>NW_026056963.1:0-485897 GCF_023758075.1 Alternaria novae-zelandiae
CCCCCCCCCCCCCCCCCCCCCCAATGTACACAACCAAAGTTCCGTCGCGAAAAGACCCCTCGGGCTTGAGCGCGAAAGACAGAGAAGTAGGTATTGGGTCCGTGGTCTTTTCGATGCTGTAAAATGACGCTAGCGACATCCAATGACGTCCCCAAGGTCCCTGCATATGGTTTGGGCCACATTACCGCTTGGCGCCACATGTATCCCCACATAGACACTCCACCCGCCGCCATTGCAACGTCGCCTTCCAAGGTTGCTTCATAGACATCCGTGGTGTGTCCGAAAAGCAAATTCACTATACATAGACGTCAGCATGAAGCTCACCCTCATCCTCGCCTTGGCTACGGCCGCTCTCGCTGGCGAGATTGTCAACAACGAGGCAAGTAACACCCCGCGAAGCTATACGGCATGCATGGCGTGCTAACGCCTTGTACAGCATCTCAAGACCGAAGTCCTCACCGAAGCCAACTGCGTGCGCAAGACCAAGGCCGGCGACAAGGTCAACGTCCACTACCGCGGCACCCTCGAAAGCGACGGCAGCGAATTCGACGCCTCATACAACCGCGGCCAGCCCTTGTCCTTCGCCGTCGGTACCGGTCAAGTCATCAAGGGATGGGACCAGGGCCTGCTAGACATGTGCCCCGGCGAAAAGAGGAAGCTCACAATCCAGCCTGAGTGGGCCTATGGCTCGCGGGGTGCTGGCCCCATCCCCGCCAACAGCGTCTTGAGTAAGTGCTATTGGGACACACGGCGAATACATTGACTGACGTATGACAGTCTTCGAGTCCGAGTTGATCTCCATTGACGGCGTTGACAAGGAGGAGTTGTAAAGGGTCTGAGATGGTTATTTGCACACACATAGTATTGTACATGTGAGAATCAACTCGAGGTTCCTGAAGGCAGGCTCGGCCTTGCTGCCCATAGCAGGTTCAACACGATGTGACTCATGTCAGTACTGACCGTGTCCTTCAATACGTCAGATCCTCAGCTTTTTGGCTCACTATCCGTCGAGTCTGCCGTCTAGACGAGATTCCTCTATTTCCAGCTCTGCGTAATTCTAGTTTCCAGTGGGATGCTATTGTTGAACATTGACACAACTGAGCCGGCTTGTAACTTCAACTTTGGATGTTCCGCACTTACCATAGCTCTAGTCGACGTTCTGCAAGCTAACGTTCGTGTCTTTCTAACTCTCCGCCAGTCTCATCAAAGTATATCCTGTTACGATCATACTGCAACTTGACAGACAGCGTGCACTAATCAGCACGCATTCCCCACACCAAACTTTCTACACGGACGAGCAAGATTCAATCCTTCTCCAATGCCTGGGTATCGTCCAGTATGCTAAAGTCGCAATCAGCAAGTTCGCTCCATCAGTCGTCCGAGGGTCAAAGCCAAGTTCCAAGAAGCGCAAGACCGATGACACAAACGCATTCGCCACAAAGCACATGACGAAAAGTGGAAGACGAAGACGCAGGTAGTCGAGGAAGAGGACGAGCTTGACGTGTTCCCGAAGGGCCGCAACGTCCTTCCACCCAAGACAAACAAGAAGGCAGAGCGAAATAAGCTTCGTAAACCAGTACCCTCCAGTGCAGAGGCCTGTTCCTCGAGCGCATGAAGCAGACGCGCTCAGCACACATGATAAGCGGTGTTGCGTTGCTTGATAGATTCAATCCTTTCATTAACAAGGACAAAGCCATTAAACTGTAGCTGTGTTCGAGCCGCAATTCGATGACTAGGAGTTTAATCCCGAGGCTGAAGTCGTTTGGGCGCGATGATAAGACTGGCGCTGTCAAAAGCATGGATTTATTATGTGTGATGAAGTAACAAAACCCAGATATTTGAGCCTGCACCTATGCCAGCTCCCGCTCCAGATTCGTCTCAAAGACACATTATATACGCCGCCTCCGACTCGCGAATCTCCATGCACTTTGCTGACCCTACGAAGGGAAACAAACTGCATCTGATAGATGCTTCCGAGGCGGTTGAAGCTATGAACAGGGGTACAGCGGCAGAAGAAGCGCTTCCTTTGGTGTAAAGACCAGTCATCATACAAAGACCAAATGTTATTGCGACAGGAATGAACAGTTGAAGTTTAGGGAAAGGAGTTTAAGCCTCGGTTACCAGGTTGGAAAGAAGGCTTGGGCTCGTTCACTTGCAAGTGTAGCCCTTGTTCCTCCATCATCATCACATCGCCCTTATCTTGTGCCTTTGCTGTTTTCTGACTGTCGCTACTGGTGGTTGTGAACTTCCGATCGCGGCTTGCGTTGTGTTGATCTTCGTCAGAGGTATCGACGTAATGCTCTTGCAGCTCGATGTCGACGGCCCCCTTCATACTCTCTCGTGTGCGCCATTGGAAGCGTGGGAATGAGAGTGGCGGGAATGGGTTCTTGCTCGGACTGGTATCGAAGTAAGGAATACAATGGCTCTGGATAATGGAGATGAGCAGTCAGCACTGATCTCATCTTCGTACACAGGGAGAATCTTACCAGCATCCACTTGATCGTTGGGCCACACGCGGCAATTACACCCAGATTGGCTTCTACATTTGACAACACGCTTCGTATGTTGTAGGGGTCCTCCTTGTAAACTGTGGGTAGTTTCATAACCTCGACGAATTTGTGTAGACGATAGCAGCCAATAGCTGTGACGGTAAGTGGCAGCGAGAGAAACCCTATCACGAACACCTTGTTCTTTAAAGGCATTCGTAGATCGTAGAGGACCCACGCTGGAATGAGTGATACGAGGACATCGGTAATGATCGTCACACCGATCGTGCCGAATACATATGCAGCGCGATCACCGCATGTACCATCTATGTCCCCATTCCATGATCTTTGGATAGGCCAGCACATAAACAGACTACCCAGAGTAGAACTGATGATGAACATGATGTTTATAGCGATCAGAGTCCAGAGACTTGCGATGATGAGGCGATCCATACAACGGAGCTTCAAGAGCGTGATCAGGAACGAGATCTTGGCTAGACCTAGAATGGGGTTGTAGACGACGTTGTTCGTATGCCGCCACTATAAGGATGGTTGTCAGTACCAAAGTTGACGCCTGAGTATTACAGTTGACCATACATAAGTGACGTCTGACCGCCTCGGGGCTCCCTCAGGAATATCGGCCGAATGGTATCCTGCGTAAGACACCAGAATGACTAAATTCGGTCAGATGGTAGAGGTGTAGAGGACATTTCCAACGTACACTTCCACATAGTGGCTGTGAGTACTGCCAGTATAGCCTCTGCTACCACCAAGAGTGTATCCTCTAGAGCAGTTTGTCAGCGTAAGTTTAGTTTTGCAGGGAAGAGTATCACCAACCGATAGCATAGGTACGCTCCTTTATCTTTCTCCATATCCTGATAGATACAATCGAGAAGGACACCAGGAAAGGGAAAATGATGAGGAAGATGTTGACTGGTTGAAGGCCTGTACCTGCCATGCTGCGCGAAGGGGAAGATCACGACTTCACTTCGAATGGCTACAGCGGCATGAAAGTCTGGCCTCGACAGAGTGGAACGTGATTTAATTGTATAGAAGTGTAGGTAATCTCATTTTCAGATATGGCGCTCGCGTATCCTAAGAAGAGTTTCATGACGCCGCAATCCGACATGCTTTCATGTTCATCACATGTGTGATACGCTCCAAAACGTCGGGTGTCGATATTGGCGAGCGGTCCATAGTCCCGTCCCGTTTACCGTGCCACATCCCATAAAGACAAAGCTCCAAATCTGGGCATGGGTATGGACGGGGAACCCAATATGTTGCCACCTAGAAACATCAGCATCCAATAGCACGAGCAACCCTTTCGACAGCTGCACTAGTCACAAGCCCAGGTTATGTCGCCTCGTGAGCTGTCAACAGATGCGAGAAGTAAGCCATTGACCAAAGCACGAAGGTGTCAGACCTCGCTTTGGGAGTGCCCCTCAATCTCGGATGAGGCGGCAGTGCAAAGGATTCGCAATGCTCTAATCTATTCCCAAAACCAACGAAGGTCGCTGACATTGGTCCGCGGATTGCCGCATGTGCAACAGAGCGGCAAAGGTGCAAATGTAGGATTCAGTGCCAAGGCTCTAAAGTAAGGGCTCCCTAGGTAAGCACAATGAGTGGGGCGGGCTCGGCCTAGGGGGAAGCGGGCGTGCCGCCCCCCTTAGAGATGGCGAACTTTTCCCTGCCATTTCCACTTTCTCGAGGTACTTAGTACATATTCTTCACAGCGTAATTTTATCGACGGCGGCGGTATGTATCGCGAAAGCAGCACCGACTATCAGATTCCACAAGCCCGGGCGGAAACAGCGGTCAACGTATTCCAAGGTTTCCTCGGAGCTGCGCCGCATTCCCACAGCGCCTCGGACATGCCTCATATACCGTGCCAAGGTGGCAATTCTTCTGGGTTCATGAAGTGTCCTTGCAACCTTGCAGTAGTAGACTGAGGGAAAATTGACCATACCCTATTCGGAACATATGGCCTGAAATCCGAGGTACGATTGGGGCTTGCCAATGCCGCCTACCAGGCCGTGCAAGCGGCAAATCAGCAAAAGTACAAGGGAGACTGTCTCCGTGTTCTTTTCTTTTGCGATTGACGAATCGTATATCAAACCGACCGCTGTCTTGTTCCTGCAGTCCCTGCGTCTGTATACATGTGCATGACTTTGTTGGGCCTTCCTCTTGGGTAACATGATAGTCAAGAACTACGTCTTGTCAGAATCTAGAGCAGTGACACGTGAATCATGTACTGAAAGCCCACCGAGAATGAGCCAGAGAGATAGTCATCAACCGGCTAAAGGATACAAGATAAAAGGTTGAGCAGCTCAGTGTTGAACTATTACCAGCCCCATCCACTTCGTCTTCGCTTTTCAGGTCGCCATGTACGCTATGCAGCGGTCAACGACACTACTCTTGGCTCTCTCGCCATTGCTTACACTCGTCCAAGCATCCGCCGTGGATGGTATCGAGCCTGCAGCTGCTACCGTTCCAGACACGCCGGCAGCAGGAGCACCTTTACAGGCAGCGGAGAAACTCCAATTGACCGATGAAGTGATCGAACGCCTGGAAACAGAAGAAGCCACATCGGACTATGCCAAATACTTCAAATTTGGTAATGGCGATGCTCCTGCCTATTCAGCGTCTTGCAAGACGTTTCCCGGAGACGACGCTTGGCCTAAAGACACCACTTGGGACATGTTCAACGTGCTCCTCGACGGAGCATTGATTCCAACGAAGCCAATTGCGGCATCGTGTTACGACACGAGATGGGGAAAGAAAGATGCTGCAGCGTGCTCGGATGTTATCAACAATTTCACAAGTCCGCTGTTCCATTCTGCTGATCCCACATCAAGTAAGCTATTTCCATTGACAGACTTCGAGCTTATGTTAATGGTGATCTCCAGATATGTGGCCGATTTATCAGGGCAGGACATGTATGCCTGGCAACGAAACCACCGGCGAGATATGCACTCTGGGCGCATACCCAGAATACGCGGTCAAGGTCACGAATGTGGCACAGATCCAGCTTGCAATCAACTTCGCGCGTGCCACCAACATGCGGCTTGTCATCAAGAACACTGGTCACTGCTATCTTGGAAAGTCAACTGGCGCTGGAGCATTGAGTCTATGGATGCACAACATGGACCAGATCGACTTTATGTCTCAGTATGAAGGCCCTGGGTACTCGGGACCAGCACTCAAGCTTTCTGCGGGTGTCAATGTGAGGCAAGTGTATGAGGCCGCGGACAAGAACGGCGTGACCGTCTTGGGCGCGGTATCCGCGGTAAGTGTCTTCGTTCTACCATCAAGCGAACAGTCGAGCTAATGCAAAGTAGAGTGTTGGATATGCTGGTGGCATGATAACCGGAGGAGGACAAAATCCTCTTGCTGGCATCTACGGAATGTCGGCCGATCACGTCGTCGCTTTCCAGGTCGTCACTGCGGCTGGTCGCTTTGTCACTGTCTCCGAAGCTTCGAACCCTGATCTATTCTGGGCGCTTAGAGGCGGCGGCGGCGGAACTTTCGCCGTCGTCACCTCCGTCATCATTCGAGCACATCCTAAGCTCAACTCTGTCACATCGAGTTGGACCCTTGACGCTTCGAACAACAGCGTCGATGCCTTCTGGGCGGGTACGAAGAAGTTCTATGACCTGTTCCTTGACTGGGCGGACGCGGGAATATACAGTTTCTACTTCATGGGGGCAAAACCTGCCCCATACCTACAAATGGGATTCCTGATCGCGCCAAACCACACTATGGAGTCATATACCGAGCTTGTAAAGCCCTTCTTCCAATACCTCCAGGACAACAACATTACTCTCACGGTACCCGACGCACCTATCGCGCATAACACATTCTACTCTGCTTACCAAGCAACATGGGGGCGTATACCCTTTGGTGTCGGTTCGGACGGCTCAATGCCCGCGAATCGAATTGTTCCCAGACGCAACTTCCTGGAAAAGTATGACGAAACATTTGCGCTCATCAAAGAGCACGTGTTATCCGGGAAACATTTCTTGGGATACCACAAGGCACCAAAGAAGTATGCAAACACGAACAACGCCGTCAGCCCAGCCTGGCGTGAGTGTGCTCTGTTCATGGTGACCTCTTCAAACCGATCAGCCGACCATTCTACACCTGAAGCCCTTGCCGCCGCCAGTAAGGATCTTCACGAGAACATTTTGCAGCCTTGGCGCGACATAGCACCTGTATCAGAGGGTGGTGGTACATATCTCAACGAAGCGAGCGTGGATGAGCCTGACTGGCAGGAGTCATTTTATGCGGGTTATTACCCTAAGCTGAGTGAGATCAAGAAGAAGTGGGACCCGACCGATGTCTTCTACGCGACCACTGCCGTTGGAAGTGAGAGGTGGGTGGTTCAAGACGGAGAACAGGGTGTTCAGACTCAGAATGGAAGATTGTGCCGGGCCTGAGCGAAGCGAACTGCAGGCAAACCTTTCGTAGCTACAACATAGAGGCCAATCATCAGACACAGTAGCTCGAAGCGTCCTTCCTGATCTTATACACGATGCGCTGAAATGTGACTATGGAGCTATGACACTATTCCTTGAGTGACACCAACATGCATGCACTGGTCCATACTCGCACGGCGTCATCACTCTCGGGTGGTGACATGAACAGACAGCATTGAAGATGAAACCGCACTGAGAAAGTAACTACTCAACGGCTGCTCGTCTCTCTATTCTTTGTCGGGATTTCGGTTGCGATATCCTTGTGACGACGACTTGAAAGTACGGTCCTGGCCACAGTGATTTGGAGTACTCCTCCTACATATTGAGGAGTACCTGAGTAGGGAGTTGGCGACAATGAAAACTCGCAAAAGCCACCCATACTGGGTCCTTCTACCCCCAAGATACAACGCGCGATAGGGCCACCTGCTTAAGCTGTAGACCACTTTGTAACTCCGATTAACATCGCGCCTGTTGCAATAAGATTTTCATTTGGTCTTGCAACCCCTCAAAAACAAGTTGTGTTCATCATAACATGTGTCAACACATAGGTGCCTCGCTCCGTCCGTATTGGTTGATTCCTTGCACGTCGTCCTCATCCGTTCGCCACCAAGATACCTCTATCATATAACGCCGTGACTATACTCACGCCTCTGCCCACGTCGCGAGCGAGCGTACTACTGCTGCAAAATTCGTCTCCGTCATTCTTATACAAGGTCTTCAGCCCATCCTCTTCGCTCCACTCTCCCACCCAACTAGGCGCCGTACACTCGCAAGGTCCTTTCTCCTCATCTAGTCCTTGCATGTTGCAATTTGCTCTCGCTTTGCTCACAGCTGTGAGTGCTGGGGCAAAAGGGTGGCCTGCCAAAAGAAGCTTGCCAGAAGAATCGACAAAAAGGTTGTCGACCGTCGAAGGCGCACGAATATAGTTTCTGAAATACAGACTGATCGTGTCAGGGTAGAAGCTGTAGATGTTTACGCCCATTTTGGAAGACGAGGCAACGGCAACAGTCGTCGAGTTGAGCATGGCAATGCCGTTGGCGAAGGGGACGTGCGTCAACGTCTTGGTGTGCTGCAGGTTGTGGATATCAGTATAAACGACACTACCTCCAGGAATGCCAGAAAATGTTTCGACCTGTGATATGAACGGTGAGACCAATGCGCCGATGTAGTGGTCATTGGTAACTAGTAGCTTCCCATCTCCTAGAGAGTGTATGGAATTCGGCGTATGGATCAACGGATGTTTCAGTGTCTGCAAATATCTGGCTACCGCATTCTGGACGGAGACTTGGAACACTTCGATGACATTTCCAGAGTTGCGGGAATGGTTGACGACATATAGCGTAGAAGTCGCGGCGTCAAATTCGATGCCCAGAGGCTGAAAATCCACCGCGTTATGATAGTCAGTCAGAACGAGAGGCTTCAAAGCGTCTGAGTCCAGAATGTCGGGCGTTGAATAGTCGTAGATCCAGATATGTGGGCTATCGGTACCATCTCTTTTGTCCAAAGGTGACGCAAAGGCTCCCTGCATATGTAAGCCCTCGTCGCGTTGAAACTATTTTGCTCTTAGGGGCAAATCCAAGGGGCGGCTACGCACCATTACCGTGTTCCACTGATCTCTCTCTGGATTGCAGCTCAAGAACGCAATACCCATATCTTCTTCCACCAATACATCCTCGCAATTGCGAAGCCGATCGCGGAACTTGACTTCGTGACTCTTGAAGTGGTTGACATTTTCAAATTTCCCTGGTCTGTTTGCAAATATCGTGGAGAACCCGAGATAGCGGTCGTATACCCACGGCGCGGCAATGGCGATTGCTGCGATAAGCAGCTGCGTTACGGGTCAGTTACCAATCGTCAATCACCCTCGGACTGCTGCATCTCATATCAACTTACGATAGATCGCGTCGCCATGTTTACAGGAGCGCGTCCTAGCCCGGCGAGTACTGTTGATGTAGTAAAGATGACCGGCACAGTCGTGCACGAAGTTCACTGTGCTAACAGGTCGCCTTGACCCCACCAGAAGAGGGGACAGCCATCCTCGTTTGCATAAGATTCGTCAGCATCTCTCCAGGGTTTGAGTAGTAAGCATGTCGGTCTTTCCTGCTGTGTCGGGCCGTTAGCAGCTTGGGTTGTCGTGGAAGGCGCGACTGCACAGATGCCGAGGCGGAGCAACAACCTGACGTCATGACCTGCGAGTGAGCAACTCCAATCCCATTGACACACACTTGACACACAAGACCTCCATTTAGCGAGGTCGCTTGTGGCCTTACTCGTGAACGTATGTCTTCTAGGTAGCTAGGCTGTTGTTGTTACTACTTAGCAGCACGCCTATATGGGAAGTTTGACCCGACTCGGCAAGGACAGGAACACGCTCGGGCAAAGTCAACACTGATACAATCTTTACAGTCGCCACCGGAGAAGTCGATTTGTGAGCTGTCCACCTTTACAGACGCGTCTGTCAATCTCCCGGAATTGGTGCAGGCGTGCAATGTGGATCGTGAGATCTCAACTCGGTGGATATCCACCCATTATAGTCAAACCTAGACAAGTGGATGGTCCTACTTACCGGCCCCATCCTCCCGTCAAAGTCTTAGTCTCGCTTTCATCATTTGTAACTTGGTAGCAAGCGTTTCCAACATCTCCACACTTTGATAAGAGGGCTGTCTAGGTCTCAATGATGAAGGGATCGCAATGAGGCGCCATCAGCTCGCTCGACACTTCGAGATACCCAATTGCGCTATATTCACTTATGGGCCCGGTAAAGGAACGCCGGCTTGACGTTAGTAATCTCGAAGCGCCTCGATTTCTTGGGAACGATTATTGCCTGGAGATCAAGAAGCTGGGTGACGGCATTTTCCTCCGAGGAGCGGATGAGCAGCCCAAGATAAATGGCAAGAGTTCTGAGCCCCGGAATAACGTTCGGAGTTCCAAGTTTTTTGAAATATCCAGTACGCAAAATACTCTAGAATTTGGACGGCTGCAGGTAACAACTACACAAATCGAGGATACGTAGCACGGGTCGGAAACCTGTATGCATCTGCTTAATAGTAGATGAGTCGCTGATCTTTAACAGTTGCAAATCTAAGAGATGCTAGTTTGCCCGCGAACTAGAGACTCGAAGTATTTAATGTAGTAGTCTCGGAGATGACACTCTTCCGCCTTCACAAGCATCGGTGCACCCCTTAACACTGCACGGCCGTTATAGCTAGGCAACTCTACTCTGAACTCTACTAGTCTCTTTAGATTCGGGAAGGGATAGGACTGCTCTTAGGTATTTCTTCAACTATCTAGTAATAAACATACAGTATGCGTGTGGGTACAGTCGTGCTGTGGTTGGTTTGCTGTATATTCAGGTCTTGTTGTAGTGTCATTTGTTGAACAGTAGGGACATGGGCCATGGTCACGAGAAGTGCATCTTCTCTGAACTACCGACTGCATCGAGAGTCCTCTAGTGCATGATATATACGTGCTCGTACAGAATTTGCCTGCAATCATATACTCTCGTTGTAGTAGTGACATGTTGCACCTGATGAGAGAAGACGCATGGATTGCCGTGAGATCTTCTCTGGGCACTCTATGTGCTCGAAGGTTGTCCAGGTACATGACGCGCATCCGCAAGAGTATCAGTGTACTTCAATCTAGCATGCTGCAGCTACGTTGTGAGCAAGTACTCGTACCCAAGGCAAGTAAAATGACCTCTGTCGTCTCCACAAGTTCACATCTGTGAATCATCCGAACGGTTCCTCATGTCCGTCCACAGCCTGCAGATGCCGAGCGATCGGTATATGTCATGCTCGCTATGAACGAGGTAGTTTAGGCTCAATGGATTGGCCATGGCTTGATTCTAGATCTTGACGCACCGTCCTTTCCGAGACTTTGGCATGATCTCCGATGCGATCGCCGTGCATTCAAGTCGTTGGCTAGGTCTCGTGTGCAACTCAGACCCAAATGTGTATCGGCTTAAAAATCTTCATGTTGAAAGATGGCGACTGCACACAGCGGTGTGATATACGCCTTTGATAATGTGGAGAGCCGGAACGTGAGCACTAACACTGCCGCTTGACAGTGGCCGAAAGCTGACGTTCGAGAACGGCAAGGAACAGGTAGTCACTCCATGCGGCGTGTGCCTACGGAATAGGTAAGTGCATAGGGGGGCGGGGTCACTTGTAGGGTGCAAACAGATTGTTCTCGGTATCATATACGTGCGCCGTTTGCCAACATAGCCATCGATGTTGGTTTGCTGACAAGACGATATTGAGCAGTCTTGGTAAAGGCACAGGACGCCGGACAGGAAGGTTGCTGGGTAACGGACAAGTTCTTCGCTAGTCCTACACACCTGCCCTCAAACGTCGGGACGTGAGAAGACGACCGGCCACGCGCGCTGAAAGAGGCCAGCGAGCGGGCGTGTGGTCCAATGTGAACATCGACTCAAGCTCTGTAGCTGACCGAGACACGAAAGATGTTAAGGAACGGAGCCGATAGGGGCGTGGCTCGCAGTGGCTTATTGGCTTGGCGACACTGTTTAGAGTGTTGGGTGCCGTGACGGCGAGACAGTTGCAGCGACTTCCAGGCTATACCTCCGGCACTAACGCACTGCGCAACGAGTCCACCTCCATGTTCAACAGGACAACACAATCTACATCATCATCCGCGCCATGGAGGGGCAACGCAACTTCCAACGCTTGCCGGAAAGTTACGTTGACAGCGCTGCTCCTCGCGACATGCCCTGTAGCGGCTGCATTCTGGCGCTGTAGTGTGAGCCTTGTTGCCGCGCAGGGGGCAGGCTTTGGCGAAGGCGTTGGGGACCGCGCCGCCAGAGACAACCGCGTCCCGTTTTTTCTGGCCAGAACGTCGCTCGATTTGGCTGCGTTTTATTGCATTGTACAAACCAGTGCATATGCAGCCTATCATAGTCATTCCGCTCACAGACCGTGATTCGGTCGAAAGCTTCTATTACCCGAATCGCGTGCCAGTCATCAGCCGAAGAAACGAGTTTTGCTTGCACGGGGCCGTCGTGGCTTGTTAGCTGCTAGCAGGCCAGGCATGGGCGCCGGTGGCTTGAAGGATTCGCTGCTTGCATGGCAATCATCATAAGGGCCGGCCGCTCCTCATGCTTGGACACGTTCTGGCTGCTAAATAAATCGACGAAAGGCTGTTCGTGCCGTTCTTCTGGCTGCGATCGACATTGATAAGCAAGTCCCCCCAGCTGGCCGTCACTCTTTGCCTTTTCCTAGTCACCACCGTTACCCTACCCCTGACGGCCCGCAAAAAGCCCTCGGACACTTGCTGAACCACTGCAAGGTACCCGAATCTGAGGTTGGACGAAGTACCTAGGCAGTCATTGACAGTGGCGGCAAACCTCCTTGTCACAGCAACGGTACCTACGTACGGCCATGGGTATCCGGATTCCGAGGAAATTCTGCGGTTAATAATAGCATCCTCGACTGCTATAGTACCGTTTATTGGAGATGAGTCCTCAATGTTTCGAATGCGAGTCGGTAGCGATCCTGTCGCACCATGCTCCCCTGCCAACGCGGAGGAGGCAACACGAAAACCGCTGCCGCGGTGTCCCCTTATATCTTCGAGTGTCACCACGCATCGGCCGACAGTTTCGCGCGCTGCTTCTGCTGCTCGTCATATCTCTATCCTGCAGTTCCCAGGCTGCCCCCGTATCCGCAACGGAAGCCTATGGTGATCGACCGGCCCTGCTCGTCGAAGACGACCTTGCCTGGACAGGATCGGCGTTATACCTGGATCTCAGCCCACCACCCACCGCGTCGCGATTGATGCCTCCTCTAAAACGCGACGACGATGTTACCCGCACACCCTCTGCAACTCTTTCGGAACGCGCCATTACAACAGACTCTGATGGCTCTGGCACCGGATTCAAAGTCCCCACGGCATTCGATACTGGCCTATCAAATAATTTCACAAACTCATGCGCAAACTTCCTTAATCGCCTACGTCAGAGTCAGGCATTCAACGACTGCCACCCATTCTCCTTGCTATTGCAGGTATGGTACTTCAATAATACGAGAGAGAAGAGTGTGGCTAATCAGTACCATGCAGACGTCAAGCGGTTTCTTCGACGCCTCCAAATCTACACTACGCATCACACAGACTCTCGATGCAACCTGTGGAGTAAACGCAGCACAATGCAAACCTACCCTGGATAATTTCGCAGTGGAGCTGCTATCGGAAATGGCATGCAAAGCCGATTACGACACCGACAATCCCCTGGTGCTACAGGCTTACAATGGCCTCGTTGCATACCAACCGTCTTACCAAGCAAGCTGTTTGCATGATGACGAGGGAAATTATTGCTTTGCGAACGCCGTCAGCAACATGTCATCACCGGGAGATGCCTACCCATACTACCTACCCATTGGCCAAGAACTTCCCGGCGGATCAAGGCCAACCTGCAACTCGTGTTTGCAACAAGCAATGGGTGTATTTGCCACTTACAGCAACAACGCCACACAACCTCTTTCAAAAACCTATACCTCGGCCGCTCAGCAAATATCAATAGCATGCGGCTCGACGTTTGTCAACGTCACGGCCGCCCCACTCAAAGGGGCTGCATCGACGACGACCAGCACCACAATCACACCCACGATAAGCTTGATCTTAATGTTTTTACTTTACTTCTTCCAGTGATGGAGCGATACCCTATAAATTCTATACTTGTAAATACTTTACCTTAGTTATTATTGATATCAGGATCGACTGGTCATTAGCGACGGCGCTTGGGAGGATTCTTTTTTGGCCGTCTTGGATTGTTGCAAACCTGGCGGGATAGTCATGGGGTCCTCTGGCCCATAACGTTGGCTTTTGCCGCGATCCGGCCTGTCGAGGCACGACGAGACACTTGGACGTGTACACAGTTCGCCATGAGTGAGGCGTCTTTTCTGTACACCAATAACATTGCACAGACTGTGATCGAATGATCAAAAGTCAGCTACGCACAAAGCAGTTTTTTGAACTCGTTTCACGAATACCAGTATCGAGGGCTTGATTAGTGATTGGCTGTGAGTCTGTCGGTGTAATATGAAGGGCCATGGCGCAACCCATGAGCCTGGGATTCTTGGTCACCGATGCCACATACCCAGGTAATCTATCCGTCACGATCGCGCCTTTGGGTCCGCTCCCGCTGACGATTTGCCTATACCCTGTCCCCGTTGTTGTCATTTCGTTTCGGCCGACGCACTTGTTTCCGAAGAAAAGGAAATTACAGCATAGCGCGCGATGGATATGGTGACTCCATGTAAGGCGGACAAGGACAATATGTGGATCTGCGAACGTCACACGTCAGCGCATGTCCGGCTGTGGGTCTGATCACCTGCTCGGCATGTCTTCTCGATCTCCTCCGAACAAGCCTGAAACGTGGCGGACCCTCGTCACGTGGTGATCAGCCTTGCGGGGTGCCGTGATTTGACAGAAAGCGGTCGCCTGGGACGTTACACATCAACGTTGTGCTTCAGCTTCCCGTTGTCGGACCTTTTGTACAACGTCGATAACATGCACTTGATTTGCGCTATGGACTTGATTGCGTCCATGTCAAGACCGGCTGTGGTAAGGAATTGCCAGGTCGGCCGGCATGCCCCGTGGACCAATTCAGCAGAACAACGTTGGTTTCCCGCGCCGCGGTGGAGCTGTAGACTGTCCTGTCATCTCCAACGCCCTCCATCCTTGCATGGATGATCCGCGCAGCCCTTGGTCGTCAGCTGTGCCAGGCCAGCCTCTTCCTGGCTCTTATGTCAAACACTTCATGCGTTTGAAAGGCCCGACCAGTCTTCTGCCAGCCGTGTCCCATGCACTTTCTTGTACCTGAGACGTCCAGCTTCGCCGCGAGGGTTTGCTATGCGTGTCCCTTCCACTCCTCTCATTCCCTCATGACTTGTACTAATTGACAAAGTCGATATTAATCGGGCTGGCCTGTCTCTTCATCTTGCTTCACGGCATAGTCACTCTCTTTGTTGCCACCACGCTCCTTAGACACATTCATTATCGACGTCTCCTCGAATACTTTTCATACATCCGACACCGTTCCTTGACCGCTACCTCCGCTTGGACTAATACACGACATTCCATATCTCGACCCTACGATGGCCGACGTCATGGCTCAACAAAGCATGTTATCTGCGCCTGCATCCAGACAAGACATTGTCAGCGCACTACTTAACGACTATGGCAACTCTTTTGGCCGAGGCGACGCATCTCCTTCAACGTGGTCGCCCGTACCTGCGGACAAAAAGCTTCCTGCGCCGCCGTCACGATCAGATAGCGGCGCACGTGAACCGCTTCCAGCTGCGTTGAGAATGGAAGCAAAGTTTCAGTTGAGAGGTAAGCAGAGATCACACAAATTCTACTATAATGGATTGCATCCGTGTTTGGTTATTCATCAAGAGCTCGCTGGTACAGACTGTGTGTCATATTGCAACCTCGATTCCGCATGCCAATGTGCTGTATGCGTGGTGATACATCATCGTTGCTTTGTCGTCGCTCAGAGAGCCGCATGGACAAAGCCATCATATCATAAACCCGAGCGAATGGTGCTAACAGAGAACAGATGACCAAGACGCACCTGTTCTCCCAAGGAGTCCGGTGCCAGGCTCCCCACCTCGACCAAGGA
The DNA here is from genome assembly GCF_023758075.1 of Alternaria novae-zelandiae. Lineage (NCBI taxonomy): Eukaryota > Fungi > Ascomycota > Dothideomycetes > Pleosporales > Pleosporaceae > Alternaria > Alternaria novae-zelandiae. The sequence continues at coordinate 15,594 of NW_026056963.1, forward strand.
GGAGGATCGAGTCACGTAGCCTATCTCGCGAATCTAAGCCAGCATCTCTCAAGCTTACCATCAGCAACGGTTCAACAGCGACTGTGCCCCCTACCCCAGCATTCCCAGCACGATCAGAGTCTCTCCCTTCTTCAGCAATAGAGGAGAAAGATCTTCCACCTCCACCACCTGCAAAGTCCGAGAGGCGGAAGTCGGTTAAGCAGTCTGATGCGGGAAGCCAATCGTCAAGGCCAGCGACGGATCTCGCGAGAAACGATTCGCTTCTTTCCCAAGGCGAAAGCAGAGACTCTACGGAGACGTCTACTACAACCACATCATCGGTTATTGGGCGCAAAGCAGTACCAGACCAAGGTCTCAAAAAGTTCAAAAGTCTGGCAGAACTGAATAACGGACCGCGAGGAAGGAAGGGCGCTCCAATGCCCCCCACATCAGCGCCCAGAACCTTGAGCGTTGATAGCCAGCGATCAAATGCTGTCTCAAGGAAAGGCAGTGTCGACAGTCAAGCAAACATGCCCGAGGCTGCCGCACCTCAGCCCGCCGAAAAGCTACGAAAGACGGAAGCAGAGCTCCCACCGACACCGGGGGAAGAACAAGACACCAGGGTCCCTGTACCACCTAAGAAAGTCTTCACGGGTCTTCCCTCAAACCCTCGTATCAAAGCCCCGGCATCGCCCCTTCACTTCCGCGGCAAAAGCAGCACAGGCTTCAATGTCTTGAAGGTATATATCTGCCTCCCCTTTCCCTCTCCAGTACTTGTACGATAGTTGTCGTACTGCGTTGCAATGTTCGCAAACTCAAGGGTACCTGGATCCTGTTCCAAAAGAAGAATACTGTTTGCTGACTGAGATCTCGTAGGCAATGAGGCCGGCTCCTCCAATCCCCACGATGGAATTGCACACCATTACGCCTGAGATGACACCTTCCCCGACGTTGAAGCCAGTCCTAGCAAAGAAGGATGCTGAGATCTCTCCGGTTTCCCCACTGCCACCACCAAAAGATGAGAGGCGGCCTTTTAGCTTCGAACCTGCTGTTGCCACCACTGAGACCAAGCAAAAGTCAACAGAGCAGGAAGAATACCTCGCAATGTCGGAATTACCACTTCAAAGCACCACTCCACCAGCTGAGACCCGACTACCCATGCGCACCACATCACTAGACCCACCCGAACCATCCCCGGGCTTCCAACGACCCACAAGTGCCCCATCATCCCGCCCAACATCATCCGACCTCCAAGATTACAACCTCTCCCCCTTCCCAGGACCTTCCGTTCCAACATCACCCGTTGACGGCTTGCGCATAGAGCCCACAACGCCACCCACACCGCCTCCCTTCGAGCCCCTAACCCGCCGACCAATCCCTTTGCCCGTGTCTTACATTCCACGTATCACGCCCGCACAACTCTCCTGCTACACAAGACATTGCCACAACATCTGGTCTAACAATATATTCCAGCCCATGGGCTGCATGGTGTGCCATGAGAACGACAAAGATAGGAAGTGGGCGTGTACGTGGTGTCAGTTGCGGATTTGCCGTAGCTGTAGTGAGGATCTGAGGGCGATTTCAGGCAGAGACTTGGGAACGCTGATACAGAAGAGAGAGAAGGGGGAGGTCATGGCGCCGGGAATGAAGTTTAAGGAAGACAGGTTTACGATGGTTGTTGAGGACATCGATGGGGAGGAAAGGGGAGAGGGAATGGATAGTGAAGGTGTTGCGTAAGGTTTCTTTGGGTTTGGGTTGGGTGTCCGGTTGTCTTCTTCCCACGCGCAGTACAGGCGCGCATCGGGTGGATGAATTGCTTCATCACATGATATCACATTTACGCAACGTTGGAGTTGGATGGGAAGTTATACCTAGAATGCTGCGCATCGTTTAGCTAGCTTGGCGGCCTTCACGGCAAACTTGATTACCGTATTGACTCAATGGTATCTTGCCGAGCCAGTGTTGACTTCGTCATCTTTCGTACATGTTCTACTTCGTCTCCTTCATCTCCTGCAGTATCCTCACAACCTGGGGTAGAACCTTCTCCGCATTCTCACTTAAGCGCGCAGCTTCCCGGCCAGTATTGGTGTCCGCGACGTTTCCAAAGAAGGTTTCCTCGCCCCGGACACCACCCATGTTGAGTATCCCAATCGGCATCTGCATGTCCTTTGCTTTCTTCACTAGCCGCCAGGCAGAGTACGTCGCAAGACTACTTCCAATGACGAGAATCCTGCCTGCTGCATCGACTGCCTCTTCCGCAGCGACTTTTGTGGCAGCGGGTATAGACTCGCCGAACATGATGACAGCAGGCTTCAGCACTCCGCCTTCGCTCGCCGGGTCCCAGGCGCCATCCTTGTCGACTTGTACGTGGATTTTGCCTCCATCTGCGCGCTTTGGCGGCTTCTCCAAGCACGTGGGACACGGAGGGTATCGGAATGTGGTGTACGGGGCGTTTGGCACGTCGACGTCACCATCTGGGTTCGACTTGAGCCCTTTCTTGCGGCGCTCGTCGGGGTTCTCGGTGTTTAGGGCGCCCGATTCGATCATCTCGGCGAGGAAAGCGGCCCAGGAGGGGTTCAGGGTGGTGAGTTGGCTCTGGAAAGCCCGGCGCGAATATTCGTTGCGACAGGTGAGGCAGACGAGGTTGCGCAGGTAGCCGTGTAGCTCGATGGTGGAGAGGTCGGGGTGCGCCGTTGGGTGGAACGAGTCTACGTCTGCTCAACTCGTTAGCATGCTGTGACGTTTGCCAGGGAGGACATACTCTGCGTGATGATGCTTCCAACAACACCCATGCGCCCCAACTCGCCACAAGCCTCGTGGGCCTTGTTTGGCTTGGCCTTCTCTAGGTTCGTCCAGCCGAGGAAACTCCTCGCCCAATACCTCTTCCTCGCTTCGTGGCTGTCACAGAACTCGTGAAAGTAGACGGGCCGGTACGTCTTGTTCAGTGTGTAGGTGCCATTTGTGCCTCTGTAATCGGCCAAGCCAGACGCTACCGAGATACCTGCCCCCGTAAGCAGCAGCGTCTTGCCCGCATGCTCGCCCCGACCAAGCCGAGTCGAGAGGCTCGATTGCGCCGCCCTCGAAGGCGCACCGGACGTGGACAGGGACGGCGACAAGAAGTCGACCAAAGCCGCGATGGCACCGCTCGCCGTCGTCGCGCTCGCGGGAATCAGCTTAGGTGCCGGGAGGGGATCGGTATAGGGAACGCGAAGCAGAGGGACTCGGGGCATCGCGCAATCGCACACGCTCAAACATTGTATTTTCTCGCGTCCACCTTCGCAGAAGCCAAAGGGCGGATTGGGGGCCAGCAAGCGCGCGTGCGGCCAAAACGGTGGTTATGTCATGATACGTTTTTAGCGCGGCACCATCGAGGTCCGGGGCCCGAGATGGATTGCCAGCCCGCGCGTGCGCACGAGTTTGTCGCGTGGTAAGCCGACGGATAGCTATCGTGCCGCTGCAGGAATACGTATATTTGGGGGCTGCAAGGTGCTGCGAGTTTGTATTGGGAGTTTGCGGGGTGGGGTAGAATATAGGTGCAGTGTGAGGCTGAGTGCATGTGGGGGGCTGTGCTGTAGCTGTCACAACAACGGCTCAAACTTGAGAATGAAGCGCTCGATGAGGGCTACTGTCATGACCCGTGGGCGATCACAAAATCGATGCAGCCGAGTCTCTGTGATTGCTAGTAGGCTGAGATATGTACAGTAACGGATCGGACTTGCTCCGGATGTGTGACAGTATGACAGCCATTGCGAACCATGGCCGCGACGTGGAATAAAGGGATGAAAAAATATAACATTGACAAGAAATATATGGCTACATCATCGATAAGGGCCATCTCCATGCCCAAGTGTTACCATGAAAAGCATGTACTGGAAACTTCGAAAATGAAAAACGCCAATTAAGCCTTCCTCGCATACCCGGTCCAGATGGGAATGAATGTCCGGTTCCTCCTTCCTGATTACAGTCCTCCGTGCGAATGTCGTAGGTTCAAGGGGTATAAGGTGACTGCCAGTACGACTGGCTATAATCCATCATCGAGGTGATGCGTGCCTGAGAAAGCCACCAGAGAGGTTGCCCGTGGTATCGACTGTCTTCAATGGGGGGTATTGGGACAAAAAGAGACTGCTTGCCGCTTTTAAGGTAAGCTGAGAGTTCGTAGCGATCGTGACAACGAGATGTAAAACAGATATGAGACATTGAGAGAGAGTCAGCCGGCTGGCAATGACACTGCGATATTATTGCTGATGTGGGAGGTGATGCGAAGCGTATTGCATGGGCTGCTGCATAGTCTGCTGCATCGGTGGTTGCATTTGCTGTTGCATTTGTTGTTGCATCGGCTGTTGCATGTGATGTTGGTGTTGTGGCATTGGCTGCAGCATAGACTGGATGCTCGGTACCCGTTGCTGATGTTGGTGTTGATGTAACGGGTAGCTTGGGTATGCGGAGTAATGATTTTCGGGAATCGTAGACATGCTATGCATTTCCACATGGGGATCCTCTTGTTCTTCTTCCAGGTCAGAAATGCCTACGCCACTATCTTCATGGTCGTGGTAGGTACCATTCTCGAGCTTCTTTTGTGCCGACCTAAAGGCCTGAGTGAGGTTCTTGAGACCCTTCTCCATGCACTGAGTAGAGTCAACACCAGGTGCTTCAAAGAGTACGAAATCACGCATGACATACCTTTGTCTCTACCAGTTGCCATTTCTCTCCAACTCGGGCAGCTAACATGCTCCACATGTCCCTTCGAACTTCCATATAGGCTTGCGCTAGTACGTCCAGCTTCACGCCGTCCCACTGCTCCGCATTTTGCCTCTCCATCAACCGTTCGTGCCGTTTGCGACAGGCATTTGGCGTCTTGGAAGGGAAGTGCTTCGGTCCAATCTGGTTCCAGTTGAGACCTTGAGCCCTGGCCTGAATGAGCGTCTCATCATCTCTAGCGGACCAAGAGGAACTGCGAGTTCCGCCTGCGGCCGATGCGGTCGACACGGAAAGGCGGTGCGCCGGGCCCTTTTCAATCTTAGGCATGTTGACCAGTTGAATGAAAAGACTAGTAGGACAAGAAAGTGATGACGAGAATGGAGATAGGAAAGACGCGGCGAGGAGGAAGATGAGAGCAATGGAAGCGACCGAGTAGCGTATTATGATTAGGGGAGTGTTGGCGTAGGCGAACGAGAGTGACGGATGAGGAACGACAGGTAGGAGATATCCTTGCGAGTAGAAATGAAACAACTGCTGTTCGTACCTTTGGGTCTGTATTGTCTGAGGCTCTATCAAGGGGGCATGGCCAACATCTTTATACAGTGAGCCGCATACAGAGCCTCCATCCACGACAAAGACCAGTAGGCCACTCGGAGAATTGTTTTGAAACCAGGACATGTTTCTGTAATCGCCGGATCGATCTTCATCTACCGAGAACGGCATGTGCGACTAGGCGAAGAGGAGGCTGTTCACTGGGTCGTGGCTCCAAGCGCCATGAAAAGGGACCAGGGCAGGCCCAAATTGGGCCTGTGAATGGCCGAAGCACAAACCGTGAGCGGTTCGTCCCTCGAACAAGGAAGGGGGACTATAGCGGAAGCGCCTGTTTGAGAATATCCCACTGTGTTCCCTGATGCGGCTGTGTCTAAGAATATCCCCGCTGGCGAGTGGTGGAGGGGCAGCGATGGAGGGGAAAGGGCGGCTAATCTGATTCGGCGAGCGCATAAGTAGGGCCCAAATAAAGACCTTGGCAAGCGACACAAGGGCAAGGGGTGCCTCATCTGGTCGAACACCTGTAGGATGTCGTAGTCATCAATAATCAGTAGGGCTGAGCTCGGGGACCTGCAGATAGATGCATGTGCAGAAACGTGGAGTGGAAGGTCAGCAACCCGTTCCAAAGACGTTTTCGAAACGGCGCACTGAGCTCAGGGAGTTCAAGGGAACCTTGGAGGGCTTGAGAATAGCCGACCTCAAGACGCAAAAAGAATATGCGGCCGCCCGATAGCCCGCGAGGCGCTCACGATAGGCGCGGCCACTGGATGGGCGAGTGTGGGTTGTGGGTCTCAGCAAACACGAATTCACATCACAGCGGGACCGCGGGAAGAACCGAAAGCACGTTCTGTCCAAGGCTCCCATGAGAAGCGCCCGCGAACTGCTGCCGGCCGTTGCTGTGCCTCTGACGAACTGGAGCTTTGGAGATCAATGCCTGACGTGCTGTAGCAGTGTTTCGCAAGTGCGGTACCGCGTCGCTTGCAGCTGCATCGGATTCGACGGCACCTGCAACGCAGACCTGTGTGGGTGCAGCAATGCCGCGCTTTACTATGTAGGTATTCTAAGTAAGGGCATAGCCAAGCCGTAGATGACTAGAAAATGCGTTTCGGTAGTGCATCATACAAAGAATTTCTCGGTTCGACAAGCGGTCATGTCGTACCAGAGAAGCGTTCGTCTGACGCTGCAGCGTGGCCTTTCACACAGCCCCAACCTCGGCATCCGAACTCACCAGAATCGATAAACAGCATGCACCAAGCCTCCTCACCCCAACATCGTCACTCGTTGCAATTCATTCACCATTAAACCGCGGAAAGAGCACTCCGCACCGTGTGCCCGGAGAATAGCAATAAACATTCTGGATCGAAGTTGGGTATGGTCCATTAAGAATAGCAACTGCTCAGTACCCCAACGAATGTGTTTCGGTACCCATCCAGCTGGTCACTCTGTTGAACCAACTGTCGTGTGCCCCGATGGTCCCGAGGTCCTCTCCGAGTATACTGTATGCTTTACAACCCTCGTAGCAGGCGCGTTCGCTTGGTCCCCAACTCGCTGAACACGTGGATGTACATGGAGATGTACCAGCTTAGAATTCGTCGGCAAATCACAGTCATCACATACCCAACCACCCAAAGTACCATCAAAGTCATTGCAATCGGATCATCACGAGACGAGCGCGCAAACAAGAAGAACTCGCTGAACATGTCGGATCAACTTCGGGCTTGCATAGCTACCAGACCCAAGTCATTCGCGGAACTTGGAGTTCCGCTATGGCCTTTTGCTTTCGTTGCACGAACATTCGAAAACGTCCAGCCTGTTAGCCTCAATGCCACAGGCGGTTGGGCGACTTCTCATGAGTTGAGTACCTCTGGCGTCTGATGATTTGATAATCACGTTGTAGGTGCTCATTTTTGTGAAGCGAAACATTGGGTTTGTGTTTACCGCTCAGCACTTCAAAGGGGCAAGGTTACTCTTCCACGGCACCGCTTCCAGTTGTCTCTCTACTCGGCAAGATTTGCCCCGGGGCCTTGATCGATGACTCGGATTCGAGTCGAGCCAGCAGCCCGGTTGGTGTATGCTAAGATCGCATCCAATACTCCATCTCGGTACCTGCTACTTTGCATAATGCCGGTGTGATTTGAACATGAGATCATAGGTCCACACGCGTGGTGGTTGGCGGAGAACAAGCTCGATGGGTGTGCCGGAAGCAGAAAGGGGATACGCCAGTGCAGCCGAGGTCGCCTTGCCCCTGTCCATCATCACGATCCTCCTTGTCGTCTTCATCTCCACCCCGCAACCCCTTCATCCACTGTCCGAGCCAACGGGTATCTTGACATGTGATAGGACCGTTGATGTGGCTGAAGACGAATACACTCAGCTACGATCATGGCTTCGACGCAACGTGCCGCATGACTGCTATGGCTGCACGTGGCGCATTGGACAAAGCCTTCGCAATCTACACTCGATCGGATCGGATCGTGGTGCACCTATACAGGCAGCTTGTAGGAGACCGCCAGCTTGGCAATACAACGACTTTGTACTCCAGTCTTGAACTTAGCACTCTACACGAGATACGAAGATCAATTCAAGACCAATCACTTTGAATATACATTAGGCATGTACTTTTCTTCGTGAGCGAGTACGTTTCTCTTTGTACTTTCTCTGTTAAGAAGAGTTGGGTTGTCTCAGGCGTATGGCGCTGCCCCTAGCGGTTGTGTAACAGCTGCAGTCCCTTCCGAGATTGTCATGCGCCTTTTGAGCATCCGATCATTAGCCGGCCTAAATCCTTGACCCCAGCATTGAGCCTTGACGCACGACAATACTACTCGGTCTTATGCCTGTTTCCGTCATGCGCGTTACCCACCGTGTCTATCACTATACAACACCATGGCTAGTGCACGCTTAGTTTTGGTAGAAATGCGATATCCATACCGGCTTGGTGTTGCGGGGTTGGATTTGGCTCAAGCAGGGGCTCTTTATACAAAGGACCGTGATCTCCTTCCCATGCCTAGTTGTAGGCTACCGTCCTCCTTGACGCTCACTCGCTGATCTACAGTCATTCCTTCATCATGATTCCCTCTCTTGTCCTATGTTTCTCTACACTCGCCGCTGGTGCTGCTCTTCAGCGACGTGATCCTGTTCCAGCTGGATATGTTGCGGCACCATATTACCCAGGTAAGTTATCGGAGATAACATCGACCGACTAGTTTTGTACCGAGCATAGCGATACTGATTCTACATAGCTCCCCATGGAGGATGGGCATCGGACTGGACTGAGAGCTACCGAAAGGCATCTCTTCTTGTTTCGAACATGACACTTGCCGAAAAGACCAACCTCACAGCCGGTAGTGGAATCTTCATGGGAAGATGCGTCGGAAACACAGGCAGCGCAGAAAGAGTAGGCATCCCTCAGCTCTGCTTGCAGGACGGACCTCTAGGTGTCAGAAACACGGATCACAACACTGCCTTCCCTGCCGGCATCACGGTGGGAGCCACATGGGACAAGGATCTTCTCTATCGTCGTGGTGTTGCGATCGGCGAAGAGTTCCGTGGCAAGGGAGTAAACGTTCATCTCGGACCGTCGGTCGGTCCGCTAGGACGTAAACCGCGTGGCGGTAGAAGTAAGTGCATCAACAGAAGCCAGCCTTGATGTTTGAGCTAACAGAGACAAAGACTGGGAAGGATTCGGCTCAGATCCTGTTCTCCAGGCTTTTGGTGGGGCTCTTTCCATCGAAGGCATCCAGAGCACGGGCGTCATAGCCACAATCAAGCATCTGATCGCAAACGAGCAGGAAGAGTACCGCATGTACAACCTGGTCAAGCCTGGCATCTCATCGAATTTGGACGATCGCACGCTTCATGAGCTCTATCTTTGGCCATTTGCTGAGGGTGTGCGTTCCGGCGTTGGTGCCGTCATGATTGCTTACAACGCTGTCAACGGAAGTGCATGCTCGCAGAACAGTTACTTGATCAACGGTATATTGAAGGAGGAGCTCGGTTTCCAGGGCTTCGTCATGTCTGACTGGCTTGCTCAGATCTCCGGTGTCGCTTCGGCGCTCGCAGGACTTGACATGTCCATGCCTGGAGACATCCACACCATTCCACTCTTTGGCAACTCTTACTGGATGTACGAGCAGTCGCGTGCCATTCTCAACGGATCTCTCCCAGTGGACCGCTTGAACGATGCTGTCACACGCATTCTTGCCACCTACTTCAAGATGGGCCAGGACCAGGACTACCCGCGACCCAATTTCGATGCCAACACTCAGAACGCCGAGGGTCCTCTTTATCCAGGCGCTCTTATCTCGCCTCAAGGTATCGTGAATGAGTTTGTGGATGTTCAGGGCAACCATGCAGAGGTCGCTCGTGAAGTGGCCCGCGATGCTATCACACTCTTGAAGAATCAGGACGGCTTGCTACCTCTGTCTTCCAACGGTACCCTGAAGATCTTTGGCACAGACGCGGAGAAGAACCCCGACGGGATAAACTCGTGCGCGGACCAAGGATGCAACAAAGGCACACTAGGAATGGGATGGGGATCTGGCTCAGCGAGATACCCCTACATGAACAGCCCGATCGACGGCTTCAAGACCCGTGGCGCCAACTATCAGTTCTTCAATACGGATTCCTTCCCAGGAAACTCGAACCCATCGCCGAGCGACACTGCCGTCGTCTTTGTGACTGCAGACTCTGGCGAAAACTATATTACTGTTGAGAACAACCCAGGAGATCGGACTTCTTCGAACCTTAACCTATGGCACAATGGCGATAAGCTTATCAGGGACGTAGCAGCCAAGTACTCCAACGTTGTGGTTGTGGTACATACCGTCGGTCCCATTCTCATGGATCAATGGCACGATCTACCTTCGGTCAAAGCCGTCCTCTTCGCCCATCTGCCTGGCCAAGAAGCAGGAGACTCACTGATGCAGGTTCTCTACGGCGATGTGTCTCCATCAGGCCATCTGCCGTACACTCTCCCCAACTCCGAAGATGATTATCCCCAGTCTTTGAGCCTTGTCGGATATCAGATTGGGCAACCACAGGATACCTTTACCGAGGGTCTCTACATCGACTACCGTCACTTCCACAAGGCCAATATCACACCTCGGTACGCCTTCGGTCACGGACTCAGCTACACGTCGTTCTCATTCGCCAACGCGACCATTACTCCAGTAACTCGGCTTACAGCCGCGCCGCCAGCTCGTCCCGCGAAGGGCGAGACACCCACCTACTCAACCGCCATCCCTCCGGCTTCCGAGGCGTACTGGCCAGAGAACTTCAACCGCATCTGGCGCTACCTCTACTCGTGGCTCGACAAGAACGATGCCGATGCCGCAGCCAAGATTGGCAACTCGACTTCGACATACCCATACCCCACGGGTTACTCAAACGAGCAGAAACCTGGTCTACCAGCTGGTGGCGCACAAGGAGGAAACCCTGCTCTATTCGACACGGCATACGACATCACCGTCAGCGTCACCAACACGGGAAGCCGCGCGGGCAAGGCCGTCGCACAACTGTACATCCAGTTCCCCAACGAGAGCACAGTCGACACACCCGTCATTCAGCTTCGTGACTTTGAAAAGACGAGGGAACTGGAGGCCGGGGCTAGCCAGACGCTTAGTCTGAGGGTCACAAGAAAGGATCTTAGTGTGTGGGATGTAGTGTCGCAGAACTGGGTGATTCCTGCTGTTGGCGGTGATTATGGAGTCTGGATTGGTGCTGCGTCGGATGATTTGCATCTGAGGTGTGGGACGGCGAGTGGAAGCTGTGAGGGTGATTTGGACAGTCCTGTGTAATGTAAACTGCGTTTAATGTTCTGAATTCGATACCCATTCGATCCTGCTTTACCAACATGTCCGGCTGTTCAAGCGCTGCTCTATGCGTCACGTGTGTTTAGGTGCGGGCTCGACGAGGACTGGAAAGGAGGATCATCGCTGATTGGCCACAGCCAGGAAATGACGAGGGAATTGCGCCCATATGCGACATGATTGGCGTGGCACTGACATTTCATCCGTGGCATTCGCGTGCAGCTGCCAATGGCATCGGAGCCTTTTTCTTTTTCTCGCGTGGTGCCGACGGAGATAGTCGTTGTCGGCTGCCAGACGATGCGGCATTTGCAATGAGCGGTGTGTGCAGTGAAGGGAGGACTGGCGGATGTGCAGCGAGAGCCTTCCAGGGGCTGAGGATTGAATGCGGAGTCGAAATGAAAGATTATACAATGCATGTGCAGTGCGCACTGTTGTGCTGTGCTGGGCGAGGGCGAGGCCAGACGTCACTGGAGCTATGATGCTTTGGGCAGTTGTCTTGGTTACTCGGGAGCACCAGCGACTCCTTCCTGCTCGACCGACGTCCCCAGGGGTTCCCCATTGTCACCGCCCTTGTTCCTGAACGCGAGCGTGACAGCCGCCCGATAGCCCTTGACCCGCATTGTTCATTGTTGTAAGTTGCAGCCTCCCTGTGCAACGCCCGAGAACCCTGTCGCGCCGCCGTCACTGCGTGTACATAAACAAATTGGCCGGGTTTCAGGCGCGGCCACGGCCATCTCCCACGTATCCTATAACCCTCTGCTCCCACGCCCGCCGCCCCAGCACCACTGACGCTCGCCTCGTCCCACTGCAGCCATGTCCAACGGCGTGCGCAACCTCCGCGCCATGTTCGAGAACGGCAACGCCGCTGCCTCGCCTGAGCCCCGCGGCCGCTCCCCGACAGACACGGCAGCCGCGACCGACGGCGGCGAAGAGCGTCCCAAGTCCAAGGTGCGCGCCTCGTTTGTCTCGGTCGAGCCCACGCCCACGCCCGCCCACGCCTCGACCGACCTCGGCCAGACCAAGGGCACGCCCTCCAACAGCGTCAACGCGACCCGCCGCGAGAGCTTCCGCGTGAGCCACGACAGGACCGACGAGCTGGCCGAGCTCAAGAAGGTCGTCAGCGAGGAGAAGGAGCAGCGCCGCCAGAGCATCGCCATCCCCGAGGCCGTGCCCGAGCAGGCCGTCGCGTCGCGCGAGTCCTCCATGCCTGCGCCGCCCATCCGCGACGACACACCCACCAACATGCCCAACCTGGGCTCTATCATGAAGGGCTCCGACTTTCCGGAGTCTGCGGCCGCCGACATCGCTGTGCCGGCTCCGGAGCTGGAAGAAGTGCCAGTCGACGAGACACCAGCCGAGTCCACCGAGAGCGCTGTCGAGACCGCTCCAGTCCCCGCGCCAGAAGCAGCACCTGCCCAGCCTGCCGAGAACCCGGACAAGGCTACTACAGGCGCGCAGGAGGATGTCGCCCTGAGACCTGCCGCGCCCACCGAGGAGGCTGTCGTGGACGAAGACAAGCCTGCTCTGCCGGACGCTGCCGTCGATGACGACGCCGTTGTTGCTGAGGAGAACGCCATCGCAGAGGAGGCCGCTGTCGTCGAGGAAGCTGCCATTGCAGAGGAAGCTGAAGCTGCTGCCACCGAGGAGCCCTCTGCCTCGGCCCCAGCCGCTGCTCAGCCCGCCGAGAATACAGACAAGGCAGTGACGGGTGCTCAAGAGGAGCTTGCTCTACGACCTGCTGCGCCTGCCGACGAAGCCGCTGTTCCCGACGCGACCGCTCCTGCGCCGGCTGAAGCAGTAATGGCCCCGAGCACCGAACCTGCTTCAGAAGCAGCCACACCTGTTGTAACCAAGGCCAAGGCCAATGGAACTCCTGGGCTCAAGAAGCCCGAGATCAGGAAGCCCGCTGCCATCTCGACTGCTAAACCTGCCAAGGCTCCCGCCGCCCCTGCCAAAAGCCCGCTACCTAAAGCAGCACCCAAAACCCCTACGAAACCCAAGACGGCCGCACCCACCATCAAGCCTAGTCCAGCTGCGAAGACCACAAAGCCCGCAGCCCCCAAGGAGCCTGTCAAGGCCCCCGTTGCCAAGGCTCCCACAACAAAGGTTCCAGCCGCAAAGGTTCCAACTGCCAAGACCAGCCGCACCTCTCTGCGACCTGCAACATCTGCGTCCTCAGCGACGGCACCCACTGCTGCTGCTGCCTCCAAGACCAAGCCTGCGGCCGCACCTGTGGAGAACAAGAAGCCTGCCATTCCCAAGCCCGCCACTTCCGCCCCCCGCAAAAGGTATGACAGAGCCACGTGGGACAATGCGCCAATGCTAACAACGCTACAGCACGTCCCCAACAGGCTTTAAGAAGCCAACCCCAAAGTCTCCTACTCGTCCAGTCGGTTTACCAACCCGTCTGACTGCGCCGACGGCTGCCTCGGCTGCCAAACATGGCGAGGAGCCCAAGGTCACACGCAAGCCCTCCACCAACACCCGTCCTACACCCAAGGCCCCGGCACCAAAGACTTCGCGCCCTTCCATCGCACCCCCTGCGCCCAAACGACCTGAATCGCGCACCTCAACCGCAAGTGCTGCTCCTAAAGGAGGCTTCCTCGAGCGCATGATGCGACCCACGGCCGCCAGCTCCAGCAAGACACACGATAAGCCCCATGAAAAGCCGTCATCACCACCGCGTAAGGCTCCTGCCGCTTCCAAGATCGGCACTCTACAAAAGGGGAAGAAGAAGGCGGAAGAGGTCGTGTCCAAGGCCAGAGCAGTGGTTACGAACGGAAATTCTGAGGAGCACAAGGATGGAGATGAGCCCGCAAAGGAATCTGAACATGGCGATCGGAAAACCGAGGAGCCTATCGCCAATGAGCCAACACACGAATCGCACAAACCAGCCACTCCAGTTCAAGAGGTAGACTCGTCAGTTGCAGAACTCCAGACACCCAACTTCCCAGAGGAGACGGTCCGGTAGACGAGGGCCATTATGTCTCTGACCTAGGCGTATACATTTCTCAAATCGTATGTATTCCTGCAACACTTGGTCAAGTCTTAGGTTGCCGTACCATGCCATCTTGCACAACTATGGGCGATGTTATGTGCGCGGAGCTGTATGGCTCCCATCTTCTTTCACTTCTCAACAGCATTTTCTGGAGCGATTGTTTGGCGTAACTGATATTTGGGCGGATACCTAAGGACATGGAGCGGAGGTGGGTTTGGATAGGACTATTGCGTGCATAGTTGTTCTTTAGCGATAGGCTTCGCAGAATCTGGCAGACATCACTATTAGATTACAATCCCATTCTTCACTCCAAGATGGCTTTCTGTCTACTTGTCCACTCGTGCAATGCCTATGGTAGGGTGGGCGGGCACACGTCGACACGTGACTGGCACCTCCGCCGAAACTCCGATGGCCCAACTTTTTCCTGGCGGGCAATTCGACATTGCGAAGCGACAGCAGACCCCGCGTCGCCCCTTTGTTCAAGATGAGGGTTCAGTCTCTTTTCCGGGCGCAATCACTTGCCACGAGCAGTCTTCGCTCTTCAGCACGCTCGGTTGCGACGCCTTCACGATGCGCTCTTTCGACCATTGCGGCAACGCGCACGCCCTATACCAACGGCACCAAGACAGACACATGGATAGGGGCCCACACCACGAAGCCACAACGAAGATGGCAGTCTGCGGCTGCGCAAGTGTATGTGCTGCCATGTTTGTTCTGTGACGGCCAGAGAGCAATGGAAGGCTGATTGAACGTCATAGGCTGGAGCAAGCAAAGGAAGACCCCTCTACCTTGACGCAAGAGAAAATCGTCGAGAACCTAGACCCTGTCGAATGGGAGCGACTCTCGCGAGTGCGAAACATCGGCATCGCAGCACACATTGACTCCGGCAAGACCACCGCCACCGAACGCGTCCTCTTCTACACCGGCCGAATCAACGCCATACACGAGGTACGCGGCAAAGATGCTGTGGGTGCCAAGATGGACTCTATGGATCTCGAGCGTGAGAAGGGCATCACTATCCAGTCTGCTGCGACCTTCTGTGACTGGATCAAGAAGGACGATGAAGGAAAGGACCAGAAATACCACATCAACTTGATTGACACCCCCGGTCACATCGACTTTACAATCGAGGTAGAGAGAGCACTGCGAGTCCTTGATGGAGCCGTCATGATCCTGTGTGCTGTCAGCGGAGTGCAAAGTCAGACCATCACAGTCGACAGGCAGATGAGGCGGTACAACATTCCAAGGATTTCCTTTGTGAACAAGATGGATCGTATGGGAGCCAACCCGTGGAAGGCTGTCGAACAGATCAACCAGAAGCTTCGCATACCGGCTGCGGCTCTCCAAGTACCCATCGGCCGCGAGGATGGCTTTTTGGGTGTTGTGGATCTGGTCAGGATGAAGGCGATTTACAACGAAGGACCCAAGGGCGAGACCATTAGGGAGACCGACGAGATACCTGCGGATATTGTTGAGCTCTGCAAGGAGAAGAGGCAGAAGCTCATCGAAACACTTGCAGATGTCGACGATGAGATCGCAGAGCTTTTCTTGGACGAGCAGGAACCGACAATTCACCAGATCAAAGCTGCGATTCGACGAGCCACCATCTCCCTCAAGTTCACCCCGGTTATGATGGGCTCCGCGCTTGCAGACAAATCCGTCCAACCAATGCTCGACGCTGTTTGCGACTACCTACCAAACCCCTCCGAAGTCGAGAACATGGCACTGGACAAGAAGCGAGCAGAGGCACCGGTCAAGCTGGTATCATACAACTCTTTGCCATTTGTCGGTCTGGCTTTCAAGCTAGAAGAAAGTAGTTTTGGACAATTGACATACATCCGTGTGTACCAGGGTACGCTCAGAAAGGGAATGAATGTATTCAACGCGAGGTCAGACAAGAAGGTCAGGATACCAAAGATTGTGCGCATGCACTCCAACGACATGGAGGAAATCCAGGAAATTGGTGCTGGAGAAATCTGTGCCGTGTTCGGTGTTGACTGCGCGTCTGGAGATACCTTCACTGACGGTAATCTTGGATACACCATGGTAAGACTTTAAGACTATTGTTATCATATCTTCAAGCTGACACGATAGACCTCCATGTTCGTACCCGAACCCGTCATCTCCCTATCAATCAAGCCCAAGCACACCAAAGATACACCCAACTTTAGCAAAGCCATGAGCCGCTTCACGCGCGAAGACCCTACATTCCGAGTCCATACCGACCCCGAATCGCAAGAGACCATCATCTCCGGTATGGGAGAACTACATCTGGACATCTATGTCGAGCGCATGCGCCGCGAATACCGCGTCGAGTGCGAAACCGGACAACCACAAGTCGCCTACCGCGAGACAATGACCAAGCGCGTCAACTTCGACCACACGCTCAAGAAGCAGAGTGGTGGGTCAGGAGATTACGCGCGAGTAGTCGGCTGGATGGAGCCAAGCGAAGCTGCTGGTGAGAACAAGTTCGAGCAACAGATTTCCGGAGGCACCATCTCCGAGAAGTTCCTCTTCGCCTGTGAAAAGGGCTTCATGGCCTCCACGGCCAAGGGCCCGCTTCTCGGCCATAAGGTTTTGGGTACTTCCATGATCATCAACGACGGAGCTACCCACGCTGTCGATTCCTCGGAAATGGCCTTCAAAATGGCCACCCAGCAAGCTTTCCGCAAAGCTTTCCAGGCCGGTGCGCCTCAGGTACTTGAGCCGCTTATGAAGACGACCATCACGGCGCCGAATGAGTTCCAGGGTTCTGTTGTTGGTCTTCTGAATAAGCGCAATGCTGTTATCAACGATACGGAGATCGGTCCGGAGGACTTTACTGTCTATGCGGATTGCAGTTTGAACAGCATGTTTGGCTTTAGCAGCCAGTTGCGTGCTAGTACGCAGGGTAAGGGGGAGTTTAGCATGGAGTTTAGCCATTACAGTCCCGCGCCGCCGCAGCTGCAGAAGGAGCTTGTGGCAAAGTACGAGAAGGAACAGCAGGCTAGGAATGCGTAAGATTAGCCTCCTAAGCTCAATCGGAGTTGAAACAGGATAGGGGCCGTGGAAAAGCTCGGTGTTGGTACAACGAGCTCCCTGGATGATTCGAGTGCTGATGACATACATCGATTTATCTACATTGGCGGACGTCTGGCGTATTCTTGTGGGATTGGTAGAAAGGTGTAGAAGTATTGTACATGTAATGTTGTAAACAACACCGCCATATGACGACGAATTATATCCCCTCAACAGCTCCATCCAGCTCCATCCAGCTGCTTCTCCGTCTTCTTCTTCAATTCAACAAACCCAGGTAGAACCAATGTAACTTTCCCCTTCCTCCAAAACCTACTCAACGTCCAACCCCGGCCTCATCGTCTTCCTCACAAACGCCCTCCTAATCGCAAGACTAACCTGCGTCCACCCCACCACTTCATTATGCCCTCCATACCTCACAACCTCCAACTCCACCATCCTATCTCCCTTGTCGTCCTCGACCTTCTTATACGCAAAAGCACCCCTCTTGACCCTATTCGCCCCTTGAATCGTTCTCCTCTCCTCCTCCGCCACAACCCCTTCTTCCGTCAACATTTGCGTAGCCAGTGGCTGGAACAACGCTTCAGATTCCCAGTACGTGATATCCTGGTCGTTTCGTGCGTGCAGGAGAGTAATGTGGAAACCGGACTTGTTGGCTGAGGCGGTGGAGATGAGGGCGCGTAGGCGGGTGAGGGTGGGCCAGTGGTCGACGATGCGAGTGGATAGATAGTTTGCTATCCTGGGGTAGCCTTGCAGTGGTTTTAGGATGGGGAGAACGCCGCCGATTTTGTAGGTCTTGAGGAGTTGGGGGAGCGAGGTGAAGGGGGCTACTAGGACGATGCCGGCGAAACCTTCAAAGTTACGGGATGGTTTGAATGTTACAGATGGGGATGTAATGGCCAATGGGAGGTGCTCGGAGGTGGAATTGGTGAAGTAGAGCGCGCTGGCGGCTGTTACGGCGGTGCCGAGGCTCTGGCCCAGGAGAACGGTGCGTGTGCTTGAATGAGAGAGGTCCGAGGTGATGTAGGAAATCAGGCTTAAGGCGTCGGCTATTAGACCGCTTTCAGTGGGGATATGCGGGGAGTGTGTGAGCGTGGAGAGACCGAAGCCCCGGTAGTCGCAGGTTACGAGGTGAGTTTTTGGGATGCCAGAGACGGAGCGGTAGGTTGAGGGGCGGTAACCTTGGGCTATGTGGCCAGCGTTCTGTTTGGGTGGATTAGAATGAGTGATAGATAAGCTGGAAATATTAAGAAGAGTTAACGGTGGATGAAGTGACGGAAGAATGAGGGAGAAACCATGTAAAACTAAGAAAGAAGAGTCGATATAGTCTGAGATGAGAGTTTGAGATGTGATAAGACCAAAGACTCTGGAAGGAAAGGGACATCATGCCAAACCGAAAGTCAAGAATCGAAAGAAAGCACAACCTACACCATGAAAGTTGACCACAACCCTACTTTCCGGGTCGCTGCTCAACAGCTTCTCTCCTATCGTTCCCTTCAATTCCTCTGCAACTTCCCCCGAAACAGCAGCAGTAAAAAGCTCATGTTCATTCTCCAGATAAACATCTAGAGGAAGTACATGCCAGCAAAAGAGCTTCTCTTGATCCGCTGTAGTAAGCCAAAAGGGTTGTACTTGCCCCTCTACACATGGGTACTTAGTACAGCGATAGAACAAATCGAGGAAGAGTTACAGATGCACTTACTCGCAAAGCCGAATTCTTCGGGATTCGTCACGTTGTGGTAGAACCCCGTGTGAAATTTATGGGCATAGAGAGCGCTGAGAAGACATTAGAATCGACTCCAAATATCATCTCATCTGTCATGATGAGAGCAAAACGTACTGCCTTTGTACCGTGGGATTGACCAATAGGCCCACAAACGCGGCCCAGACAATGCCTAGAATGGCAAATGTCCAGTACGCTTTTGTAAAGATGGCTTTGAGGTTGGGCATGATTTCAGTCACAGGACGTGGTCTTGCGCTGCCTAGATACTTTATACTGTCGGGAATGTCGACGCAGAGAAAGTACTGCGACCGTAGCACTGGACTCAGGTAAAGCAAAAAGGATTATGGTGACGTTGCGGAAATGGAACGCGCGAAGGGCACAGATGCATGGAGATAGGCAACTACGGGTGATCTAACCGGGATAAGCAGGCCGCAGCGAAGATCTTGGCATCGGAGTTGAGCGATGGCAGCTCCGGATCTCATGTGTAACGAGGAGCATGCTTCAGACAATACCGTCTCACGTATCTCGCAACCGTATATCAATGACACGCGATACCGGAGCAGAATGTGTGTAGTTTGACGCTAAGAAATGGGTATCATTTGTACTCATACACACCGCAAGACTATTCCAAGGTTTCCACAATATCGGCACACGATCAGACGATCTCATACAAGACTCTTCTTAGGCCGTCCAGCTTTCTTCTTTTCTGCCATACTACTGGCAGACCCACCCATCCCTCCCATGGCGACGTCCTGAGTCGGCGTTGCAACCGCAGGCGTCACGTCGCCGCTCCTAATCCTCTTCTCTGGCAACTCATCGCCGTCTTTGGGCAGTCTGAAGGCTAGATACGTCTCCTCTGCCCTTTTGCACTTATCAAACACCTCGTTCATGTATTTCTCCACGACATGCGGTGGTCGTATCGAGCGCGGCAAGGCGCTTGCGATTTCGTCGCCTTCATCGTGCTCGATTAGTAGAAGGACAGTAACTGGCTGGTAGAATTCAATGTTGTCTATCTCATTCATCTCGTCGAAATCTTCGATTCGCTGGGGCGGTTTAGGCGGCACGAAGGTTGCCGAGGGGGCTGATGCGGCAGGTTGTGTGGACGCAAAAGCAGGGTTTGTGGGGCTGGGTGTTGGTATGATGGCGTTCGGTGGGGGTGCGTCAGGCATAGCATTAGTCGCAGTACCGAGAGTCGGAATCGGCGTCGGCATTAAGTTTTGAGCAGAGGCAGACGGAGGTTTGACGACTGGATCCGGCCTTGGCTTCATCTTGGTGATGAGAAAGGACAGCTTTGCGCCTGTGCCATTGGGAAGCCATTCCATGAAACTATACGAAGGGAAGTAAAACTTGTCTTCGCTGCCATGGACAAACCTGAAGACCAACGGGCGATATGTTGTCCTCGGGGGTGGGTTGTAGGTCGATAGCTGCGGCGGCGGGTGGTATTGCGGCGGTTTGCTGAAGTTGTTCGGATAGGGTGGATATGGCTGTTGTGTAGGCGAGGGTTGCTGCGTCTGTCCCTGTGGCGGGACCGGACTGTACGGCTTGGGCGTGCTGGGCTGCAGAGGCTGCTGGACTGGCTGGACTGGGCGGGGAAGCGGAGGAGGAGCTGTGTGTTTCGGTGCTGGAGGCGGCGGCGGCGGCGTAGGTTTGGGGGGTTGCGTTGGCGGAGTTGGTTTGGGCGCTTTTTCCTCCTTCTGCCTGGCCAGAATCGCCGTCAATTCGTTGATGTGTGTCTGGAAGAACTCGAGCTGCTCCTTGCTTGCCGAGCCAGCGGCGACTATCTTCATGACAGCCTTCAGCTCGGGATCTGTTCCTGCTCTCGCGGCGAGCATGTGTATGACGGGATCGGGGGCGGGGGCTGCGGGGGCCTGAGGCGGAGGCGCGGCCTGGACAGGTTTGGGGGGCTGGGGTGGGCGTGGCTGGGGCTTCTGCTGTATGGGCTGGCCACCCTGGTATTTGGTGTGTTGGTTGGGCTGGTTGTGGTTTGGCCAGGGAGCATAGGGCGATGGCGCGGGAGGCTTTTTCTGTGCTGGTCTGCCCACCTCGCGCGGGCCGTAGAGGCGGATAGGCAGCGTGTGCGGCTCTATGACGAGCTTCACGCTCACCCGGTCGCCACCGACCTGGGGGAAGTTCTTGAGCAGCTCCTTCTGTCTCGCCGTCTTGGCCTTGTCCTCGTCGGTGCGGTCGGCCAGCTTCTTGGGCTGGTTGAAGTGGGCATGGAAGGTGCGGAAGTTGGCGCCAGACAGCCAGACAGCTTTGGAGCGCTCGAAGGACGTCTCGAGGACGCGGCTCTGCTGGATCGTCTGCCATTCGCTCGATGGAAGGTGGAGGGGCTGTGGCTCGCGCAGTGTGGGCAGCGGCGCGCCGTCGACCAGCTGGAGGGGCAGCGTCTGTCGTGGGGGCAGCGGCGCGCCCTCAGCAACGGGCGTCGAGGGCGGCGCGTCTTTGACGGCGAGGCTGGTCCGCTTGCGCTTCAGGGCGGCTTTGGCGGCTTTGGCGGGCTTGTCGTTGGGCGTGTCGGGGGCAGCCGGGGCGGCGTCTTCGCGGGCGCGCGCCCTCGTCGAGCGTCGGGGCTCAGACATGTCGTGTGCGGGTCGGGGTCGGGGTCGTGACCATGGCCATGGTGTCGTGCACAAGGCTGTTGCTGTTGCTGTTGCTGCTGAGTTGCCCTGACGCGCTCCCGTGCAGCGGCGCGCTAGCGTCCGGCACTCCAGGGCTGCCTCACGCTCGCTGACGGCATACGCTGCTACTTCGGCCTTGGCTGCAGGCTGCGAGATAAGCCCGAGCCTCTGTCCACAGCCCGGGTCGATATCCTTGCCTCCATGCAGCCTGACTCCGCTAACTCCGCTGCCTCCGCTCGCCTCACGCTTCAGCCTAGAGCAGAATTGGGCGCTAAGGGGTAAAGTTGCAAACACAAACCTGCGCGGCTAAAATCTAGAAGCTAACCTAACCTTAGGTTAGCATCCCTATATAAGTACTAGAGTTAAAAAGCCTATTAAAAATAGAGTTTATAAACGTATACCTTTTTTTATAATATATAGCACTAAGACAGGTTTAGAAGTACTATATATAGAAGTAGAGTTATAGCAATAGTACGTAGAGAAGAGTAAGTATTAATAGGCTTTTCTTTTTATATATTTAGAGAGAGTAGACGCTCTTTAGCTTTCTCTTATTAAGTATAGATATCTATACAACGTATATTATTATATATAGAATTTCTTAGAGCTATAAATAAAATAAAAGTTAGTAGACTTACTAAGAATTACACTATAGACCTTAGAAATACTAAGTATTAAGCCTTAAATAATACTTAATATATTAGTTCTTATTCTCTTTATACGTTAACTATATAACTTTTATTATACTATAGCTATTACACTCTCTAAGTATACTAATAGCTATAGTTTTAACTTAACTATAAAAACAACGCTTTAGAAGTAAACGTTAAAAAGCTATTATAACCTTAGAAAATACAAGAGAAGGTTTATAGGCTTATACTATACTAGGTATATAACTACTCTAGTCTTTGTAGTATAGTTACTACGCATACACCTTTATCTAGCGTAGTATAGACTATAGATATTAATACTATTCTCTTAGTATTTCTAAGAGCTGCTATAAGAAGGTATAGAGAACCTTATATATATAAAAAAGAGTAAACTCTACTATAAAGCCTTTAAGGTATTAAAGCGTAATACTACTAATATTTAGAGCAGTAGAGATTAGAACTACTAAGAAATAGGTATAGAGTGTCTAAAATTATAATAGCTATTTAGCGTAGGCTAAAAAAAGTATATATACTAGATAGCGACTATAGTGCAAAATCTACTAAGGTATTATAGTAATAGAGCAGAAAATAAGAAGGTTATAAGAGCTATACATTTCTGTACATTCTATCTAGAATAATTAGAAGAAACTAGATCTTAAGAAGAAATAGGCTATATATAAGGCTACTATAGATTAGCTATAGTAGCACTTTAAATCTTTATATATTTAGTTAAAGAATATTAGATTTTGTATAGATAAAGTTATAGATGTCTAAGCGTAGATACTAGAAAGACTAAGAGCTTAGAATAGAGAGCTAGATAGATATTAGAAAAAAGAAAAAGAAGAGCTAAGCGTGCTAGAGAGATAGAATAGAAGAGAAGTAGTAGTAGAAGAAAAAGAATAAGAGAATAGAGCTCTACTTATATAACCTTATTCTTTATATTATATTTAGCCTAGTAGATATAAAGAGTTGCTTAGAAGAAACAAGATTTTAATTAAGAAGTCTAGAAATATACGTTCTTGCTCTTGCTTCTAGAGTTTAGCTTAGTCTATCTAGCGTTGTACTTAGTGCGTAGAGTAGCTACCTAAATATAGCTCTTAGGCTCTTCTAGTGTACGCTTCTACTACTATAGCTTGTTATACTTCTTTTAGCTCTTTAGAGGCGTAATCTTAGTAGAGATAAGAGTTTAGAGCTTAATATTCTTATTACTACGTTTATAGTCTAATTAATATTCGCTATATAGAATATAGAATAAAACTTATTCTCTATATATATATCTTAACTATTGTTCTTCTTTCTAAAGTTACTAGTATAAGACTAAGATTATCTAAGAGATATTAAGCGCGTTCTAATAGCTATTTATAATAATATTCTTAGTCTTAATAAGGTATTTACTCTAAATAGCTATTTTTTGCATAGACTTTTTCTTTCTATAACTTAAGAGATACGTAAAATAGTAGTAGAGTAAGAAGTATTATAATTATTATACTTATAGGCGCAGAGCCTTCTACTAGATATAAAGCTAAGTCTAGAAGGTAAAGTAGTTAGTATAGAGCAAGAAAGAGGCTAGAAAAGAGATAGTAAAGCTTATAAAGTATAAGGTTTTAAAATAAAAGGTAGTAAGTAGGTAGTAGAATATAATATATAAAACAAAAATTAGAAGCTAACTCTACGCTACCTAAGGTAGCTACTAAGAAGGTAAGAGAGAAAGCTTATAGATTTAGAGGTTATAGCTAAGAGTAGAGATATTATAATAGACTCTAACGCAGAGAAGAAGAATATAATTAGAATTAATAAGCTTTAAAATAAAAGACTAGAGAAAAGGCAAGAAAAAACTTATAGATTCTAGCTAGCCTGCTAGTTACTATAAAGTAGTAGTGCTTTAGAACTAGGTAGAATTTCTATAGTAAGTAGAGAAGTAGATAACTAGTTAGCATATAGCACTATAGAATAGAATCTTATAATAAACAAGGCTATAATAGTAGAATCTAGACATTACAAGAGTAGTTAAAGCAGTAGATTAGATAAACTTTAAATATCTAGTATAGACTATATTTATATACTACGCAACTACTTTTGCATTTACTTACACTTCTTTTATACTTACTATATATAACTAGAATTTAGTTCTAGTATTATGTATTAGCTATAGACGCGTTATTATAATAATATAGACTTATAAAGATAAGTAGTAGTGCGCTTTTCTTTATTATTAAAAGTAATAAGTCTTGTTTTCTATTGTCTATAGTAATTAAATAGCTATACCTATTAATAATAAGAAGGCGCTCTAGAAATGCTATATAATGTAACCTACTATATTAAAATTAAAGCGCCTAAATATTATCTTCTAGAATTAGAGAAGTAGTAGTTTATGTTTTCTAAAGGTTTTAGAACTAATATACTCTACCTAGCTACCTACCTTTTTAAGCTCTACCTGTTTATTCTCTATATTCTATAAGAATTAACGTTAGAAAGACTAGAAAAAATAAGTGTTAGTTAGTATATACTGCAAAAAAACCCTTCTTTATACACTATATCTCTAATATAGATACCTTATAGAGGTAGCTATATAGAAGAAGCTCTCTATTTTTAGTACTATTAGAGCTGTTGTTACCTATAGCAAGGCGCTATAGTACTAAGAGTTAGTAGCTAGAATATTAGAGATAACAAGGTATAGCTTATAGACTATAACATCTTATAGCTATAATAGTAAGAGTAGACATTACTATTACTCTAAAAGTAAGACCTAGTTAATATAAGTAGGCGTTGCAGAAGCTATAGGTTCTTAGAATTACTAAAGCTTTTCTTCTATTATCTTAGAGTTCTTAGGTCTTTTTTTCTAACGCAATTACTAGTAGGCACATCTTATAGTAGCCTCTAAGGCTAGTAAAGCTACTCTTAGGTAGCTAACTATTCTACTTTTTACACTCTTTAATTTCTAGAGCTTTTGCTATAGTTACGTAAGTTTACTAGGTTAATAAGGTAGAAGCCTATTATATACTAACTAGTGCTACCTAGTCTTTATCTAGTGTAGCACTATTACCTTTATCTTTATTAATAGCTCTATTAAGTATAGGTAGCAAGAGTAAGCGTAATAGAGAGTAATAGAAGCTCTAAGGTTATTACTACTAGACTCTATTATTTCTACGCGGCCTATATAGTGCAGAATTAATAGAAACTTTATATAGTAGCTTAGAGTTTATAGAAGCTAGCTTATTATCTAGAATATTATAGATATTCTAGGTTCTGTTAGTAGTAACCTTAGAAATAGTAAGCTTATTCTATTACTTCTAGAACTTTCTACTAACTTCTTGCGCGCGCAGTTTAAGTAGCTTTCTATTCTTCTTTAATTAGAGAGCTATTGCTAGCAATAAAACGCGTTAAAAAGAAAAGTAAAAGGCTATATAAAGAAGAGTAGAGATTATAATAGATATAGAGTGTTATGTCTATATTTATAACGCGTTAGTTATAATATAGAGCGCGTAGAGAATTTTAGAGTTATAAGATAGAAAGACGTAGCAAAACTACATAGTTTATAGTAATAGGCCTAGAGAGCGCTAATCTATATACAACGTAATGTTACTAGACCTAAAGAGAAATTTATTAGTATTTATAAGAATTTTATTATAGAATCTATAATCTAACAACTACGCTAAAGCTTATACCTGCAGCTTCTTCTGTATACGTAACACAGGCTATTCTTATTAGAGAAGAAATAGAGGTAGTCTACCTAGCTATACGCCTACTTATTAAAAACACTAATTATATACTAAATAATTATTTCTATATTAAATTTCTTACTCTAACCTCTCTATTAAATAAGCGTAATAATATTCTATATCTTATTTATTATATACTACTATGCAGCCTCTTGTTAAAAGAAGTAGCTACTATATAGCTAAACCTCTTTACTAATATTATATAGGTTGTAGTAGAAGTTTTAGAGGAAGGTTATATAGCTTTATAAAGTATTAGCGTATAAAAGCTTAGTATTTCTAGTAAATAGTACTAGCTTCTTCTATTATCTATCTACAAGCTTTAGTTAGTTAGATATAGTAAATAGTATAAATAGGTATTCTCTCTTAATTCTAGAGGCAGTAAGCTACTCTACTAATAGAGTAGGTATATTAACCTACAGCCTCTTCTAGTTAAAATACAAAATAAAGAGCTTAACGCCTACACACCTTTATAAGTATTACGTAGAAATCTTAGTATTTATAGAAACTTACCTCTAGCTTATATAGTTTTGCAGAAGCTTAGCGTAAGTTTAACCTAACCTAATTTATAATTCTACTAGTAGATATATTACACTTAAATATGTAGCACTTTATCTAAGCGTAATAAATAACAAAACGTAACTATATACGCAAGCGTTATTATAAGTTACTAGTAGTATCTACTCTAAAGTCTTTCTCTAGATTTGTTAAAAAAACCTTAGTTAATTCTAGCTTTGTACTCTACGCCTGCGTTGTATTAGTATAACTACTTAAGCGCCTTCTTAGTAATAGCCTTCTAACTAGATAATAGTATACTCTTGCGCGCCTAGAGTAGTTAGTACATAGAATATTACTATCTTAGTATTATAGAGCTTTAACGTACCTTTTAGCGTTTAAGAGACTATATATATAGCTAGATAGAGTTTAAGTTACATAGATTTTCTAACTAAGAGCTGTTAATATTTTAAGTATATATAGTATTAGACTAGCTAAGCTCGCAAACGTAGTAGTACGTAGTAGTAGCTTATATAGTAGAGGTAGCAGACTACCTAAAAGGTTAGCTCTTCTTATAGAGTATATTATCTACTTTATTAACACTACTATTATGCGCTAAAACCTCTATATCTACTAAGAGACTATAAAGTTTCTTTCTATAGCTAAAGTAGATCTAAAGATATAGAACCTACAGAGTATGCTTATAGAGCCTACTAATATCTTAATACTTAGGTAGGTAATACTACTTTGCAAAAGTCTTTAGTTTTGTAATTTAACTATAAACTTATTAAAACTAAAGAGTCTAGGTAAGAAGAGCGTTATATATAAGGTATAGCTCTTATAGGTGTATAGCGTATAGGCTTCTTTTACGTTCTTCTAGACGCTAGTAAAAAGCGCAGCCTATTAATTGCTTATTATTTCTAGGTTTTTACTAAGTTTAGCTCTAATATTCTTAATAACCTAATCTTATTTAGCTATCTTCTTAGTAACCTTAAGGTTAGTGCTATCTAAAATATTACCTCTATTAGCGCTAACGCTATAGGTAATAGTCTAAATAAGATTGTAAAAGTATTAGGCTATAGTTATAATTCTTAGTATCTTAGAGCTTTTAGAAAGTAATACTAGTGTAATATATTATAAGTATTAGTAGAGTAGCGTAGGTAGAAGCTATAGACCTAAGAGCCCGCTTTCTATTAACTTTAGACTCTAACCTTCTTATTATAGTGCTGCTATTTCTAGTCTTTTATTTAGCAATTCTTGTTATTACTAGCTAATTAATATTAAGCACTAGGTGTGCCTAGCTAGGCTAAGCTCTTAGCGGCTCTTAGAGTCTGCACTAACATTCTAATATAAAATATAGCTATAGACTATTAGCTATAGGCTAGATTTTAGCTAGTCTTAGCTACTCTAGTGCTATTAATAGATATTGCGTTTAGAATTCTTATATAAAATAAGATATTCTCTCTATTTTAACTATATATTTACTTACGCTTATAACTATAGCTAGTAGATAATAAGCCTATAGAAAATAGCAACTACTACCTTATATAGTAGTAGCGCTGCTAATAGATATAGCCTAAAATATAGAAAATACTAATATTAGTGCTAATATAAGAGAGATATATAGAGCTATAGTAGAATTTATAGCCTATAGCTACCTTATAAGACAAGACCTTATAACCTGCGCGTTTATGTATAGAAGCTCTCTATAAAAACGCTAGAATTACATTATAATACTAATATTTACGTAAGGCGCCTAGCTAGATAGAATATACACTACTATACACTAAAAGAGCTTATAACTACTAATTCTCTTTATATACATTTATATTATGTAAATTTATTAAGATAATTTTAGCAAGCTAGTAGTAAGAAGTTAATAGATAAATATTCTAGTATTTACAAGAGTATTATGCCTAAACTTAATAATAATAGAAGGTTAATACTACTACTACAAAGAGCAGACCTACTTTAGTAGCTACTTACTTTCTATATAGAACTACACTAGTATATTACGCTCTTTGCGGCTCTCTACTACTAGTTATACTAAAAGGCTAGAGTAGACCTACTACTAATAGGTCTTGCGCTAAATAACTAGTAATATATTAGTAACACTAAGTGTATTACTATAGGTGCTTAGAGCGTAATACTAGAACTCTAAATACCTTTAAAGCGCTTCTATAACAGCTCTAAGCGCTGCGCTATTATAGTAAGTAGTTAGCGTATTATAGTAGTGCCTAGTATAGTGCTATATCTAAGAGAACAGAAGATTTATAGTAATAATATTAAAACTCTTGTATATAACTAGAACTTTAGCTTAGCTTTACTACTATAGATTAATAGAATAAATATTCTAATTAGCTATTAGCCTTAGATTTACAAGAGCTCTACTAAAGAAGATTCTAACTTTTAGGTAACATACTTAAAGCACTAGAGCAAGCAAAACATATATAACTTCTAGAGAAACTAATATAATTACGCTAATACATAAAAAGACTATAGTTATTATATAGAAAACATATTATTCTTCTAATAGCTTCTAGCTAGAATACTATAGAATAGTTAGGCGTAGCAAAAAGGCAGAGACCTAGAAGTAGTTGCCTTAGAAGAAGATTATAGAGAAAGCTTATAAAGAATAATAATAGATTAATAAATTAGTAGTAGTAGAGGTACACGCTTTACTAGAAGATAGGTTTATAGATGTATTCTTATACAGAAAGAATAGAAATAAGAGAGTACTAATAACTAAAGATGTAGACATTACTACAAAATAGCGCAGTATCTATAACTAGCTAGACTTTAGTAATAGTAATAGAGATAATAAGTATCTAGAGAAATAACTCTATTAATTACGTGCACTATTGTTTTTATGCTTTAAAGTATTAAAGTAGTATAAGAAAATAAGATATATAGACAGCTAGTGCTTTACGTAAGAATAATAATATAAGTTATAGATAAAATGCTTATTAAATATAAGCTTATACTATAGAATACGCAGTATAACTAGCTATTATATTCTCTTTCTATTATTATAAGTAGGCGTATAGTTTTTTACAATTAACTTATAATATAAAGTTACTTTAAAAAATTGCAGCGTTACTATAATTACTAGAAAACCTCTATAATTTATAAAATATATAGTTAAAAGAGTAGTAAAACTAATAATTAAACTTTTAGAGTAGTAACAGCTATAATACTACTAATATAGTTGTTTTACATTTATACGTAGTTACTAAAAATTTTTTACGCCTTTAGCGTAGGTATTTCTAAGCTTTTTAGCATAAGACCTTAGTTACTTACGCTCTTTCTACAAAACGCGCGTTTCTTTCTATAAGAAACTTTACTCTTTTCTAAAGTTAGCAATTATACTAATTATTCTATACTTTCTATATATACTAAGAAATTAAAGGCTTTTAAGAGGTAAAGTTTTAACCTAACTAATTAATACTATTAAAATTACTAAGTATAAAATAGCTAAATTGCGTGTAGGTAGTATAGAGCCTTTAGTAGTAATACAAAACTAGCCTGCATTAAAAGGCTAGAGATAAAGTTAGCTATATAAGAGTAGAAATTTTGTAATATTATATAAGAAAGATTATAATTAATAGAAATTAAGGTATATTACGTTATAGAAGAGTAATCTATTAACTATTTTATGTAACTTAGTATTCTAACCTTAAATACGTATACCTTATTACCTAACCTTCTGCTATAGTGTTGTATATATAATAGTAACTAGACTTTCTAGAAAGCGTATAACAGCGCGCAAGTATAACGTATATACTAGTCTAAACCTCTATTAACTTCTAGGTCTTACAGGTCTTTACAGAACAACTCTTTTTCTTTACTAGTATTTTCTCTATATTAGCGTTATTACTATCTAGCTCTATAGAGCGCTTCTTAGAGGCCTAAGCTAACTTTACTTTTAACGCCTTTGCTACCTTTCTATTTACTTATAGTATTAGGTAGTTATTAATATTAATAGTAGAAGCTAGAAATAATTAGTAGAAGTTCTATCTAAAGATTAGAAAAGATAAAAGTATATACTAAGGTAACTTTCTAAAGTGTTACGCGCATTAATCTAGCTCTATAGCGCCTTTGCCTAGACGTTACTAATATTTAGCGCCTACAGAATAGAATTTATTAGCTATATTTCTTATATATTTTAAGGTTTTGCTACTAAAAGGTCTAATATACCTTTTTAACTATAAATTTACTAAAGTATATCTTAAATATAGTAAGAATTGTAAGCGCATACTTACTAAAGAACTAGGTTAGCTTAATTAGCTTGTTGTTGTAGTAGTAGAGTTTAGCTATCTTCTAGATATTCTATTAGTAAAGCTAGAGAATAACTAGTATTTAGAGTAGTATACTACGTAAAGCTCTTACTTTATATAGATAGCTTTAAGAAAAGCAGCAGCAAAGAGATAGCTATAAGAGTAGACTATATATAGCTTAGTACTATTAGAGGTATTCTTCTTAGAGGGCATAGACTAATATTATTAGTAGAAGTAGTAGAATTTCTAAGATCTCTAGAAGAAATAAGCTATACGTATACTACTTATTTTCTTGCAGAATAGGCATTATAGAGTCTTTCTATTATAGTTATAAAATATAATTCTATATAGTAGTATAGTTAGTAAAGTCTAGACGTAGATACTAGAAAGACTAAGATCTTAGAATAGAGAGCTAGAGAGATATTAGAAAGAAGAAAAAGCAGAGCTAAGCGTACTAGAAGAATAGAATAGAAGAGAAGTAATAGTAGAAGAAAAAGAATAGAAAAATAGAGCTCTACTTATATAATCTTGTTCTCTATACTATATTTTGCCTAGTAGATATTAGTAGTTACTAGAAAAGAACAAGATTTTAAATTAGAGGTCTAGAAATATACGTTCTTACTCTTTTCTTTAGGTTATAGCTTAGTCTATTAATTCTTAAATAGAGTATAAAGAAGTCTAACTCTAGCGTAGCTCTTTATTTTGTGCTACTCTCTCTTGCACTAATATAGCTTATTACGCTTCTTTACTCTTTTATAAGAAGTTTATAGAATAATCTTAGAAGAGATAGAGAATAGAGATAAGATATTACTTTTATTACTATAGTTGTCTATTAGATTAATAAGGCCTTTAGAAATAGAGTAGTTATCTTTATTATTACTATTAATACGCTTAAGTGCCTCTTTATCTTCTTGCGTAACTTTAACATTACTAGTCTTAATAGTATCTAGAACGCTCTTACTAGTTTTAAGTATAGTATTATTATCTTTACTAAGGTTATCTATAGTAGTATTAGTACTATTACTACTTAAGCTAGACGCGCTTAAAATCTTAATAGCTAGAGTAGTAGCTAGTTAGATAGTAAAGTAGTTTATAATATAGCTATAGATTCTAGTAGAAGTTCTACTAAAAGCAAAGCTAAGTCTAGAAAGTAAAGTAGTTAGTATAGAGTAAGAAAGAGGCTAGAGAAGAGAGAGTAAAGCTTATAAAGTGCAAAGTTTAAAGTAAAAAGTAAGTAGGTAGGTAGTAGAATATAGTATGTAAACTAAAAATTAGAAGCTAACTCTATACTACTTAAAGTAGCTACTAAGAAAGTAAAAGAGAAAGCTTATAGATTTAGAGGTTATAGCTAAGAGTAGAGATATTATACTAAACTCTAAAGTAGAGAACAAGAATATAATTAGAATTAATAAGCTTTAAAATAAAAAACTAAGAAAAAGACAAAAGAGAACTTATAGATTATTACTAGCCTATTAACTACTAAATTATAGTAGTGTAGGTAAAAAGGTAGAGAATTAGAGAGTAAGCTTTAGAGTAGAAAGTTAGTATAGATATAGCTTATTTAGATAAAATCTTATAACTTATAAAGCTAGCGTAGTTAACGCAGGACTAGTTTTAAGCTATAGAGGTAGAGTAGCAGACGTAAAAAAAATAGAATAAATAGTAAAGAGTCTTATTACGCGTAAATTTAATTAATTTAGCTAGAGCTATAGTTGTAGGTAGTAGTTATTACAATAGTTGCAATTATCTAAAAGACTACTTCTTCTAGGTAGGTAGCCTAAGCTCTACTAGTGCGTAAATTAAGCTAATAAGCAATAATTAGTAAATACGAGGATTTTGCCGCGCGCGGTAAAACTTTACCCTTTATCTCTAAGCCATGTCATGTTGCAAGAAAGCAGACGAGCACGGGAGTTGGTGGTGGAATCAATCAAATTGTGCCTTCTACTGTCTAGTCGCACTACCCAAAAGAGAAAAGGAATGTGCCCTCAAACTGGAGAATGGTCCTGCTTCGCGCTTTCCCCTTTCTTTCAATCTGTTCTTCAATCTGTTCTTCAATCTGTTCTTCAATCGAGTGCTTCCCGCTCAACGCAGTCCACCCCAACATGCTGCAGTAGCGACGCGAAAGCTCGCGCATTAAGCCTTCGCAGCATCCTTCCAGCGGGGCTTCAGCACAACTCTCCACTTGCCATCATGGAACTGCATCGTGATGAATTGCCGGAGTTGGATCTGCTGGTATCCAGCCTCCTCGAGAGCAAAGCGAGAAAGAAGATTGGCCGAGACTGTGCGCATCTCTGCGTATGCGAAGCTGGCCATGCATGTTAGTGCGCTGCTGCAGCAGAAGATGAGGGGGAAGGTAACATACTTTTGTCCGATACAATTGTGTCGGCCGTTGGAGAATGGAAAGTAAGCATCCAGACTACAATCTCACGTTAGAAAATGTCCACATCGAATCTCTCGTCTCATCACCAAGGGCGACTTACTCAGGTTCGGGTGCGTCCTCTCTTTCCTCACCTTCCAGCCACCGCTCCGGCCAGAACCTCTCCGCCTGAGGCCAGTACCTCTCATCACGATGGAGCGCTCTGTAGCTGGCCGACACAATCGTGTAAGGCGGAATCTCGTTGCCGTTGATGTTGTGGCCTTGGTCTGTGGTACGGCGACCCAGTTCCGAGGCAATGGGGTTCATACGCAGGTTCTCCTTCAGACAGGCTTCGAGGTAGCGATATTGTGGGTCTGTGCGCACCGTCTTTGAGTCTAGGATGGGGTCATTGGGGCCAAGGACGGGAAGAGAAGCGAGTAGCTTTTCGAGAGCGGCGGGGGTTCGTGCGAGTTCCACAAACAGGCATGCCATGGTTCCTAAGGCGCCTCGTTAGCTACTATGATGCGCAGTGGAGAGGGAAACTCGAAGGCCGCAACCTAGGAGCTAAGGAGTGGCAATGGGGCATGGATGAATCTAACGTACCAGAAGTGGTTTCCGATCCAGCGAGAAGGAGCTCAGACATCTGATCGATGATGTCCTGGTTCGACATACGCTCTCCCGTGTCTGGTCGCGCGCCCTCGTCCAACATGTGCTGGAGGACATCGATGCGTTTCTTGTTCTCGTGTCCTCCCTGAGCTGCCGCGCGTTCGTCGACGAGTTCGCAAATCGCAGACGTCATCTCCTTGGGCCAATCAACCTCCCACTCATATCCCATGCGCCTGAGGAATCTCTTCACAAAGACCAGTCCATACCTCTTCGCCTGACCATTGAAGATGGCGTCGGGAATCTTGCTCCAGCGCTTGTCCCTGCCGGACAACAGCTTGCTGGGATCGAAGATCTTGTCGATCTGCCCGAAGCCCTTACCAAATGACGACTCGCCCATGATGTCTAGCGCAAGACAGTGCAAGTCACGCATAAGGTCAGTCTCGAAGTCGCCGTTGGGGTTGGACTTGGCATCTTGAGCGATAGCCTTGTCGACTTCAGTGTAGTAGTTGCTGAGCAAGATCGATGTGCACGCTTTGAAGAACGTGTCTAGCTTGTCTACAGAAGAGACAGTAAAAGCTGGGCTGAGGAACTTCTTGAGGTTGCGGTGGGGAACGGGGCGGCTGTGGGTTTTCGGCGTCAGCTACCGTCGTTTTCGCAAGGAAATACGGGAGACTGATACTTACATCTCTCCAAAGAGACCGGGACTTTTTCTGTCTCTCGAGATCTCAGCATACATAGTAACCTTGGGTAGATCAATCGTGAGAAGAATCTGCTTCATAGCTCCCTTATCAGAGATCCAGAGCTGTCTTGGTCCCAAACGGATGACATCGCCGTACTGCTTGTGCATCTTCTCGACATATTCGTGGATCGTGCCACGAGCGAAGAGCCATCGCAGATGCAGGGCCGTATAGGGCGCATACCACGGTCCGGGGAAGCGCTCAAGGCCAGTCTTTTTCGTAACAGATCGAAGGTAAGAAAAGCTGATCACTATGGCCAAGAGACTTGCGACTATATTGCGCGGGTGCATCTCGATGGTGGAGAACTGCTCTGCAGAAGGGAGAGAGTCCATGGTCGGCATGAGATGCCATGGAAAAGTTGGAGTAGAGACGTTCATTGTGAGCGATCAAGGTAGATACAATGAAGAGGTATGAGATGAAGCGTTGGATTAACGGCTCCTAACGTGGAAGTGGCGTCTTATAGTCAGGTCGTTTGATCAATCGCTATAATACTCTCCCGAAGTCACTCCCCCTGCGATCCCGCCAATTTCACGCACGTTGGGGATCGCCGTGGTTAGAACCTGGAGACCCTCAAAGCTAGGTTGATACAGAGTCCCCAGACGATTGCCATACACTAGTTGCTAGATCGCAGGCTGATCAGTGGAGGGTAAACTAGACCCCCACAAGTCTGGTACCGAAAACCGACCGGCAGTAGGGTAAATGACTCAGTGAATATACCGACTCTTTCAACGAGACTACAGACAAGTTTTAACCCGGAAGCATCATGGGCACAAGTTTCGTCGGCAATGCGACTAGACTTGAGGCTGTTGAATACAACGGATCTCAGCCTCAGTGACGTAGCGTAGTGTCGATTAACTTCAAGGACTGTTCGCCCTATGCACGTAACGTCAGTGCATGTGTTTCTAGCTTCATTCTCTGTTTGACTTCGCCCACGTTCCTCGTCATATCCAGGTAGATACTTCGGCAGTCGGCCGACGCTAGCTAGACGGCCGGTCAGAGTAAGCTGACTGGTTTTCCGTGGCTATTGGGTGCTCAGGACTTGGCTTTTTGCGTCGTCTTATCTCAATCGGCACTTGTTGCACCAAACAAGTAGTTGCCGTAATACGGTAACATCCACTGACATGTGACAAACCCCACGAGGATGGTGTTGACTTTGGGCACCGGGCCTGGGTTCAGGTCATTGGGGATAGCCCCCAGGTCGGTGAGAGCTTGGTGTGTGCTGACAACACGGTCTATGTGCGCGTGGTGTCGTACTCTAATTACATCCGGTCTATCCTCTTTGCATCGTAGCCCACAGACCACGAGTCACCTCTGATTATCGCAATACTAACGACACGAACGATGCCAAAAACTATCTTCGCATAAGGAACACCAGACAATCAAGGCGACTGGGATGTAGGAAGCCTGCTTGCAGTGATCTTGGTATTCGGCCCGCACCGCTGCAGCTATCATGAGGTATCATGTTGAATGAGGCCGATGAATGCCATATGCGTTATTCGGAGATATGGGTGTCTGAGATGAAGGACTTTGCCCTAGCTGCATGACTCTAAATTCTTCCATGCTACAGTTGTGTAGTGCAGTCACCAAGGGTGTTGAGTTTGTATTCAGCCGCGTCAGCGTTATCATGCCGATGGAGCGGGCCGTATCGGGAGAATAGCGAAACTTTGTTAAGACAAAGTTCCAACGGCGGGAATGCAGTACCG
This sequence comes from Alternaria novae-zelandiae, assembly GCF_023758075.1. Classification (NCBI taxonomy): domain Eukaryota; kingdom Fungi; phylum Ascomycota; class Dothideomycetes; order Pleosporales; family Pleosporaceae; genus Alternaria; species Alternaria novae-zelandiae. Next base: position 51,521 of record NW_026056963.1, read on the forward strand.
ATGCAAAGCAAAGTTCCGGAGAGAACTCCGCTGCCTCCATTGGAGTGCGAGGCCCCGGGCAAGATGATGTCTTTCGCCCACGCAGAGCAGGTATGTCGAGGTGCATAGTATTGGCCCAGCCGTTGTCTGAATACCCTCTTAGTAATCATCACTTCAAAAGTAGGCAGGTTTCCCAGGCAATCCTCGGACCGCCAATATATCATCATCGCCGATATCTCGTACTTGTATCACGTTGTCGTATCTTCCAATCATGGCTCACGAAAGGATTCTGCTTGCCGGCGTCACAGGATACATTGGGGGCAGTGTGCTCCACCAACTGCTTCGCAGCAAACATGCAGCGATCAAAGACGCTGATATTACGTGTCTCGTTCGAGGCCAAGAAAGAGTTGCACAGCTCCACGCTGCGTTTGGTGACAAGGTCAAGGTTATCGGCTTCGAAGGTCTGGACGATACTGACCGCCTTGTCGAGATAGCAAGTCAGTACGACGTCATCTTCAACATGACGCTCGGTTATCATCTCGCCAGTGCTGCGGCCTTTATCGAGGGTCTTTCGTTGCGCCAGAAGTCCACTGGCAAAGATGCTTGGATGGTCCACACTTCAGGTGTCTCGAACCTTGCGGACCAGCCACTCTCGGGTGTTCACGTTGAATCAAAACCCGATCTGGAATTCGACGACTCGAGGGACAACATCTATGCGTATGAGAAGTCGCGCAACACAGTAAAAAAGTACATTCAACGCACAACGGAGCTTGGCATGATAGATGCTGGACTCGAGTCAGGCGTGAAGACTGTCGTTCTCATGTCTCCATTGATCTACGGGGTGAGCGACGCCTCCCCGCAAACTGCGGCCCCGCACGATATTGACACCTCGTCTAGGTTGGAACGGGCTTGTGGAATAAGCGTAGTCTGCAAGTTCCTCGATTGGCCCGAGCGGCGATCTCTGAAGGGGAAGCCATCGTTATCGGTGACGGCAAGGGCGTGTGGGACAACGGTACTATTACCGCCGAATCTCTGTCACAAACGCACGCTGATCTCTTGCTTTAGTTCATATCGAGGACCTGGCAGAGCTCTACGAGCTGGTACTCGTGGAGATCTTGTCAAAGGGAGGCGCTTCTCTGCCCAAGGGGAAACAAGGCGTTGTTTTCAGCGCACATGGGCGTCACACGTGGATCGAGGTGTCGCAGGCGGTTGCAAATGCAGCATTCGACGCCGGCGTAGTCAAGAGTAACACGGTAAAGTCTGTTTGTCTCGCCGATGGAGCCAAACTCTTGACTGGTGGTGTTGAGCAAGTTGCTGAGCTGGGGTTCGCAAGCACATGCAGGACTCGCAGTGAAATCGCTAAGAGACTGGGTTGGTGCCCCAGAGCAGGACTCGAGACGTGGGAGCGAGGCTTCGTGGAAGAGGTTAGTGCGCTATCGAAGCTGTGAAGCGGAAGCTGTCAAGCGGCTCGATGAGTGCGGAGGCTAGTCGGTGCGAATACGGCTATACGGACCCATGTTGTACATAAGCTAGCCAAGATAACACATGACGTGCTTCGAGACGAGAGACACAAAACGATGGTGATGTTGGCGATGCCTGTTGACTGCAGGACAGCGTCATCCCAAACGTGCATCGGGTCAAAGGGAGATATCGGGCACGCTTGGCGAGAAGACCAAAGTGTCCGGTGTAGATGATGCTACCCATGTGAGGTGGCCCGTGCGTGTCGGAATACCCCATACGACATTCTCGTGCGTTCTCGCGCCGGCCGATTAGGTTTGCAGCAACGGCATGCAGAGAATCGAGGTACAGCATCCCGAGGTCACTGAGCATGGCCGCCGAAAGTTAAAGTATGGTTAAATGGACGACGAAGAGGCGAAGAGCGAGGGCGCGTGGAGGCGCACAGGCGGTAGAGATTACCGAGGCGCCAAGTCGTTTCGGAGCTAGTTCCAGGGTCCAGCAAATGTGCCTGAACCCTTTTTTTCCTGCGACCACGACATCGGGACCCCACAGTGGTAGCATTAGTCTGCTTGCTACCCAGACAAAGACTCCTCCCTCCTGCTTTCTATGGCTAGGATGCGTCTGTTGAGCATACGGGCCCTCGCGCCGTGAGATAAGCGTGGCAACGGACGCCATGGCGTGTAAAAAGCCGTTTTGAGCCGCCGTGTTGCGCAAACTCAATCCCAAACAGTTTCTCCGGTACTTATCAATGGTATATACATGGTTTGCATAGCTAGGCCAGAACCTGCGATATGAAAACCGCCGAAACTGAGCAAACACTCCTGGTTGCATGTGGGTCGCTGACGCGAATGAGATCTGCAGTCTTGTTCACGTTGGGTACGAGATTGGCAGCCATGTGTAGACCGTTCCAACGGCCGCCCAGCCCTGTCGAGTAAAGGAGCAATTACGCGGACGCCGTTTGGTTGCTCTTGATCTTTCACACCGACTTTTGCGCGTAAACGGGCCTTGCGTGCCGCTCCAGCATTCCATCCCTCGATTTTATCGTCGGGCCGCTCTAGACTAAAGCTTTGTCTCCAAAGCTAAGTCCAGGACTTACCTAGGTACTTTCCGCAACACTGTACTCCACATAGGGGTCCAATCTGATCCACTGAGCGTCTTCGTCTTGCCTTGTTGAGAACGCACCAAGGGCCCTTTAGGACTGTGCAGCTTTGTCGTCTGAGTAGATAATCGTGCCCTCTCCCTTCCTCTTCCTTTCTCCGTCTCTCTCACATTCTTCCTCCACCACCCACCATGAGTGCAACCACAACCCAGACGCTCACCTCGCCGGACATGGCACCGGTTGGAGATGCCTCTGTGCCCGGAATCAAGGCTCTTCGAGAAGCCATCCCAGAAAAATGCTTCGAACGCTCTCTTCTGAGATCCCTTTCGTACGTTGCACGAGACCTCGTGGCGGTCAGCGCCTTGTTCTACTCTGCCGTCTGCTTGACACGTCTTGAGTCGTCTTGGGCCATTCCGCTCTGGGTCCTCTACAGTTTTGTCCAAGGTCTGTTCTTCACAGGGCTTTGGATTTTGGCCCACGAATGTGGCCACGACTCCTTCTCAAGCCATCTCCAAGTCAATGCGGCAGTTGGTTGGGTCCTTCACAGCATTCTTCTTGTCCCATTCTTCTCGTGGAAGTTCAGCCATTCCCGTCATCACCGTTACGCAAACCACATGGACAAGGACACCGTCTTCGTGCCCAACCGCAAGCCAACCTCCGAGTCAAAGGCCGAACCGAGCTTCTTGACACGCCTCGTGGACCACGACGCGGCGGATACACCCATCGTCAGTCTCTTCACTCTGGCGATTCACCAGCTCTTCGGATGGCCAGCCTACATCCTGATCAACGCAGGAGCTGGCGCACAAAGCCTTACCAGAGGCCGTCGATCCACCGTGCCGACCTACAAGCAAAGCCATCTCGATCCCACTTCGCCCGTCTTCACTCGTCAAGAGCAGCCATACGTCCTTCTATCCAACGCAGGCATCGTGGCCGTCTTTGCAGTCCTCTATCAAGTCGCCCAGACCCTAGGCTACCGAAACACTTTCTTCTTGTACGGTCTTCCTTACCTCTGGATGAACCATTGGATCGGTAAGCATCTTTTTGGCCCAACCGTGTAAACAGCATTCACTAACCATGCAAGTCGCTATCACTTATCTCCACCACACGCACCCAGAAGCGCCTCATTACGAAGATGGGGCCTGGACTTACCAGAAGGGCGCCATGTCCACTGTGGATCGCGAATTCGGCTTTATTGGACGCCACATCTTTCACGGCATCATTGAATACCATGTCGTGCATCACATCTTCCCGTAAGTAGATTCGCTTTAACTAGTGTTGGATCTGAAACTGACAGCCCAGGCGCATTCCCTTCTATCACTGCGAAGAGGCTACGTTTGCCATTGCGCCGTTGCTTGGGGACAAGTACATTGCGCAAAAGAAGACATCTTTCCTCGCGGACCTATGGGAAGCCTTCACTACTGCCAAGTACGTGGAAGCTCGCCCCTCGAGCGAGCCAGGAGTAGTGCATTGGGCCAAGGCCTGAAAACTTCACACCGCTGTCCCGCATTTCTGAGGAAATTTGCGCCGCTAGCCGCATTCGGCCAGGTCTGGCGGACACACTCCACGGGGGGTAGATATCCCGAATCGAAGAGCGGTACACTTAGATACTTCACACAAATCAAAGGGTCTGCAGTAAGGGTCGCTTCTAACATGGGCTTGATGGCTGGGATGAAATCGATGATGGCCCCGGAGTTCGTCTCAATCCTGCCGATCGCCACGGCACGAAATAGGGGTTGGTCCCTCTTTGCCACCATGCCACAATCGGTAAGCGACGGTAAAATGCCCTTGGATTTTTGCGGTCACAAAAGTTGCTATCAAGTTTATAATGGCACGGTCATTTCAATAGCTGACATGAGTATCTGGATCATGACATCATAAGCTCAGAAGCCAGCTTCACATAGCTTTCATAATCTTACTATTCGTGCTCTATCGCTCTGTACACCTCTTTATCGTTTCTGTTATCTAGAGCAGCTAAGTTCCTGCACAACGCGTCACTGCCTTAAACAGGTTCCAAAGCTGAGCAATGCAACTTTCCCCCATGGCACCTGGGCACTATTGACCATTCCTCAAGCCGCGAACTTATCGAGCTGTATCGACGAAAGCTCGTTCTGTGGCTTCGACCAAACAGCTACCAGCTTCACCAGCGACATAGGGTTTCCGACGATAGTCTGCCAGTGCAAAGAAGGACTCGCACAACATTCTGTCCGACCGATAGCTTTGCGAGTCTTGGCTCCTGCGAAGGATATACTTGGCATTCAAAGGTTCTGGGTTGATTTGGAGTTGAATAACACGCGCAATGAAGACATATTTACTTCTGAACTACTAACCTGCCCTGGGGCTTAGTCTCTCCACTTATGAGCGCACCACACTTCGCAAACACCAAAGGCATTCTTTGTATCGCCCAATCGCTCTGCGTCTAGGCATATCCCAACTTTGGAAACATCGCCCTCGCCTTTTTCGTCCATACTGCGCCACACCCCCACCAACCCCACTCCATGGACATCAAGGGCTTAGTACCTGACACTAGCTATTATAGTGGCTGAGCAAGCCTAATTCTATTTCCAGATCTAAGATGATTCACATCATTTGTCGTGGGATGATGCTTGTGCGGCTTTGATGCCGGGGTCCGGGTTTCGAGGGCCCTGTGATGGTCAGGCATGCGAGGTTTAAGACATCCGCGCTCCGAGCCTGATTAGTGATCTGGCTCAGGGAGGCGGATGGATATTCGAGGGTGGACTGTAGTGGATGAGAGAATGGGATATGTTTGTGCGCATGCTGGGTAGACATGGGGCTGATAGTGTTGTGATAGATGAACGAGATGGTTAACGGGAGCAAGTTTTATGTGATGTGAAATGAACGAATTGTAGGATCATCAAGCTGTCAATCAACCAACAACGCCCACTATTTCGACAACTGGCAAATTACCTCTCAGCCGATTTCAATACACATTAGTAACGACAGATGCTACAGTCACGCAATTAAATCGGAAAAGGCATGGTATCAGAAATCGTGTTTCATTTCTAAGGCTTCTAAAACGAGGGTGATTTTGGCTACCGGCAGGCATCCTTGTGACCCTGTCGATACTCAGGCCCCTTAGTGTTCGTTCGAAAATTTCGAAAAGTCCCAACACAGAACGCCAATAGATGCGAAGAAAAGCTTTGGTTATGTACAGTGGAAAGTTCGGTCCCAGACCACATTCCCAGTCGAAAAAGGTGGAAGAAACGAATGTATGAATGCAGTTATGTTTCAACATGTGTCGTGAGCGATGCGTATCATGAGGCATTGTGCGTTTAGTTGACAACGCGGCGGCTGGACCAACGAGGACGAGCGATGCGTCCGTTGTAACCACGCTTTGTGATGCTGCCGTTGACACAGGTTGTGCCGGCTGCGACGGCTTGCCAGACGACCTCGCCGTTGTTGCAGAGACCAAATTGATCGGCGCCGTTGCAGACCACAGAGCCGTTCTCGGTGCAAGTGCCCGCGCCACCAGCTGAAGGAGTTGAAGGCATAGAAGGAGCGGCAGGAGAGCCGGTTCCAGCAGGAACGGTGGGTGCGACCGGAGAGGGAGCAGTGGGTGAGGCGGTAACAGTAACGAGTGTGGTGGACGTCGATGGCACTGTGGGTACGGCTGGGGGAGCGATAGATGCAGCGCTAGATGCTCCAGGAGCGAAGACACCCCCGCCATTGGGCGGGAGAGCAGATGACTCGCCACCAGCAACAGATGTGGGAACGGCAGATGGCTGGCCCGCGGCGGGGGTGGTAGGAGCAGGATGGTACTGACCATCGTTTGCAGAAGTGGGAGCTGCAGATGGCTCTCCACCAGCAGGAGATGAGGGAGCAGCTGACTGGCCACCAGCAGGGGAAGATGGCTCAGAAGGATCAGAGGGTGTAGTACCAGTAGATCCGCAGTCGCCACTGGGGTCAACAACATTGCCGGCATCTGCACCACTTTGGAGGTTTGAACCAGGGTTGGGGAACTTCAAGTCCTTGCTGACTTCCTGCTTGCAAGTGGTTGATGCGATGTTGGCGACGAGCATATCTGGAAGGGCGTCGAACTTGGACTTGTCGCTGGCACCACCAGTAACCTCGATGGGTGCGCAGTTCATATACATCTCTGGGCCGCCACTCAACTTGGCGAACCATGTCCAAGCAAAGGTAGCTTTGCCGTTGGGGATGCTGTCAGGAAGCTCGAAGTCGAAAGCCTCGGGTCCGTCGATACCAGGGCAGCCACCCTCGATAGACTTGATGACCTTGAAGACGGAATCCTTTGTAGGTTCGGTGTCTGTAGTGACGCTGAGCTGGCACGAGCCACCCCCGTGAACAGCACTTCCAGAGAAAGTGAGTGATTGCTTTTGACCGACAGCCATCGAGTTCATAGTTGAGACAGTGAAGCCAAGATTAGACTTGCACGGGTATTGCGATGCGGTGATGGGTGCGTTGTCGATTTTATCTACACTGTATGGTACAGGAGATTTCATGATCATGTGAGCGTTGGAAGTAGCGAAAATGGCAGCCGCAGCCATGAAGATAGATCGGAGAGACATGTTGATGATGGTAGTAGTGATATCGTACAACGACAGTAGAATGTTAAAATCGAAGAGAATGTGGATGAGCTAGCCCTGCTAGTCGTGCAAAAGATACTGCAATGGAAAGAATGTAGAAGTTGCCGAGAGAGCGTGTGTTGCGATGAGAGCATTATGCTGTGAGGCAGCTGTAGTCTCTTATACTTGTGTCACCACCATTGCGTATCGCCACCAAAGCCTCCGCATTGCGAATCATCGAATGATCCCCTAATCAAACGGGTAGTCTAGAGGGCGAGAGTGTCAACGTAAGACAAGGTACATGGGAGTCGTTGGCGATCCACAGCGGCGAGCGTCTACGGGATGAAACGGGCGGTCCGGGTGTACTGAGGCTCTCAGCCAAGGGAATACTAGAACGGCACGCAGCCGACGCAGGTACATCATGCGTCACTGCCTAAGTGGGAAGGCGACGAAGACGTGGACTCGAGGATCACCATGTGTCGGTGAAGGGCCTAAGGAGAGAGGTTTCGTTTCGATGTTGCATCTGAACGTCCATTGGTTGAGGCGTCGTCGCTTAGCAGGTCGGCAAAAGGTCCGGACCCCTGTGTGTTTTATGCTGCGTCGCACCTCCGAGCCAATGATCCCTGCATTGCCAGGCCCATTGGTGAGCCGCTTACGGCCTCTCGACGCCTTCAGCTATTGGCGTCCACAATCCGCTCCACCGCGTGTGGGAACGAAGCTTGGTTTCTTACCTGGCGCCGCGTATGCCCTGTCACACCTTCATCCGTTTACTGTGTAAGACTGGCTATCGGAAAGCGCCAGCTTGTCGGTCATGATCTTCGCCAGCTACGACTGTGGGTATCCAAGATATCGCTTCTGATTGCCGGTTGGGAGCAACAACGCAATCTTCGTCCTCTAGAAATGCAATTGTCAAGCCAGCATGCTACAGGGTCTGCGAAGTCTTGATCTTTTCGGAGTCCTCCTGCATCTTGCCTGTCGTGGAGAAGGGCTGAGTATGCTGCGCCACGACGGCATGTGGAGCGGGTGTGGCATATGTCTCCTTGAGCCATGCGGCATTGAGCTTTAGCCGAGCTCAGTAATAGAGCCGCCCTCGTTCTAACTTGCGAATCGGCACGCCCGCAGCCAGAGCAATGTGACCAACTCTGTCACTGCCGCGCACGTCGCCAACGTATACCTCAAGATCTTTCAGGAGTCTCGCTCTTTCCATCGCATCTAGCGTGGTCCCTCCATCGGGTACCTTGACCCAAGGATTCTCATAGGTCATGCTGGTAACGAAACCAAAGAGTTCCGGTCCTAAAGTCCTGCGCTTCAAGACTAAAGCCACACCACCTGTGATGAGGGTGATCGTGGATGCGGCAAGCAGGAGTGCAAGCCAAGCAAAGTTGCAAACAAAGATCTGTTCTGTAGCGGTGATAATGGCTGATGTTGTCGCTGCAATGAATGGCGATTTAATGTCCTGTGTCTGTTGTTCAAAAGTAGTGTACCAGTCGCTGAAGGTATGCTCGGTGGCCGTCAAGTTCTTCGGTAGGTAAGCATTAATGTCGTCGAACGTATCTGTGTCCGGCCCATAAAGTGATAGGTTTTGAGGTAAGCTACCAAAATAGCCAGTCGGCTGAATACTCAGTTGGTAAAAGGTGTTCATTACCAGACTGAGTCGTTTCGAGAACAAATCGGGGGACACCCGTGAAAGGTTCGTAAACATGACATCGCTAGGTGAGTGGCCGACTTGCTGCACGAATGGAAAGGCCGAAGTGTTGGCCAAGAAGTGCTCGGTTGGGCTCGAACCAGTCGTGAACTGTACTGCGCGAGGAAACTGTTTCGCAAACGCGAACATGATCGTACCATGCTCGAGCCCAGTGAGCGATGTGGAACGAGTGTCTTCAAGCGATTTCCGGAGCTTGGTTGTGGCACAAGTGCTCGCTTTACATTGTACGAATGCTTCAACGTGAGTCTGAGACAAAGAGCATGTCGCAATGTTTAGTCCAATCTCGTTGCCACTATTGGTTGTTGCGTATTGTGAGACAAACAGAAGCTCTCGGTTCATGGTAAGCTCTTTTTCGGGCATGAGGGAGGTATTGTAGTTGCCGAAGAACCCGTTTAGACGACCCATGAAGAGGTCCTGGTCGTCTCCGACTTTGATCCCCCATGGAAAACTCCGGGTTGTATCCATGAAGAAAGAGTTGCGATCTCCCATGGGGTTGCCGAAGGGATCATCCTCCTCTTTTTCGAACCATACTTGGCCAGGCGCCATATCGTCCAGCTTAGTATAATTGGTGGTATAGTAATTATCTGAGCCGTTCACGCCAGGGTAAGGCGCTTGTGTAAAGGGCTGACAGTCTAACGCCAAGTACGTGTACTGGAGATTGAAGCTTGAGCTGTCACGGGATGGAAGACCAACAATGGGAAGACCAACCAGAGAAGAATAGTCTTCCGGCGATGAGGCGTCCTTAGGCACCGTATACCAGCCATTGGAATCGGGCGACGACGAGTTGACTGACTGCAAACTGGGTATCTTGACGTTACCCCAGGGATCTTGAGTTCCTAGCTTCGTGGGCAGTGGTGCCAATAGTGCTGCGGTATAGAGAGCTCCGGCATCAGCAAACTTCCCATTGTCGATATAGGTTGTTGACAGCCCCCACATAGTTGCTGCTGGTCCGGTAGTCATGTATCGAAGTTTCCCAGATTTATGAGAAGCTCTCAGACTTCTTGTCATCAGTCGAAGTGATGCCTGGCCACCCAGTGGCGAAAGAGCCCACAGGAAGAGAAGGTTCACGCCAACGACTGTAAGTCGTTGCATCAGCAGTTGACTCTCCAAGGTGCCCCAAACAGACTGACTTGCCATGAGCAGTTCAAGTGTCTAAAGACGAATTAGTCACTTGATCCACGACTGCAGCAGCTTCTTGAGGAACCAGCTTCGAGAAGATGTACATACGCTGATTCTGGACCCTCTTTCCACCAGGAACCGCGCAATCATCTTCATGCTTCTTCCCGTTATGGCAGCAAACACGATAGGAAACATTGTTGGGCCCTGCACCTGTCAGTGAACTGTATGATACCGACACATCTTTTTGTTTTACAAGATCCATAGCCGTTTCCACCTCAGACCCGAATGCAGAGCCTTGAGTTGGTTTCCCATTCAGGGTGATCACGGCAACACTAAGAACTACACAAGTTAGATCAGCAATATAGGATAAAACTTGGTAGCTTACGGATGAAGTACAGCGGCAGCAATGCGAGTAAGATGTCTCCCAATGCATAGAGCCATTTCAACCAGGTATGGGCCTTCAATGGCCGAGCTTCCTCAGGCCAACTCCCAACCTTTTCAATTGTAGTCTCCCAAGTCTCAGGTTTCGACGTCGGTTTCGGCTTCGATTTCGCCGCGGTCACCGGCGTCGCATTTGCACCCGCGTCCACTCCGGCATCAACCCTCACTCCTACAGTCGGCAGGCCACGCAAATCATGCCGACGAAGAGGGCTCCAGCGTGAAAACCCGCTAACATCCATGGCTCCCTCTGGTCACACAAAATACGAAGCCGCGTCACCGTGACAAAGTTCTGAAAAGGAGGGGGGTGGACACAACGCTGAGCGGGAAGAAAGCTAAAGGTAGGATGAGGCTGATAGTTCGCACACAGCGAACGACACTTCTTTTGCTGCCGTATACCCATCCTATACGGCGTAGTACCAGAGCGAATCCTTAGCATAGGGTTAAATGAACTTTCCACTCGACATTTTAGGAGCGCGCTTCCTGAAGTCTCAGGTTGAACTTGGGGCGTTCCTGACGAATCGGTTTGCGTGGGGTGAAACGCGAAGCGCTTGGGCGGGTCTTGCTAAGCCATTCTTCGGGACATGTGGAGAAATCGCGAATCTATCACATTGCATGTTGGCATTCGTGCGACACTGCTTGCGGGAATGATGAGAGGCTCGGGCCGGGATGAGGCGGGTTTAGAATTGGTGGTTTGGTGGAGGAAGCTGGAGGGTAGTGCCGTTGTGAAGTTGGTGCAGCGCGAGAGTGTAGGGCTGAAGCGGCAGGCGCGACTACATCGCGTCCGGAGGCTCGCATCTCTGCTCGTCCCTCACTATGACATGCTATCATCATGCTATGAGGCACAGTATTAGACTGCAAACACATTTGATGTATACTATGATGGGAAATCTATCTTGTAATGAGGCTGCACTACGAAGATGCGAGCTAGCTGCTGGGGTTATCACGGAAATCAAACTCAATACCAAGCCTTTTGGCGCCCGCTACGATGCAGAATGATGCCGCCTTCATGATGGACAAATATTACGCCAAACTGATAAATCCCACCTCCACTATGATCCTCGAAACCGGACTAGGTATCGAAGCTCAACCTCGGCTTGCAAGCATGCGATCCACGAATTGAACGTAGAAGTTGCGCCATTCCTTTTCTTTCTTCTGTCCCTCGAACGAGCCGGCGAGGGTGCGCATGTATTGGTCCGCGCCGTCGTCGCCCACTCCCATGCCACCAAGATCGCTCTTGAGTCGCTCCACGTACGGTTCGCCAACCTTCTTAATGATCTCGTGCTGCAGGTTGGCGGCCTCAAAAAGGACTTGCTTTGCCTGCGCGTCTTTCGAGTTGAAGCCCGGCGATGCCGGAATTGACCATGCCAACGGAGAAAACTTATCTACCACGTAGTTGTCGAAACCCGGCAATGGTGCTTGAGCAGTGTCGGGAGATGTGGGTGTTGCGTTCGCGCCAGGCCCGACTTTGTCGGGTCCGCCCCACACCGTGATCATGCGGATAAGAACAAAGATTGCAAGGCGCGCGGTAGGGTAGTCGTGTGTGTCGCGAGCGAACGTTTCGATCGAAGAAATTATGGGCTCGAATGTCGCTTGATTTACTGCGGAACGTTAGCAGTGTCAAGTCTATATTTGATGTCGTCGACTTACCATTGCTGACGAACACAGACCCGAGACCTTGGTTGAGAACAACGACGATGAAGTTCAGATACTCTCGACGGAGCTCAGCTAGTTGAATCTCGTCATCTGTACCCGAAGGAACTACAGCTAGTGCAGTAAATATGCGTTGCAAGACTGGACTCATGACGGTATCCAGAATGCCAGCGATCTCTGACTTGAAGGTGAAGACGACCTGACCAAGCACTTTGAGGAAGGTACTGATCTCGTCCATGGAAGAACTCAAAGAAAGGAGTCCTTCGATCCAGGATGGCAGCTGTTGTAGCAGACGCGAGCCTAATACGGCAATCATGCGCGAGAAAGCGAATCTTGCAGCGTGTCGAATGGAGCCAGATGAGTTCAGTGATTCAACGGCGACGAGGATAGCTTCAGATGCTTTGACGAACTCATCCGCCACCTCACTCTGGGGCGCGACGCTGTTGTTGTTTGACGGTACCCAGTCTGAGTAGCCTCGAGCTAGCGTACCTATGGCCATGATGATATGGTGGATTTGGAGTATAGCCCGCTCATCACCATTCCTCGCCTGGGGAAGAGTCTGTTGCATGTCTGAGAACAGAGGGCTCATGATGGTCTGCGCGTAGAGTCTCTTGTTCTCCGCGGAGACGGTGTTGGACGAAGCGATGCAGCCCACGGCTTCGAAAAGGTACAGCTGCGAGTCGAACAGCGCATCCGCCGACTGATCCTCTTCATCGGACGACATCTCATCTTCTGAAGTATCTGGTAGCTCAGCTTTGATGGCAAGCAAGTCTCCAACCGCTTGAATGATGTCGTAGGAGACGTTGCCCAGTTGGGCCCGCAGATGCTTGACTAAGCGTTGGAAGAGATACCAGGATCGCGAGCGGACCTTGACATGGTTGCTATGGGTAAGGTTGACAAAATTCTCAAGTACCTTGGGGATGAGGCCAGGATTCTGCTCGAAGAACTGATAGTAGCGTACGCATATCTCCATATACTGCAGTTGAACAGCAGGGTGCGGGTAGCTTGCTAGACCAGATTCGACCATGCTGTTCATCATATTCACGAGTTGCTGAGCTGCAGCCGATGAGGGCTCGCGTTTCGCATACAGTCCCTGGTTTCTGACTGCAAGTTCTCCAAATAGATACATCTCATACAGAGCCAATTCGAGGTCGCGCCAGTTCAGGGATTGATCGCCTTGAGATAGGCGTCCAAAGGTTCCGTTGACTAAGCGACTGAGTGTCTCGATGTAGTAAGGCTCGTCGATGGCGGTTACTGTTTGTTGCAGGACGTGGAGGCGTCTGCGGAGATCGAGGAACTCTGCTTCGTCTGTCTGTTCGCCTTCCTCACCCCATGAGGCTGTCTCGTCATACTTCATTTTTGCAATGATCGCATCTAGAACGGGTGGTAATACTGCGGCGTATTGTGGAGGTATCGATCCTGACTTCTTTTGCAATTTGCGGAGGAACGTAAGAAGATCTGTAAGAGATGGGATGACAGTCGAGCAGACCTCGTCGTATTGGTCAGCGAAGAAACGTAAAAGGTAAGGCGTGAAGATGCGAATGAGATCGTCTGCGCGTTGCCGAACATGCTCCTCGACAGCCTCGTTCTCTAGTATCTTTACGATATCGAATACGATGTTGTTCACGAGCTTAGCGACAGTCTCGGCGAGGTCGTTGTCGTAGTTCGAGCTGTTGAAATCGGCCAGAGCTGGGCTGCTGATCAGCTGGCCGACGACTTCGGAAAGATTTAGGAAAGTGATTAATTCAATCTTATCCGATGGGCTCATCTTCTTCCCGACGATCTCTGAGAATGTATCGATTGCCGCATCGCGTACCTTTCCAGCAGCGCTCTCGGGATCAGCGATTCCTTGTTGGCCCGCCATTTCCAGGAAAGTTGTGATCATGGCTTGGTTGACAATCAAGTTGATGTCGGTCCAACTAACCCAGCGCCCGATAGTCTCCAGGCACATCTTCACAAGATTCAGGTCTGTCTCCCTCCACTTCGCGAGTATTTCTTGCCAAGATAACGAGATCTTCTGCGCGTCCCGTTGCCGGATGAGGTCTTTCAGCTCTGTGTTGCGCTTCTTCTCGTCCTCTGGGCGGGCGACCAACTGGTCAGCGATTTCGTCGTGCACTTGACCGAGCATGCGAAGGTATAGCAACGTCGTGGCTGTATTGACGTTTCCGATGGTAGACTGGTCGCCAGCCAAGGCACGGAAATCGTCGAAGAAGGACTGCCATGAGGAAGGGTATAGAGCTACGAAGAGATAAGTGACAGTCTGCATAAGCTTGTTCTGGATATGGCTTGTGTCTGCAGCTCCACTGCCCGGGACGTAGGATCGGTGGATATGGCCCATGAGGGTATCCTTGATGTACGCAAGACTCTGCTCATCGAGGCGATGTTCTTGGATCGCGTTGTTCACAAGGTCGAGCGACGTATGGCGGACAAAGTCGGTGGGACGAGGGTCGCGCGCGAAGAGTGTGAGGGCAGCTTGCCATGCGGAGCCTTCGGCACGGAGCTGGTTCAGGTATTCGATAGCCTGACCGCGCAGCTCCTGGCTCGACGTCGGATTTGCGGCGATCTGGATGGCATTTTCGACCTTTGACATGGAGTGTGAGTATATGCTTCATGGATCGGGCAAACAATGGCACGTACCTGGGCCTCCATTTCCTCGTGTTGTCAAAGCTGAGCAAGCAGGGTTGAGTCACAGGTTGAGTCGGTGTGGTCTGCCCTATAGATTGTACATCGGACGTGGTGGGGTAGGAACTATGAGCGGATTGGTATGCTACCGGACCATGGAGCAAACTGTGGAAGACTGCATCACGAAAGCGTTACAGCGGTGTAGGCAGAGGCGGGGCACGAGGGGCTGACGTACGGCGTGTGCAAGGGTTCGTGCGTGAAAGAAACAATGGCCAGAGCTCAGGGTCTATGTGCCAGGCGATTAGGGTACCGACTGGAAAAAGCAAAAGTTGTTCTCCGTCTTCGTCGAGGCGTCGAGGCCGAAAACAGCTGTGCAATGACTGAAGTGGCAGCGCCAAGCCCGGGCCTGGTGGGATGTTCTCGCGCCCAATTTGACCGTGTGACACGTGCGCACGAGATTTTGGTTTCGACACCGCCACGCGCATTGCTGAAGTTTTAATCGTGTATGAGAGTCCCCATATGGAGAGCCAGCAACGCAGTCGTCCCTCTATCATGCTTATACATTTGAAGCCCGCACTCTATGGCGAATTCACGGCGGCAAGAGCTGAGATACAATTCGGTGTTCACGTGCAAAAAGTTGATCAACCCAATAAATCACGAATGAGTAGTCAAGTCTTTCCAGATGTGTACGGATTCTATTAGGTTCTATAGTTTCTCTCTGATACACGAGCCGCTTCTGTAGTAGTGAGCAGACTGCTATTACAATCGGTGTCACGTCTACTTACTATGCGCCTAGATGCTTCGCCGCCCACTCGACGTGATCGTCAGCAAATGTGGCCATGAAGTAGTAGCTGTGATCGTAATCGGGCTGCATGCGCAGTTGAATGCCCTTGTCATTGCCAGCTTCCTTGGCTGCCTTGACGAAGTTCTCCGGTAGAAGCTGGCCTTGCTTGTAGAAGTTGTCTCCAGTGCCCTAGCTCAGTTAGTAAAACGACACAAGACTGTCGCATATGATACGCACCACATCGATGAGCATCTCAAGAGGACCCTTCCATTGCTTGACCAGCTCTGACGCATCATGCTCCTTCCACTTTTGTTGCTGGTCCTCGCCAAAGTATCCCTTGAAAGCTTTTTGGCCCCATGGGCAGTTGATGGGGTTGGCGATGGGTGCGAATGCAGAGACAGACTTGTACATGCCGGGGTTCTTAAGGAACTATCGATGGTGGTCAGTCTAGTCCTCCTGGTATGCAAGCAGCTGACCAACCAGTGTCAATGCGCCGTGTCCACCCATGCTGTGCCCTGTGATGCTGACTTTGCTGGAATCTAGCTCTTTGAAAGACGAGAACAGCGCTTCGGGGAGCTCTTTGGTGATGTATGAGTACATGTTGTAGCCCTTTGACCATGGCTCCTTGGTGGCATCGACGTAGAAACCTGCGCCTGACCCGAAGTCGTATGACTCGTCTTCACCTTCGATCTGTAAGCCCCCTAGTGAGTGGGTTAGTCAAATGCTCCGCGTATAGTCTCACGGTAGGCACGCACTCGGTGAAGTATCAGGGTACACGACAGCGATGCCATGTTTGGCTGCGCCGTGCTGGAAAAACCCCTTTTCTGAGCAGTTGTTGCCGGTGCATGTGAGGCCGGAAAGGTAGAAGAGAACTGGGACCTTGGCGCCGGACTTGAGTGCTTGTGGAGGCAGGAACACGTTCAGCTCCATGTCGGTGTTTGTGCTTGAGGACTTGTGCTTCAACTTGAGAAGCTTGCCGCCGAAGGATGCGATGGTGCCTGTGGTTTCGAAAGACATCTTGGACAATGTGGTATAGCGAGAAAAACGAACAGTAGGAGGTTGGAATGCAAACGCAGGTCGAGGGGCCCTTGGAAGTTTTGTGAGCAGGCGCATTGAGTGACGTTGTGCCTGAAATTAGTGCGGGGGACGAATAGCTATGTCGAGCTACCCCACCTCCCTCTAGACTTTTGGCTTGTTACAGAAATCTTATCCGCGGATCCGCACAGGCAACGGACAAGGCTTGGAATTAACGGAGATCGGGTGAGACTCGGGATATAATTGCGCAACCACTCAGAGACTCCTTTCGCCGAAATACCCCATATTTAGCCAAACAAAACTCCATAGCAAATGCAATCAGCCACACCACGCTTCATGTCAGAAGCTCTTCGCAAGTCCAGTCCTCGTAGAAACCATCGGGGAGGTACCGCCGTACAACAAGGGGAATCTTCTTCTCTTGGAGCTCTTTCGCAGCAATTTGCAGAGGGTCCGTCATTCCCTCTACGTCGATCAGCACGGGAGCGTTACCACTGCAATCTCATTAGTCCTTGTACATACACCCTCCCCCTGAAGGTAGTCTACCTGATCTGAAGTGCTCTTGTGCCCAAGACGCGTGCCTTCTCGTACTTTGTCATGTATGGGGTGGTTGTGCGCTTGTCGTTCGGAACCTTCTTGTCCTTTTCGCTTGTGACTGTGTTCTTGGAGGCTTCCTTGGCAGCAGCTGCCGCGTTGGCATCGCCAGATACTACTACGTTGTCGTCGTTGGGTTCGGCATTGTCTGGGTCTTCACCGCCGCCAGGCTGGTCGTCTTCGTCGTCCATCAGATCAGGCTCGGCCTCTTCGTCGAACTCGATGAGGGGCTCGTCACTACTGAAGTTAGAATCGGCGGGACTGTCTCCTACCGTTCCCCTAGCTGATGCGCCCGGTGGAGGAAACCCAGAGATGGAGCTGAACGTACATGTCACCGGCGCCGCCGTCGTAGTCGTCACCGCCATAGTCGGACATGTTTGCAGCAGGTCTCTACGCGCGTGCGTGTCTCTGGAAGGGATGCCGAGAGATGGAGAGGTACGCGTGGAGTATGGGGTGTATGCCTGGTGCGATGCGACTGGCAAAGAAAGTTCGCGATCAGAAATCGCAGGGGTCGGCGTCTGCACTAGCGTGGGAAATCTTGGCGGTCGCAAAATACAGTGGAGCTCGACTTTCGTCCATGGTTCTGCGCATCCACGAGCCGCCTTGCAACCACGCGCACGTTGTATGCAATACTATGGCGCCGAAGCGGAGAAACACCGAAGACGCTGGTGTGGCCCCACTGAAGAGGTCTCGCAACAGTACCGTAACCCCGAGCACCGTGACGTCGATCCTGAAGGCTAACATTCTCGGAGGTGTTGCGGAGGACACACCCGACCAGGACTATGCGACAGACGACTCTGCTGATTACAAGGTCAATTTCACCGACAACGGCACTTTGAGGGCAGAGAGCGAGGCCCGTCGCCAATGGAACTACGTCTGCCCAACCTGCTCGCAACGCTTCAACCGACCATGTCGCCTCGAGACACACATGCGAAGCCACAACAAGGAGCGACCATTTATCTGTACCGAGCCCGGCTGCAACAAGACGTTCCCTCGTAAAGACCACTTACAGCGTCACCTCAAGAACGCCCATAGCGACCCTGCGACCGAGCGGACATTCACATGCGATTGGACCGGGTGTGGCAAGAGTTTCACCTCCAACGGCAGGCTCCAGAGGCACAGAGACGTCCACGAATCCAAATTCTACTGTACCGACTTCCCCCCGTGCAACGAGGCTTTTAGGAAGGCGAAGGCGTTGGAGGCACACGTCAAGATCCAGCACATGGACGTCAAGCCCTTCACTTGTTCTCACGTGGATCAAGAGACCGGCGAGAAATGCGCGAGTGGCTTTCAGACTGAGGGCGCATTACAACGGCATATGGGCAAGACACATGCAGACATACAAGGGCAGGGCCACTTCTGCATGCTGTGTGCGACGGCTGGAGTAGACGCGGACACAATGCAGAGCGAGTCTGTTGACACATCCACCATCCCGCCACACTTACCGTCTTTCGCGACAAAAGACGAGCTGAACGTGCACACAGCCGAGTGTCACCCACCTATATGTACACAGTGCGGTCAGAAGTTCAAGACTGCATCCAATCTCAAGACACACTTCAACACCATCCATGGGCACCCAAAAGACCAAACGCAGTTCCCTTGTCCCAGACTAGGCTGTGAGAGTGTCTTCAACCGGAAACACAACCTCACTGTTCACATTCAGACGGTCCACGACAAGCAGTTCAGGTACTCATGTACCCCCGATGCTCTGCAGAATTCAAAACACCCAGATCTCCAAGCCTGGAACGGAGAGAATGCCTGTGGCGCCTCCTTCAAGGCCAAGTCGTCTCTCGATCAGCATGTTCGGAAAAATCATCTTGGTCTCGGCAACCGCAAGCAGCTCCGGAAGGCCGCAAAGTCAAAGAAGAAGCCGGAGCCTTCGATGCTTACCATGCTTACCGGTGTTGGCTATGAGCAAGGCCGCGAGGTGCCCTGTTTGGTGAAGACGTGCGAGTACCGCTTCTACATGGACCGTGATTTGCGCCGTCATCTGCTCGCAGAGCATTATATTCCCGAGGACGAGATCGAAGACATGATACAGGAGCGCGATGCTGTCAGTGGAGGGCAGTTCTGGATTGGTGGGTTCGACGACTCAATGAGCATGTTCGACTCTGCTACGCCCAGCATCCCAGAGACGCCTGCTCCATACCTCATGGAGAGCAACATGCCGATGCTACCATATTCTGACTTGAAAAGCATGGATGGGCAAAATGCTTTATTCGATCAGCAATTCGACCAGCTCTCACTCATAAAGGATGACGCTGAGATGGACATGGCGATGGGGTTGGGTCACCTGCCACCAGCCACGGACGCCCAAGAGAGTTTACAATGGGACATGCTAGCCCCCGTTGAGCAGTACAACAGCGATCTCTCTCGTGGCTGAGACAGCGATGCCTGTCAGAGCTGCCGAATGCAATCGTCTGTGGAAGTTGGTGGAGGTTTTCCCATGCCCGATGTGATGGCCGTCAATGATGTTTTCACGAATTTCACGAGTTAGCAAGATACCCAAATAGTAATTAAATCATGTCAAATACGGGAGCGTCCGATACTCCTGCCATGAACCCCAGATCGCAAACTTCCCCATTCGGCTTGTCAATCATGCCAAGCCGTCGATTCTAGCGAACGGCGTTCGGTCGCTACTCGATCGCCGTAGGGGCGGGGAAAAGCTCCGTAGGATCCAGGCGATCGGGCTGCTAGTCCTAGTCTGCCACACCTTTTCTTCACGCCCAAAGCTATGGTTCACTAGTCGATGAGATTGTATTAGCAGAGACATTATTCTAGTGTGGGCGCCTGGGTCAGACCAGATCTATGGGAGTATCGTTACATTTATATTTTGGCTTTCCAGAGACGGTGGGTTCAGTGGCTGCAGACTTCATTGTAAATCATCTCATTACAATATAACGTATATCTAGTTATCCAATCAAACAAGATTGGTCTGTTACATATAAGCGGAGCATCTCTCGTGATAACAACATCTAAAAACCGTGTGTAGAAAATGCGTCTTCGCAAAGGTACAAAAAGGGTATAAAGTCGCGAAGATGGAAACCCGCCGATGCCGCAAAGGATGGAGAATGACTGCGCGTCTGAGCATTTGTGTTCAAGTAAACGCCTCGCTACGCTGTAAGATGCTGACGAAAATGGTGGTGCTGCCCAAATCAACGTCAATGGGACGAACAGATATCGCACAGACGGGAGGTGCGATGTTTCAGAAATCAAGAGCAGCCAAGGCCGTCGCATCATGCCGCAGCCTTGATGTACTGAGCTAGCAAACTTGCTTCAGGTATGGAAATCGTGTGATCTGCTTTGCGAGGTGGCCAGTCTTCGTGTTCGAGTTCTACCGTCAGAGTCGTGTCGTGCTGCGCTTCCCAGTCACGTCGCCATATTTCAAACCTGAGATCCCACCTTTGTAGAAGCCTCTTTCTTCTTAATTCGATAACGGTTTCAAGCCTTGCCAGCTCCTTGTGATATTCCGCTTCTTTTGCAAACTTCCTTTTCTCGTGCTCAATGCCTAATTGCTGTAGCTCTGCTTCTTGTGCTTCTAGTCTTCGTGCGGTGTCCATCTCTTGCCTTGCTCGTAAGACGTTGATTGCACTCGCGTGTCGTCTGGGAAGATCCTGTTGGATCAATCTTTGGTGGTCCAGCTTCTTCAAGTCTTCCTCCGACACAGCATGCACACGCTCTTGGTTGCTTCTCGTACGTAGGCAATACGCCTCAATATACTTTAGGGCTGTCGCTACGTTCTGTGTCTCTTGAGCTTGTGCTTTCAACAGGTCGTGTTCAGCGAGAAGTTGTCGTTCTTCTAATCGCTCCAGGTCCTCATTGTGCTACATCGCTTGAGTCAGCTGACGTATATCACATCAACACGAATTATACCTACCTGTCCGATCCGTTCGTTCTTATCAATCTCAAGCTGTTCTCCCAATTGTTGCATTGAACAATATTGGTACGCTGACAAGGCTTTTCTTTGGCTGCACTCGAACAGCGAGACACGTGCAAGCTCTTCCTTCTGTTGTGTCCTGTAACTTGCGAAAGCCTCTTTAGCTAACGCCAAGCCGATGCTGATCGCCTCGTGTCGGGTGCGCCTCATTGGAGATTGTGGCAAAGCGGAGGAAATGTCTGAAACTAGAGAGTCAATTATGGGATGGGAACTGTCAGCAGTTGAGGTAACAATTTCGCAATAGTCAGAGTCACGGGAAAGAGGCTCAGGCAGCTCGGTAGCAGTCTCCATAGCGAGCCTCGGGTCGTCTTTTGCTGGGACGCGCTCCAGAATGGATTGCGGTAATGCGCTTCCACAGCAATCGGGCGCTACGTGTGCGCCTCTCTTTAATGACTCTTGTATATGTGCGCGAACGTCGGCGTCAGACGATATGTGACCGCATACCAGCTTTGCGCCTCGAGGCCTGCTGTGATATCCGTGGTGCGGCGCGGACGTGGTGCAAGTACTACTAAAAAGACTTAGTAGGAAGCTGTCATAAGTCACTGTCCATAACGTACCCTGAATCCCTTCTGAACATGGAGAAAATGACGGAGCCCCGTTTCTTCCTTGGTTGCGCTTGCTGTGACGAGGCTGAGCTGGAGATGGCGGAAGGTGTGATGGACAGTGTCGATGATTGTCTTGACTGGAAATCAGATTCGGGACGGTCAACAAAGTCTCGAGACTTCTCAACAGGTGACGTAATCTGTGAGCGTGCTGGAGGTGCCCTTCTTGTGGTTGAGCCGTCAGTGGAGAAAATGAGGTCTCTGGAAGTTCGGGAAGGCGCGGACGTGAAGCTTGTTGACTGCGTTTCTTGAGAGTGAATTGATCTGGAACTTCTCTGATCGCTATCCAGCGTCATAGTCGAGATTGCGCGAGAGATGGTTTCTGGCGGGGGTACGAAACGATAAGAATCGGGGACACCAGATTCGCGAGCAAGCAGCGCCACCTCGGCGTCGAGATGGTCCTCATTCTGATTCATAGGCAGACCCAAGGCTTCGGCCAGATATATAGCATCGTCGAATATGGGAGCCGTGCCGAGCGCAACGGTTTCGTCCCATATACGGTCAGGCATTGCGCCGGAGCGCGCATGCACTTGGCTGTTGACTGATGTCAAGAGGTCGCTACCAAGACATGCGAGCGGCGCAAGGGTAGTCTCTTCTTGCGCAGGACAGGCGGCACCGTTGGGAGGGCGGCACACAAGCTTGGGCGACTAACAGAGGGGTGCAGCAAACAGAGGGCGGGTCAGGTGTCGAGGACGCACGACGGTGTGAGAACCTTGGAAGTGTGGTTCACATACGGATGGAAGGAGTGGGCGCTAGAGCATGGAAGACGGGCGCCCACACGCCCACTCTGCAGCAGGTGGATCATCTGCTGATGCTGCATTCAGCATGTCGCCTGCAAGCCATCCCACCCACCAAACACCGATATGACATCTGTCCATGGCCCGCTAATGAGTTTGCGCGCGCCCGTCGAACGCGGCTATCCGACCGACGTTGCGCCGTCCTTTTCGTCATGTCGCACTTTACATGTTTCGCGCCGCCAATCAGGCCCGCTTAGTGACGAGCTAAGTACCGTTGATATCACTTCGGCTGTCATGGCGATGACGTGCATAGTTCGGCGCCTGTCAGTTCTCCATCTACGACTCGTAGTGGTGTAGCCGGAATACTGTGCCGGGAGCCCACTAGGTGGTTGGAGGATAGCTTCGGCATTGCCGCTTAGTTGCCATGATTTCCGATGTTCTGATGTTCCACCTAGGTGGTAGCCGTCCGTGTCGGGGTCATCCTGGAGCATGTGAAGATGATAATTCGGTTGCGACGTTGGTGATACTGCGCAGGGGCTATCGAGAATAAGAAGCGGTCGGATACGCACAACTGTCCAATCTGGTTTCAGCCTGTAGTCGTCGATCACACGGCCGCCTTGATGACGCAGGTGGTGGTCGTTGGCGCATGCTCCACCTGAGTGTACGAATTTGACCCAGAGTACACGCATTTGTATTGCAAGCTTCGTGATGGGCACTACTCTACTGTCCTAAGCGACTACCAAATCGCATGTTGTACATATGCAGCCAAGGCACGCAAGCAAATATGGTACAGTACACAACAGACATGGACCGAGCTACCGGGAAGCCTTCCACACCCAGCAAATCGTCCTGATGTCGCAAGTGAAAAGACGGGTTGAATTCATTAATAGTAGCTTATAACGGCTCGCTCATATGACGTAATGGTGATCATAAGCCAGGCCCAAAAGTGAAACATGCGACAAAAGAAATATATATAGATACATGTGAGAAGTGCGCAGCCTCGTATGCAATGGCTGCTCGTCCAGTTCGATGCCAGACCGAGCTGGTAGAAACGCCTGAAAATGCCGTAGCCATGAAGCGCAAATCTACCCAGAGATAAGGACCCAGAGCAAGAAAACTAAGACTTGTTAGTATGTTGTCAATGTACGAGTGTGCGGGTATACGTACAAATCATCAGCACACCAAACATCTTTGCGACAAGCCACCTGTTGCCTTGCACGCGGCTCCAGTACTTCATCAGCTCACGCTGGGCACCCTCGACGTTGTCTACAACGTCTTCGGTGTTGGCGTCAATGCGCTGGATCTGTTCTCCTTGTTCGGACACCATCTGGGCGAGCTGGCTGAAGATGCCTCCTAGTTCTTGAATAGTAGACTCTATCGACTCAATTGCTCGCCCCCTCTCTTGGATGTATGCGTTCTGGGGCTGGGCCTCTTCCATGAGCAGTAGTTGTGCGTCCGATTGCGGTGCGCCTCGCGTCAGAGCTGACGACCCAGAAGGTTCGAGCGAGAGCAGGTCTTGCTGCGCTGCATTGGTATTCCGGGCGAAGCCTCCTGGTGATCGACCTCGCTGGGGTGTTTGGTAAAGTGGAGAATCTGTCCGGCCTGGCTCGAGGTTGCTGTGGGATTGCTGCGCAGCTGTTGACAGGAATTGCTCCGTGCGGGATCGCGATGCCTGCATGTTCTTTGTTCGCACCTCCAAAACGTCCTTGAAGTTGGTCCCCACGTTGGTTAGTTTGTCGGACAACAGCTTGACGACCTGGCCGTTGTGCTCTCCTTCTTGGTCCACACCGGGTTTCGCCTTGGGGTGTTGCTTCGAGTTCATCTGCTGCAGTGCCCGCACCTGGCCTGACAGTGCAGTCATGTCCTGCTTGATGACAAAGGTGAGCTCGTCAAACTCGACTGGCCGATCGTCAAACAGCGTCTTGCGCTTGGCCAGCTGTGAAAGGCGCTCGAGCTTCTGCATGGTGCTCGCAACACCCCGCGCGATGTCGGCCGCATTGCGCGCAAATTCAGAGCGCTGACGCCGGGGGTTGGCATCTGCCTGTGTCTTCTCTTGTGCTGTGAGGAGCGACTGCCGTTGCGCGCCCGTCTTGGATTGCGCTTGCCGCCGACGAGCCTGTGCAAGAATCGAGCGGAACTCGTCGGTGCGGTCCTGTATCGACACAGCCATGTTGACGATTCGTTGTGGTGGGAGGGAGGGCGAGGGCGGAAAAGGGGAGGCGCACCACCTGTGGGCAGGACAGCAGGCGCTGCGGATGCACAGGCGACGTGGAAGTTGCGCCGAGGCGGGTGGCAGATTCGTGCGCAGTCGCGGATTTGCTCAGGCCCCGTTTGCTCGAGGATCCAGGGCAGCCACGGGCGAGATGCAATTGTGAGGTGATGGCGCGCGACACGCGGTTCGTAGACGGGGCGTGCGAGAGCTGGCGGCGGCGGCGGCGGGGTTTGGCCTGGAGGAGTGACGAGAGACGCGGGATGCAGTCGTGCGCGGCGGTGGATCGGAAGCGGCGTGTTCCTGGCGAGTCGGGCAGAGAAAAGCGGAATGTGTTGAGGGTCGGGGTGAAATGGGGAATGGGGAAACGTAGTTAGTTCCGCGTCGGCCAAACTTGGACGCCCTGCGCCACACCTCCACGGCGCCATACTGGCCGTAGACCCGTCAGACCGCGCGGAGCAGCTGCGTCAAGGGGAGTTGATCGCTAGCTCTCCTTGCTCCTCCACCGCGTCCTCTGCGCCCATCCTCGCCTGCCCAGCTGCTCCCGTTGAGTGCGCCGTTGTCGTGATCACGTCGGGCCTTTCGCACGCGCAGGCAGGTGACGTATCCCCCGGAAGCTTGGTCGAGCCCTCATCAACCCTCCCGCCCGGCTCCAGCCACGCTGTCTATCACCACTCCGGCCACCTGCACCACCACTGCCTCGCTCCCCCGGCCCCCACCGTTGTCGCAGACTCCATCTCGGCAGGCTGCCCCTCGTGTCTCTCGGTTGCATGCGCTGCAGGACATAGCTGGCGTTGGGCTCGGCCCTAGTAGAGCGAGAGCGGTGCATCGTAGCCATCTCCGGACCCTCCTACGCCATCATGTCTGGCCCCTTCCGCTTCCAGCAAGAGGAAGCCAGGTCGCCGCTGTACGTACCGCCTCTGCACGCGCATGTCGCCTGCTGTCCTGAACTGACTCGTGTTAGCGATCGGACCGCGTCGCCCTTCTCCGCCGGCCAGCCTGTGTCGTTCAAGACCAATGTCAACCGTGCCAAAACGAAGAAATGGGTCCAGGCGAAGAAGAACGCCTACGATGGCGACGATTGGGGCGGCTACGACGAGTACGACGAATACGGCGTCAACCAGGAGCCCGAGCAGCCACAGCCTCTGGCGCAGCGATACTATGCCCAGCGGACGGAGCAACCATCGCGCAGCTTCACCGACCCCTCCCAGCAGGCGCCCCTCCCACGACCCCGAAGAAATTCCTTCGAGCACGGCGAGGAACAGCGCGCCTTCTCCTCAACAATACCGCAACCCCAACATGGACACGGCCACGAGCATGAGCAGGGCTACTCTGCCATGCCCCCGCCTCTCCAGACTCGCATATCGCAGGTCCCTGCCGATTTCACCCCGCCGCTCAACACACAGTTTCCCCCGCGCAAGAGTAGCATAGGCCAGGGAGACATGCCAATGTCTACTTCGCCACGATCACGCAATGGCAGTCAGGCATCTGACAAGCCGCTACCCTTCATCAGACCAGCCGACATCTACAAGCGGCACCAAGAGGAGCGGGAGCGGGCGTCAATGGAATCATCGCGACCAAGCCTGGACTCTCTTTCTTCTCCGATACAGGACAACGTGGTCTCTCCTCAAGAAGGCGGGCGATCGCTGCAGCCTATGGAAACCGTCGCTGAGCGCAAGAGCGAGTATCTGCCTGATTATGATGCAGCAGCCCCGCACGACAAACAACAACCCCAGCAAAATCAATCCCTTGCGTCACCACAGGATGACAAGGGTCTGCGCTCCGTTGTTGATCAGGCATTTACTCGCGCTGACGAATCGCGTTCCGTTCCGCCAACGCCCATATCAAACGACAACGATTCAACTTCAGACCTTCTGAGGAGCAATACTGGAAGCACTTCCGGAATCAGCCCAATCATGAGCCGCGTGCCCAGTTCAGCAGCCTCAGCACTGAGAAACCGTGATCAAGCAGAAAGCACCACACCCGCCATCGCAGAAGAACCAAGTGAAGTCACGACGCCCGTTACCCAGCCAACCTCTGCGAAGATCGTCGAGCCCATACACCACGTTCCACGAAAACCGTCCCCAGGTCACAATCGCAACTTCTCCAACTCTTCTCTACCGCGCAGCGGCCTCGCTACGCCCACACGCGGTGACAGTCCTGCACGATCCCCTATCTTAGCACCGAGCAGAGACGTACCCGAACCCTCCTCCGCCCTTGTTACCATGGAAAGCAACGAAACTCCGGGCGCAATGGAAGGCGGCCTTAATGGTCCATCCCCTGCATATGCTACTCGCGAGGCTGATATTGCTACTGCTGTCAGGGATGGTCCAGACAATGGCGCACCCGGACTGGGCGCTTCAGAGCTTCAATCACAGAACAACTTCCTCGAGTCGCATAACGCGCAAAGCCCTCTCGATGATGGCTTGCCGCGCGATCGCTCAGAGTCTCCAAGCAAGGGTCGTGTGCAGGCGTTGGCTGGCAAATTTGGAGAGGTGGCATCGTCGAGACGTGGCTCTACACAGTCCAATCGCTCGAGGAACAGTGTTCAATCGTGGGAACGGAGCAACGATAATTCACGTGCGGCGTCTCCAACGAAAGCTAGCCCTTCGAAACCCAGCAGTCCTGTCAAAGAATTTCGTCCCCATCTTCCAGGCCAGTGGGAGTCTTATGCTACTACCGCTATGACACCTTCGGATCTGGGCGAGCAAGACCGTCGATTAAGTTTCGCGAACAATGGTCCGAGTGCGCTCAACAAATCCGATCTGACGGCTACAACGGATAAGAAGCCACTTGCCGGGGCATTGTCGGCAGAGACGGACACTCCGGATCCGCTCGCCGCTCTTAGAGATGCTGGAGCTGCAATGGTCAATTCTATCCGCACAACCTTGGGTGCCGATGACCAAACATCCGAGACTCAACAGCAGCAAGCACGTCGTACTGACCACGGAAATATCTATTTACCAAGGCCTCTTCAGCTAGATCGTACTGGCACTTCCGGCTCAAGCGTGCCGCCAACTCCCCCCGCGAAAGACACCCCGGAATCAGAATTTCCGCCACCCCCGCCTTTGAAGGAGAGGCCCTCACAGCCCTTCAAGAGTCAGCCTAAACGGCCGAGTCTTGATCCTCAGTTAAGTACTGACCCTTCTACTGAAGACCAGGAAAGTGACCGTCTTCGCAAGGAGATTGTCGCCAGTCTCAGCCCTTTCAAGGCTCCAGCGTCGCCGGCCAGCGAGTCTAATCAAGCCTCGCTCCACCCCGCCAGCCCAGGCACAAATCGTGCTAGCTCTATTCTGCCCAGTGAGTATGATACCTACTGGGCAGATGAAGATCGGGCTTCTCGTCGATCTTCGCAGGATACTGAGCGCTATGCTCAAGGTCAGCCATCCGATGCAGCCATGTCTTTTCTCCCACAATCGGAAGAACCGACCAAGCCTGTGATACTCAATCGATTTAGCTGGGAGGCAAGCAACCCGCAACCGCAAACACCAGACCAGCAAGCGCACGGTGTAGCCGCTGTTGAGCCTACAAAAGCCTCACAGGCAACGGAGAGTCGCCTTCCCACTGTGGAACGAGCTGCAGATCAAGAACGACAAGAGTGGTCAGAAGGCCTTCCGGACTCGTACTTTGGCCCAGAGCACACTTTCACGGTTACTAAACCTGACCCTAGTAGTAGCAGTGATATGCCGCAACGATCTGCTTCTCCAACCGTCGATACTGCGCGCTCCGTAACTAGCCCTGCTCGAGAAGAAACACGCTCCCCGGGACTTCATGTTGTCAACACAGAGCTCAATCCCGAAGCCGTGGATCTCCCACCACGTTTCAGTGCGGAGCATGAGCAGACTTCAGGACTCGGAGGATCCAGCTTGAACGAGAAGCAACAGATAGAGCAGCCTGCGGAACATCCCGCAATTGTACCATCTGACGACGAGCCGAAAACACCCATTGCCGTACAGGAGGAGCCTTCGCCGAAGTCGCCAATTACGGACAAACCTCTGGGCGCTCGGGAAATAGCAACGCTTAACACTGCTGCTGAGCGAATTGACACCTACAACAAGACACGCGAGTACTGGGCGAAAGTTGATCACGGCCTTAATGACTGGCTACGCTCTGCGCTCGAAGCAAACCCCGAGCTGGCTACGCAGACGTACCCAGTACAGCGTGTGCCTACAAGCTCGGCACGTCACAGGCACACTGGCTCTCTTGCACTGTTTGGCAAGCTTGGTGGTTCGAGTAGCTACGACGTGAGCGCTGACCAAAATAACAATGCTAGCGTACCAGTTCCCGCGAGCTCAGGCTCTCCCACTAATCCTGCATCCTCTGGTTCAGGATTTGGCGGACGAATTGCAAATCAGCAGATGCAATTGAAAGGCAAGGACTTGCTTCATACTGCTAATGTGTTAGGAGGGAAAGGCATGACCAGTGCCAAGGGATTGTTTGCGAAAGGCAAGAGCCGTTTCGGCCGCGAAAAGGTAGATAAATGATCTCTTCTACCCATTTTCTTTGCTTGGCATTCTCATCGTATGTCACGACTACCATTTTCCTTGGTCCATGGACTACAGCGGGTGATTGGATGTAATCGTATGGATATTGAATGTGGCGTTTCTGACCTTGCTTTGGGCGTTTTCATTCTTTCGCCATTTACGATCGTAGTCCTCGCCTGTAGCTTCATAATCATCTCAACGTAATGCCAAGTCTGACTGAGGCGGCTCAGCTTCCTTACGACGGTGTTGTTTGCTGATGTGATGCGTGATTCAGACCTCCTCGTATAACCGGGCCGACTCTGCTCCTTCTTCGCGCGAAGCTTCTCAAGAGCCCGAGCTCGTTACACGAAGATCGAGAGCATCGTCAGGAGTGCAACTGCTACGCTCCATGACGGAAAAGGAAAAGAAGGGGGAAGTCTCGAACGAAGAGAAGAAGAAGCGTCGATTTTCATTCTCGTCCCAATTTCGGCGTGCCAGTCGCTCCAGAATCAGACCGAGTAGTGTGGCGCTGCCGAAAACTACTCCATCCGTCCTTGACTCGACATCTAAGACCTCGCCTCCCCGCGAGCTCCATCACTACCTGATGGGGGAACGTCGGCCGCATTCTTTCCATGCTCCAGACTCTTGGGTCGGCACTCCACCGGCTGCTCTCAACGAGTACTTCAATACTACAGCGATGCGAAGAAGCTCTTCGCAGGCGCATTTGGGCATATTGCCGTCGCCAGCAAAGAGTGCCTTTTCAAACCAGGACAAGGACGCTGAAGACTATGTTCCTCCCGTTCCCCCCATTCCAAACGAGGTTGCCATCAAGCATTATCGACGTAGGTCTAGTCAGGACAGTGCCAGCCATCGGATGTTGCAATCTGTTATTCGGCATTCAACCCCTCCTATTGTTCTGAATAGACATTCGATGCCAGCAGCGATTACGAGAGATCCAAAAACCCTCGATTATCACCCAGCTTTTGCTGACGATAATAACATCTCTGGTGCGCAAGAAAGAGCGAATGACTATAAGACAATGCTTCGTGCCCCAGAGGGATCTTTCCAACCAGACCTACCTACAGCAGAATCTGATGATCTCCGACGCGATGGGTTTCAATTCGGGTTCATTGACGAATCGCCAAAGAGGGTCAGAGATCATCGCATCGATGATGACGATCAACCGCCACAGTTGAATCACGACCCATTACCAACATCCTTGCGACATGGCCAGCAACCGCCTCCTATGTACACTAACAGACACATGGATGTGAGCGATGAAGACAGCGACAGGGAGCTTGTTCGTGGAAGAAGCTTGGCACCAGTGACAGCACTGAATGCGAAACAGGAATCTGACAGTGTCAGCCCTGTACTAGCTCCTGTGGGCAAATCTGCCAGTATTACATCAGATAAGAACGGGGATGTGGGGGATGTCGAGCGCGATGACCAAATGCGTGGAGCCCGGGTCCTCAGGTATGAAGACACACCCTTTGTGCTGGCGCGACAGCCACCAGACAATGTCGCTGCTATAGAATGGCCGTCTATGGATCCTCTCAATACCCTAGGTTCGGAAGAAAGGGCCCAGGAGTCTGCAGAACACTCGTTCCTGGACATCGGACACGAGACGTTTGTTTACGGCAGCGCTTCGGTTCCGCAGCACCACACAGTCAACGAGCTCGGCAGCGCAGAACAAACGATCCGCCAGGGAGAACGTGCATCTAATGTTGAATCGCCTACTCTCGGTCTTCTTGATGATGCCTTTCGTACTGGCAAAGTCTGGCGAGTATCGTCGCTCGAAGCTAGTGTACCTGCATCCGAGGCGCCTTTTGATGTCAAAGACGACGAGGGCATGTCGAGAGATGAAAAGGCGGATGCGGAACGCGCTTTCAGTCCTGTGTGGTTTGCTAAGAGCGACTTGCAGCTTCCGACAAGCACTCGGGATCTTGGGAATGCAGATGGAAGCGCAAAAATCCGCGCGGCAACATCTGGAGAAGAACGCGACGCGGACGCAGGCAGTCGAGTAATGGCCGTTGGCGCGATTGCAGCCCCAGTCCAGCAGGAAATACGAAGACATGGGGACCGGGAGCCTTCGCTTAGCCATACCCTTGCGGGGGCCAGTGCTGCGGCGGCTGACAGCGACACCTCGACGCGCTCCGCGCCGCCCTCCTTAGTTGTCGACGCCGCTGAAAAGCATACCGCCTCTGGATCACTTAGTCCATCATGGGGCCGCGGACACAGCATCATTGATCCACGCGTGGCTGAGCGCGCTTCCGATGAGATGGGGGACGAAAGCAACCTCGTCACGCCCGCCGGGCAGGTTCCGCGCATTACCACCCAGAACGGTCCGGAGACACCCAAGGCTGGACAACCGTACAGCGAGCATTCACGTCCCGCCATGTCAAACAGCCACTCCCATGGCCAGGCCAGCTTTCCGGACTTCAAGCACCAAGCACAGCAACTGCAGGTTTCAAATAGCGCTACGGCGGCTCCAGAACGGTCAAGATCCATGCTCTCGCAGATATCTGCCATGGTTTCTGACGAGGGAAGCAACACTTACTCTCAAACATCTACTGGAAGATCAACCCCGTCAACAATTCGTCGCATGCAGCCAGAGTCCACCGTGAAGCCTTCGGCAGTCCCACCACAGATTCCAGAGGAGATTTTGATGTCGTATGGTGGCGACGATGGTTTTGATCTTTACGCAGATCATAACGGAGTCGTCAAGGATGTGCAAGACGAGCATGGCCAGCCTTTGCGACTTGGACATCTCCAGGTGCGAGGGGCAACTACCCAACAACAGCCATCACAGCCTTCAACTTCCGGTATTGCGACAGCGCCATCATCTCGCGATGGTGATCGCCCAAGATACAGTTTTGAAAGGCCAATGAGCTTCGTCTCAGGACCTGAAGACCAAGACGGCAAACCTCAAGATCAGATCAACCAGACCGCATCTGCAAATGCAACGCAATCTTCCCCTGTCGCTATGCAGCATCGTAATCAGTCCCAGCAATCACTACACATGGACACAGTGTACTCACCGAACCCGCTAGCAAACGTCGCACCGCCCTCGGATCGGAGCGCATTGAGGCACCAGCCAATGCTTGCATCTGGCCCATCTCCATCCAAGAATATCTTCCAAGCGGTAAAGTCAATCGACCCCAGTAACAAAACCACTCAGATTACCGTCAGTTCTTGGCGTCCTGCGGGCCATCAAGCTTCCCAGCAAGCAGTTTCCGGAAGTCCTGATCTTAACTGTCAGTTACCACAGGCCACTCAAGCTTCGGGTCGGGTTCCGCTAGCAGAACAAGAGAGGCCAGCAATTTCGGGGCCGCAGAGCAACCCGAATCGCGCACAAGGGCAGATGGAATCTCATGGACCCAGAAATCAATTTGAACTGCAACAGCAATTGTTGCAGAGGCAAGGGCAATACCAAGTTGCCGCGTTTAGACCACCCGCCAATTCTTCGTCTCAACCTGCCGAGCAAACATCAAGAAACCAGGAGAAGTCATCTTCGAAACCTCGGCTTACATCAATGTTCAAGAGCTTTGGTGGTAAGACACAGGCGAACCTCCAGCATACGACCAACTCTGGCAATACAGCCATAATCTCCCAGTCCAAGCCACTTCCGCCGGATCCTAGTTCTGGTACTCCGCTTCACTCTGTAATGGACAGATTTATGCGCCCTAGGGAGGCATCGGCAGAAAAGCTTATCGACCAGCAACATCCTTTCTTGCCGCATAGTCGCCCAAACATGGGGCAGCCACCGGAGTTTGGGCAGGCTTCGTTACAGGTACACTCGGTAGAACCGCGTGTCGATTCGAGAACGCGCATTGCATCCGACCTTCCCAACGACTTTTCATCCCAGCAGCCACCGTCAATATCCAATGTTCAAGTCCAGGCCCATCAAGTATCATACTCGAAAAGACCAGAATCTGGCAAGAAGAAGAGATTTTCTGCGTTGGGCGCTCTGTTCATTCGAGGTGGTGTGAATGGTGATGGATCGGCTATGAAATACAAGATGTCAAAAGAAGGAAAGAAGGCACAGAAGAGTATACAGGCGACCGCTACTCCAGCTACTCCCAGCGCCTCTCATAGAGTACCTCAGCATCAGCAGAATAAGCCACAGCAGTCTGGGTTAGCATACTATCCTCCCGGACAACTTCC
Organism: Alternaria novae-zelandiae; assembly: GCF_023758075.1. Classification (NCBI taxonomy): domain Eukaryota; kingdom Fungi; phylum Ascomycota; class Dothideomycetes; order Pleosporales; family Pleosporaceae; genus Alternaria; species Alternaria novae-zelandiae. Next base: position 84,657 of record NW_026056963.1, read on the forward strand.
GCCTCATACCATACAAAGTAGGCCACCCCTGGGTCAAAAGCTTGGGCCATCGCAACTAGCACCCAACATGCATCCTCAAAAGCTACCTCAGCCGTATCAGCAACAAACGCAGCAAGTTCTGTCATCACGAGAGCCAATCTCTAGTTTACATTCAGAGGAAGCGTCTGCATTCCTTAAAACAAAGCAGCTAGCGATGGAACACCAAGCTCGGCAAAGCAGCTTACAATTGAATCAATCCCAAGCTTCCAAGCCTGGGATTGAAGCACAGCCCTATAGTGCACCATTCCAGAACACTCTTGCACACACGCGAGATCAAGATTCGGATCCACCTCCTGGAGGATACTATAATCATCGTGCTGAGCCAGCTCCAGCTGGGAGTGGAGCCTACGCAGCTTCTGTAGCCGCGCGGGGACAGGTAGATCAACGTAATCGACCGCAAACAGCTCACCAAGGAGTTTATACGGTCCCACAGGCTGAGCGACAGCAGCAACCCCCCGAAAAACAGCAGTCTGAGTACGAGCAGAGTGTTCAGAGGGACCATCAATATGAGCGACAACTAGAACAACAAGCACACCCCGAGACATCCCAGGACCACCTTGCCCATCATACCTGGCGAGCACAACGGGAGGAACTACTACGACAGGAGCGATCTGCACCAGAGCACAATAGGCCATGGCCGAACGACGATGCGTGGGTGCAACGACCGCGTCAGCAGCAACAACACCAATCTTTGGTAGAGTGGCGACCGAACGACTATCAACCTCAGCTTCCGTACCACAATGCGCACGGCTCAGGACCTCTTTTTGCTTCTCAAGATGATGAGCCGATATCTCCACCTGCAGTGTCCCCTACGCAAGAGCCGAGTTATGACGCACCTCCAATACCTGCGGCGTATAGTCATGTATCTGGGGCATTTGTATCGCCGCTTGATCGGCAACAGCAGTCGTTGTCACTCAGTCAGACGGATGCGCCCGTGCAACTTTCAGTGGATCAACACAATCGTCCGCTTTCGGAGTCAATAATGCAGGCTGTGTCGCCGCAAGTGTCTGCACACTCACAAGTACCTCCAAACGGTCGAATGCACTCGGATGCTAGCACAATGTCCCTCGTGTCGCCAATATCAAACTCTCCAGCAATGTCTAGCTACTCTCCAGCCCCTAGTAGCCAACGGTACCAGAATCCAAGGATGAGCAGCATATCAGAAGTCCATCAGCAGGATCTTCCATGGCATCTCGACTTCCCAGCAGGAGCAACCGAACAAGACATTGTTCGAGCACGACAGGGACAATACATGCAAGAACGCTTTACCGCCCAACAACAACAGCAGGACGAGAGAGCTGCCGGATCACCATCGCCTCGTTTATCGCCCGAGCAGACTACGCTAAATACTGTACCTCCACATGCTCAAGCACACGGCGGTGGATTCAGGGAAATTCTGCCGCGAAGTTTCACGCAGCCCTATGCGACCTCGCAGGCAGCACAATCAAGTCAAAATCTTCAGCCCATTATCCGCCGCGACGCGACACCTGTACAGCCAACACCGATACATCCGGGACAATCCCCGCCACCCGCAGCGTATCCTCTGCCCATGTCTCCCGACCCTACGGTGATCAATAGTCCCCAGAATTTCATTGCAAGCGAATTTGCCCCACCTCCACCACCAAAAATAGCCCAAAGTCCTATGCGACCCGGACCTTCTAACGCCCAGCCTTTTTCATTCGAGGGTCAACGGCCGCATTCTCATAGCCCATCGTCGCCAAACTACGTCTATGCCTCGTCACACGGGAATGGATCCCAGTATGATGTGAAAGCTCAAAATGAAGCCCCACCATCATATGACGGTCCTGGTGTGCCCAATAGTGGTTTAGATAAGAGTCGCCCCGAAGGACTTCGACCGCTCAATATCACAACGGATCTAGACGGTGAACCGCGTGATAGACAACCAGATTCTCGTCCACGTCAACCCTCGATTGGTATCCTGCAGCATCCACAACCCGCCTCAATGGCTGCTTCACCTCAACGCACATCACCAGACATGGGTGCGGAGTCGTTACGTCGCCAACTCCTACAGCAAGAGAATCTCGCCCACATGGAACGCGTCCAGCGCGAAAAGGAGAAGCGCGAGAGACATGAACGCGATAGGCAGGAACGCGAGGCTGCAAGAGCAAGAGCAAGAGAGCTTGAGCGCAGCGCGTCTGGTGGCGGGCAGGTTGGCAGCCTGAGAAGCATTGGCGGTAGCACTACCGGAGGAGCTTTAACCTGGGAGAGACGTGGGAGTCACAGCAATAGCAGACAGGTATTTGAGCTGCCTGCCGTGGAAGATGACGAGCCCACTATGAAGGCGACTAGTTATCCTGGACAGGAGTGGGTACCTCCCATGTGGGATGGTGACTGAGCCCCAGTCTTTAGCTCGCCCTTTTTCCTTGTGATCATCCCAAATTTGGTCCATTCGCGCTAATTCCCCCCGTTAATGTATTCGACGCGAAGTGATATGGTCGCACATTTCCTTCTGTGAATATCACACATCATTGCATCTTGGTTGATCTACGCGTTTTGAGCGAAATTCGGATACCCTCATCGTTTTTCCTGGTACACATTGGACAGTCTCGGTCTTCATCTTCTTTTCTTCGTCCAGCTTTGTTTTTACTTCTGTAAATTGTGGGTAATAGTAGATAAACTCTTTTACCTAGGGCAGTGCAGCGCCAGTTCCGCACTACACATCCCTTACAACATCGATTTAATTCACTATCTGCTCGGCAAGACAACGTATCCAGTTTCTTCCACAGTTCGGACCTGATGGGGAGTCAAACTCGTTGCCAACACCAAGATCTCTGTACCGTGGTCCTTAGGGGCCCACCTCTGACGGTGAGAGAAGAGCAGAATATTACCAATCCAGACACAAACATTTGCTCAATCGACAAAGACGTAAAAGCTGCAACACACCATCTCGAACGTTTCGAACTTCGCGATCCGGCCGGGTTTTAGAGAGGCAAACACTAGCGGCGCCCAAACACTGTTAACGCATACCTACCTCAAACTTTTCACTCGTGTCTGGACAACGCTATGCGGGTATTGTGTGCGACGTCGTCTATACCAAGGGAAATTAAATCCCCTTCGCCCACTACCGATGGAGCCTTTTCCGCCGACGCTTGATCTTTCTAACGGTACAACTCACTCCTCTTTTCATCAGTCATTCTGCTCAACTCCGATAAACCACCCGTACGAGAACCTCTAGAAATAGCAGGCATAAATCATTCAATTAGAACGCCACAATGTTCCGCAAGATATTCTCTGTACGAACAATGCGTCAACGCATAACACCTAGCGCCCAACCCATGTCGCGATTTGACAGTCTCCGTCCAAATACTCTCGACGCTGTTGAAGCTTCAAACGCCGAAACCGAAGAAGGTTTCGGCTTCATAGTCGCCTACTCAACTTTCCACCCGTGCTCAACGCGTCCCCTTTCTTTTCCGCTATGCAGCGGGATGGTAACGACAATGCCTACAGTATTGGAATCCACGTCTCAAAAAAATGACATGAAGGAGACTATGAAGGATAGTAAGAGAGAGAAAGAGGAGGGTGTGGAGGAAGTAGCCTTTAAACCATGGCCATACTCCCTCCCGTCATGGCTTCGACCAAAAGCTAGTACAACCTTTTCACTCATGAGCGACAGGACCCTTCCGATTTCTGCTGTAGTAGATTCTGAGCGCACAGGCGTTCTACAGTTCATTCTCTACGGTGTCCCGAATCCAGAACGCTTCTCTTACAGCCAGGAACTAGTGGCGCCGGGTAGTCTTTTGCATAAGGTTCTCCATGGGATCAAGGAGATGGATGAGTGTGAGGGTACTGTTGCTAGTGTCACCGTTGTCGAAAGTGAGAACGTAGACTTGGGCGAGGAGAAAATCAAGAAGGAAGAAGATGAGGCCATAGTGGTGAAGGGTATGCAGAGCAAGGTTACAGTGGAAGATGTGCTGGAGAAGAATAATCATATGGGGCATGGGATGATAGCGAAGCAGCGCTTAGCTCCTTCTCAGAATTTAACTTTTGATAAGCACAGTGCATGTAAATAAGGATGAGGACGAATACTTGCAGCCTAGAGCTGACATAAAGCTCAGATCGAATCTAAGCAACGTTCGTTACACCATGTGTCTACTGACTTGTATGTGTGCAAAGAAAAGTGACTAGGCAGCAGTTTTCCTGCTCCTAAACAATAAGTGTACGACACATTACACTAAGTTTTTAAACAATGTATCAGATAGCCATGAACGTTAAGATAAAATTCCTATTCTTAGCGCATGCGTCTTTCGCTTAATATGTGTTAATTTCCTTCTATTCTAAGTTATATAGAGTGTGATACTAGTTCTAGTTAGAACTATTATGTTTGCTCTATACAAGTATCTGTCGTAGACACGATGGCTTCTTTCTTATTCTATCTTTTGTGACACTAGTTTACCTACCAACCTCAATTATCCTAAAGACATACAGATATTATGCAAGAGACTGACAAGCTCTCGGCTTCACTCACAGAAGGCACGGCTTAGCTGCATTAAGTCGGAGTCGGTCTCTGCAACTTTGTTATCTCTCGCGCGTTAATCTTCCCTTCTAATAGAAGCTAACGTGAACACTAACATTTAAATTAAGAGCACTAATTTTCACCCTGCTACTCTCCAGTGCCGAAGAACTTAGAAAAGGCGCAGGAGACCGACGACCGCTGCTTACTCCGGAAGCGATAAACCCAGCATGTCTCCGAAGCTCCGTCAACTCGCGCCCAACCCTGTCCCTGCCAGTGTTCGTTATGTGCTAGCCAACTCTACTCCACCAAGCCAAAATGTTTCAATCCAACCCGACAACACTGCTATTGCGTCTGATACAGGCCCATCGAGCAAGACTGCCGAGAGACCCTCCATTTTACGCAAGAGGTCCACATACAAACCCATGTCCAAAACTCGCAAATGAAGAAATGTGGCAAAAGATGCCCCCACAACACGTGAGTCGTCGGATAGTCCAGTTTGGCAATTGGAACGGTGACAGCCGGAGCAGTGAAAGACATGGAACCACACAAAGCGATGGATGAACTACTGAGCTAGTTTGACGAGCATCAGCTGGGTTGGCACCGACATAGCGGTTCGTATGGATTGGCTAGCATGCCCTACATTGAGAGGGGACTGCCAGTGACATGGGCATGTGTGAAAATTGCGAAGAGAAAACAGCAGATGAGGGACGGCGACCTCTAGGGAGGTGATTAGAAGCACGACTGGTATAGAGAGAATTCATCGGAAAACATGAAGTCTACGACCGGAGGGGAAGCTACACAGTGGATGGAGCCGAATATGGGTTGAGCTGATGTGTGTTTGCGTAAAGATGACGTGCAAAAATGGGGCTATGAAGGTTTTTTTTCTGGGGCAGCCTTTCTCTCTGGTTTCTTATGCTCAGTGTCGTAGATGATGACACCAAGAATACCAGCATTGACGAGGAAAAAGAGTATGCTCGAAGCCCAGAGTCCGGGAACAAAGGTCGAACAACCGTTGAACTCAAGTTGAAAGCCCTGCTGGAGCCAGGCAACTTGGCCCACAAGCCAGAGCAGAAGTGCTGTGATCCCAATGGGCGCTGAATGCAGGAGAGTCGAATCTGGAAGGTAGTATGGGAGAAACATCATGTACCAGAGGAAGTACTCGACAGAGTTAGTATTCATGCAAGACCGACAATCCATCGTATCGCTTACCTGGCTTGTGCAGACCTTGTTGAAGGTAACGAAGGCAAACGTCTGGGCTAACATCGTGTTCGGAAGATCCTTCTTCGCTAGCGCTAGTGGTATAAAGAAAGCACTGAGAAGCAGTTGCGGAAGGAATGCCAAACGCTCCAGTCCGGAAGATAATGTGGTCGGCTCCAAGTTCGTAGGCGTTGGGGACGATTTCAGGTAGAGGAGCGTATTATAAGGCGAAAAGTTGTGGCGGTGGTCCGTACGAGTCAGATGGTAAAAGTAACTGTGCTCGAGGAATGGCCATCCGTAAACCTTGTACATAAGCAGGTTCAAGCTCGCAAACGCAAGGAGACTGTAGAGTGCGAAATATATTCTCATGGGATTGAGAAAGTTGCGCGTTCTCTCAAGCAAGGAAGTCGATGGTTGCTGTCGGATATCTGCCCTTGTTGCGACTTGCGTGTCATCGAGGAACCAGACAATAGAGGCTGCGTAGATGAACGGGTAGATTTTGAAGTGCACTGCGAACCCGAGCAAGAACCCAGTAAGTGCTCTTTGCTTTGCCAACACCGCCCAAAGCAATGCAGTCACGAATACTCCAAGCAGTCCCTCAGAGCTACCTCTTGTACTGATAGTGGCCACCATTGGATTCAGCAGCCAAATGCTGGCAAATTTGAGGGCTCGCTCATTGCTCATCTTCTTGTACTGTTTCAAAATACGAAACATCATCCAACCTGTAGCGACATCGCCGATGGCGAACAGGACCTTTCCGAAAGAAAACCAGAATTGCCCAGACCATACAGTAGGGTAGATGAGCCACGCCAGGAGGGGCGTATAACGATACGTGTCCCGTGCGTAAGGGGATTGGCCGCGCGAGATGTAGCGCGCAGCATCCGTGAAGACATAATAGTCAATGTCGGTGTATTTCATAGGTGAATTCGCATCCTGCCAGAGTCCATATAACAGGAAGACAACTCTTAGGACGATTGACGTTGTGAAGACCAGTGGTGGACTGCGAAAGAAAAAGAAAAGAGCCATGTTGTCTCCGGCATTACAAAAGCCAAGTTGACCAGACAAGACGCTGAAAAAAGCGAACCCGATGATAGGAGGATCGGAACTGATTTCGCTGGGTGGTGTGTTGATGAAACCCTACAGGATGGACTCTCCAGGAGTGAGAGCAGCCGAAAGCGCCTTAGTCCGTAAACGCGATAGCGTCCACGTGAGGACGTGCACTAGCGGACAATCCCAGCGTTTGCCTGACGTTGAGTATAAGCTCACCATCCACGCAGATTCATGGGCCTCAAACGACCGAGAGACGCAGCAATGGCGGACGAGAAGCCAGAGCAATCTCCATCGCCCTTTGTGTCGATGTTTGAAGGCTTCCGCGCAGAGCTGGATGAACACCATGATCGACGAGAGAGAATCATCAAGGCGTCGCGTGACATCACCGCGTCGAGCAAGAAGATGTACTAGGCAATGTTCGAGGTTCTTGTGGCCGATTGCTAACAACTGTGCAGCATCTTCACTCTCCAGAGGTAGGTCTTCATGATGGCCTTACCAAACACACACTGACCTGACAAGGGTCCGCGCTGTTGGCCAAGCAGTACCACCATGGGTCACCAAGAAGAATGCGGAATACTGGGAGACGATTGAAGATCGCTACAAGAACATCGCCGCCGACCTTCAAGGCCTGAATGCCTACCGCTACTCGCACAACATCACGGGCGGCAATCAAGAGTTCATGGAAGCGCTTAGCTTCCAGCATTACCTTGAAACACAATCACTGATCTCGTACAATGAAGCCAAGGCCCGTATCGCTGCTATGAGCGGCGAAGCTGGACCTATCTCCTTTACGCCAGAAGACTACATTCTCGGTGTCTGCGATATGACTGGCGAGCTGATGCGCTTCTCTGTCACGAGCATGGCGACAAACGGCAAACTTCCGTCTGGCAAGCAAGCAGAGGCGAACAAAAGGCTGAAGCAAGGCAATGGCCAAGACGATGCTGGCGACAAGATGGACATCGACGAGGAAGCATCAGTTGCGAATGAAAGCCAGAAGCCGCGGACTGTCTTGGATGACCTGAGGGCGATCCGGCTGCAGCTCGAGATGCTCGACGCACCGGGAGGGTCCAAGTTTGCAGCAGAGTTGGAGACGAAGAAGATGCCCGTGATGCGCGAGTGCGTGGACAAGGTAGAGAAGGGTCTCTATGGTTTGACTGTGCGTGGAAACGAGCGTCCCAAGGGCTGGATGCCAGATATGAGCAGTGCCAGGGAGGTAGAAAGTTACTGAGCCAGACTACCAAGGCGAATGAAATGCAAGATATCATTCCTGTGCAGTTGTTCCGGTGTGGCTGGGTGGGTGGCGTGGCGCACCCCACTTGGCGTGGGCATCATGGTGCGGTGATGCAGGCCCGAACTTCACACGCCCGTGTCGGTGACAGTGACACCAACGACTATGGTCCTCTGCACCATGCCCAAGACTGATGACCTCGCTCCCGCGCTTCGACTGGCCAGCGCAAATGTAATGCGCACACCCTGAAATCCTGCGTCGACACCCATGGCACGTACTGGCGCCCAACAACAAACCCGCACTTAGCCCTGCTCCAGCCGGAACCGTGGTTCACCAACCAAGCTGCCTACTACTCCCATCCGCGCACCGCCATAGCCGATCGCTACTACACCCTCACTACCCGCGGCTGCGAGGCACATCGGCGATAATCATGCGTCGCAGTACCTGCCCCTCGCGGCCTGGCAAGCCCGAGGCCGCCACGCGCGCACCCGAGCCACCGAAGCGCAAGGTATTCAACTGCATCGTCGACGATACCGCTCTGATCGCCGGCGTCAAGAAGAGCACCCGCGATGGCATCCGCAAGTGGATCGCCCAGGACGCTATACGTCTTTATGTCCCGCTGCACAGTAGGCCATAGCATCGCAGCTTCCCTGTCCCCTTGACTAACGCACAACAAGCCCTTACCCAGCTCCACCGCCTCAAGAACGGCACTGAGCGCATCCACGCCGACGCCCGCGAAGCCGTCAAGTGGCTCGACGAAGTCACGTCCAATGAAGCCGCGAGCCGTGTCCAGCTCGAAGGCGTCGACGAAGCCTACACGACGTGGGGAGAGGTGGAGCACTTCCTGCTACCCGACACATTGCTCTCCATGGAGGATAGCGAGTCGGACGAGGACGACTACCACGAGGATCTCGAAAGCTCCTTCAACGCCCTCGACATGTCCGATGGCACATCCATCAGCTCTACGCACAGCTTCGAGAACGTGTCCAAGACTCCCGAGTCGCCTGGTTCGCGTTCGAGCACGGCGTCCGGGCCTGTCGACGCCACCCCACACACAGACAAGGCAGCCACGCTACTCAGAGCGTCCCCCGACCGTACCGCACGCAGCAGTACCGACATGGCTCGCGCTGACAAGACGACCAAAGGCTCCGTGCCTGTCTATCTCCAGCCCCTCTTCAATCACATCATGTGGCGCATCAACAAGGAGGGCAATCCAGATGCGGCCCTGGAGTCCTTCATCCTCCTCACCAATGATTCTGCCAAGCAGGCCATCGCTCAGAAGTTCGGCATCCGTGCTAAACGCCTTGAGCAGCTCCGAGATGCTGTTGCTCGTGAAGACCGCGAATACAAGAACCATCTGACCATCCACAAGCTAGAGGTCGAAGCGACCGCTGCTAAGAGCGCCTCTCCAATCGCACCCAAAGCCGCAGAGCGACCCAAGTCCAGCCCCATCCACACGAACGTAAACGAGACTAAGCCCGAAGACATCTCCGATGACGAGGACGAGGTACTTTTCAAGCGCGCCCCTCGAGGCCCTGCCGCCACTACCGGCAACCAACACGTCTTCGACCCCAACGATTTTGCTCGCACAAACCAGCAACAGTCCCTTCGCGGTGGACGTGGAGCTCATGCGGCGCCCCGCGGTCGCGGTGGACCAGCCTTCCGGGGTCGTGGTAACTTTGCATCGCGCGGCGCATACGTTCCTCCAGGCCCAGTCTTCCGAGCTCCACCAGCTCCTCGACATGATCCGAATGCGCCTCTCGATCCAGACTCTTTCTCTCGCCCTGCCCCCAAAGTGGGCCCCGTTCGCGGCGGTGGACGGCGAAAGCTATGGGAGCCCAACTAGCAAACCGAAAGATGAGCGTCAGTAGCAACGCAGTAGTCGAAATTCACAACGCCGCCATCGAACGGAACGTTGAACACGATCAAGACACGAGCCATCAGTACACAAGGGGCTTCGAGCAGGATAGGACAGGTACTGGACAGTACGGTGACCTCGCGGCCCCTTAGTCTACATCACATCATGTCAACGCTGAGCAGAAAATGAGCGCAGGTCTTAGCAACTGGTCCAACGGAGCATCATGTCCCACATCCTTCCACTCACAGTCAACCCAGAGCTGTCGCTACATCTAACGACTTGACCGGGTCGACTACACTTTTCAAGGGCATACCTTCTTATTGGGTTTGTTCTCTACGAGCACTCTCTCCTTGTGTGGTTTTGCGCTCATTCTTGCTTTACAATAAAATTGCACAATTGCCTCGTTCGCTACATGGTCATGGTACTTCTGCCGCCCATTTACGGCTAAGAATGTTACCATCCACTTCGAACGAGGTTCTAATATATGCTTTACCGCCTTCTTGTACGCCTGTCTGTGAGACTGAACGATAGTCTGCCGTAGGAAGCGCGTGCGGGATAAGGGAAGAAACGCCATAGCTATGATCAACTAGGAATAAATGTTTTGTTCTTGGAGGTTTCCACTCGCATGATAGGCTTGATGTCTCTTCGTGAAGTATCGTCAGATTAACTATATAGACACGAAAGAAAGGGCCACACGCCTCGTTCTCTCCTGCAGTACCATATTAATGCGCAAGAGAACGTGCATACCTAGGTGCCACGGGCGGCTACGTTATTATCCAGTTTGCTGCCTGCTCTAAACCTGATGTATTACAGTCTGTCAAGTAGCAGCATAATTAGTATTTATGTAACGGTTCAGTTTCGTGCTTGCACAAAGGAACATGAACACATCAGTATCGAGAGAGCAGCATGTATTTGAAATTATACAAAGAAGAGATAGACACAAAACTCTCTCAAAAACAAGACAAATGGCTATTTTCGCCATTCAAACCCCTACTTCAATCAATTTACTCCCTCGTACCCCTTAGCAACCTTCCAAAAGCACTTTGCCTTTTCCTCTTCAGTTCGTTGAAGCTACCCTGTTCAACCACGCTTCCTTGATCCAACACAACAATGTGCTCAGCAATAGCCATCATCTCCCGCACATGCGTAATGATGATGACCGTCATCCGTTTCTTCGGTCTGTTGCCCTTATTACTACCACTACCCAGAGTCATCCGCTGCTTCAGGGGATATCCAACTTTGTAATCCCAATTCCCCTCTATCTCATCCCAAAACCAACCTGAACGGCTCCAGGGTGATATGGGTGGGGAATATGGTGGATCCAGTGTCTTCGATACCGTGAACGAGACTGAGGATGGTCTCGCGGATGATCTGAGCGGAAGTTACGTCTAGCGCGCTCGTTGCTTCGTCGAGGATACGCACATCGGGGTTTCTAACGGGGGCGCGTGCGATCGAGACGCGTTGAGCTTGGCCTCCGGATAGACATGTGCCGCCTTCGCCGATAGGCGTGTTGTAGCCTTGGGGCAGGCTGTCGATGAACTCAGCTATGTCAGCTGCGGAGGCGGCTGCGCGGATGCTTTTGATGCTTGTTTCGGGAAGGAAACGGGATAGGCCGTAGGCGATGTTTTCTGCGATAGTGCCGGGGAAGAGGACGGGCGTTCGTGATACTATGGCCATCCGGGAACGGAGGATGGTAGTATGCAAGGTCTTGATCTCGTAATTCGAGACGGTCATATCGCCTGACGGGTTGGAGGATGTGAGTGGGTTGTTTCCTATTTGGTAAAGCTTGAGGAGGAGAGAGGCAATTGTAGATTTGCCTGCCCCCGAGGATCCGACCATAGCGGTGCAGCTTCCTTGTCGAATTTGGAACGACACTTCATGCAGTACTCAAATCTTAGGCCGGGCTGGGTAAATGAAGGTGACCTTGTTTGCGAGATGTCATCTGCAAACTGTATCTGAATTTCGCCGGTGAGCTCGTGTGAGTCCTTTGGTAGTCGTGCGAGACGTAGTAATCGTGACCCAGCATCCCTTGCCATGTTGACCTGAGTGACGTAGTTCGCCATATAGCTAACTTGATTGACACTAAGCATGAGAACCAAGAAGCATTCCAACACTTCATCGGCAGTGTACTCATCTTTCGACATGAGATAACCTCCATACCAGTATAGCAGGATAGTTACGAAGATGGCTCCAGTGAATGAAAGTCCGTCAATGGATGCACAGTATATTGCGCGCTTGATGCCGACATTTACGGCTTCGGCAGTTGCGTTGGTATACATTTCCTTGAAGTAATCTTCCAAAACTAGGCATCGAACGGTCTTGATACTGACGAACGCGTCCTGGAGCACTTGACCAACCTTGTCAGCGGCCTCATTTTCCAATCTTTCCCAGCGGCTGCTGATAACGTTGTAGCACTTCGTGATTACGAAGAGAACAGGACCGGTTGCGAGAGCAGCTAGGGCCAACTGCCATGCTATGACCATGCTCCAAAAGATAGAAATACAAACCATAAGATTCATAGTGAGAAAGACACAAGCAAACCGGCCTGGACGATTTCGGGCCTCTTCAGCAGAGTGATCCAACATCTCGGCAAGCCGCGACACGCTGTTTTCTTCCTTGTCGAAGAACTTCCGTGGTTGCATCAGGATGCGCCGCATGGCTTCCTTCTTCAGCGAAAGAGTCCACGTCTGCGCTACTGTATCTGAGAGCAAGAAAATGAAGTAGCACGATAAACCATCGAGAGCGGCAATACCAAGAATGACGAGGGCGTATTTTTGGGACATTTCCTTCCTAGCGCCAGGCACGTAAAAAGTAGTCAAAAGCTGGGCGAAAACCCATGCAAATACTGGTTTGCATGCAGCATGAATCGTTGCGCTGAAGGATGCCGCTAGAATGAGGAGACGCGGACCCCAGACTATAGCGGGCCATACAGACATGACTATCTCTTTCATCGGAAGAGAAGCGGCCGGGAAATCCTTGTCTTCACTAGGGTTCTTGTTGCGGAAGCGTTCGATTCTCTGAAGAAGCTTATCGTTTCTCGAAGATTTCTTCGGTGCGTCCGAAAGAACTGGGACAGACTCATTGGTCGCAAAGGGTCGCGAGTACGGACCGATCGGCGAGACTGGTCGCGTAGATAGTTTAGGGTCTGAACGTGAGCTATGTTCTTTTGAAAACGACAGAGAGCGTCTGTGGAGATTCGACCTTGAAATAGGTCTCGAGCCATGGTTTTTCCATAAGATCCTTTTCTTGACAGGAGACGGCATAGACGGGAGATGTTTCGATGCCACAGAATCTGGAGATGCTTGATTCGTCTCAATGGGCTCCATCTTACCGCCTCTATCAGCCGTCTGTTCATGGATGGATAGCCTTGGGCCTGGGCCTACATCGACCGGTATAGTACAGCCCCAAGACGCGCAGGTATTCTCAGAATAGGACTCCAGCACTGACTGTCCAAAGTGAACAGCAGATAGCGGACGTGTCATAGAAATGATCCGGGCTGTCCGTGACTCCTCGTGTTCCACATTGCCGTCACCAGCTTCAGGCCCCCAATAGGAGTCGTCCTCATGATCATCAGACTCATCGTCTGTGTCAGCCTCGGTGTGCGTATCAAGACAAGACTGAAAGATCCATTTTGTGACTCGAGCTCTTTTCGACACCCCTGTTGTACTACCCGGGCGTTGTCCAGCAAGTACAGGAAGTCGTTGGGTCGGATCTGCAAGATGTCATGGGTAATGATAATCGTTGTCTTCCCTTTCCGCCAGCTTCGTATAGCGTCAAGCATCTCGGCTCGTGTAACGTAATCAAGAGAACTGGTTGATTCGTCCAGGATCAGCACCGGCGAGATCCCAATCCTAGCTTGAGCTAGAGCCATTCTTTGTCTCTGCCCTCCACTCAATGAGCCACCCTTCATGCCGAGTTCAGTATCCAGTCCATTGGGAAAGCTCTCCATAACAGGTTCTAGCATAGCAAACTTGACTGCATTGCGGATATCTTGCATATCCACTGCATCACCTAGCTGACCAAGAGCGAGATTGTGGCGGATAGTATCATTGAACAGCACGCTGTGCTGCTCAACAAGCATGACTTTCTGTCGTAACCATTTGACGTCCAAATCTTCGAGTGGAACGTCATCCAGGAATATCTGTCCTGAAGAAGGCCGATAGAAGCGGACGAGAAGTTGTGCTAGTGTGCTCTTTCCGGAACCCCTTTTGCCGACGACAAAGGTCGTCTCTCCAGCCCGGATTAGAAGCGAAGCATCTCGAATGACAGTCTCGTCTGCGCGTGAAGGATATGAGAATGTGACCTGGTAAATAGCTAGTAAGGAGCATCGACGCGGCGTGAGAAGCATTACCTTTCGAAACTCGAGCTGGCCCGTACATCTCTCAGGCCGCAGTTTGCCTTGCGATTCGAATTGCTGATCGCTAGTTGAAATCAACTTCATAAGCACACTTAATTTTGCACCGGCCATCTTTCCTTGCTGCAATACAATCAGCTGAGGCATTATCTGGGTCATCCCAGACATTGCCATAAGTGCTGCCCAGAACGTCATGAGGACCTGTTTTGGGTCACTTTCCCCGGTTTCGACGAGGTGACTACCATACCAGAATCTTTGAACAAAATCGCTGATCGTAAAAAATTGCATAATGCCGATCTGCATAGAGCGGAAATTGCCCACGCTTCTGTATAAGCTCGCGCAATCGTGACGATACTGGTAAAGACGTGGAGTTCGTATCTTTCCCCGGTGAAGCATTTAACCGTCTCAATACTTGTCATTGCAGTCGTAGTATATTTCAGTGCCGACTTCAAGTTCTCGGCATGCTCGTGTGCTCGTAGTGACAACCGCTTTGCCACTGAGGATTGAACCAAGTATAGAACTGGTATTGTACACAATACGACCAATGTTAGATTCCACGAATAGTAAAAAGCGACCCCCAAGGATCTTCTTTAGCGAACGTATTTCTACGGCGATTCCGATATTAGAGTGGCACCTACATCTGTACTATCGGCAGAAATGCGGCGATTCCATCCTCCCGCGTATCGATCCAAGCCATATCCTTTTTGATAAGAGCATCGAAGATTCTGTTGCGGGCACTCCTCGCCTGGAGCTCTCCGAACATGAGAAAGAAGAGATAGTAGAAACTATCGGCAATCCAGTTGAGTGTTGCGAGAGCGGTAAGAATTACGCAGAACCTGGCCATGTTGCTCATGAGTTGGCTGCTGCTTCTCGATCCTTCGCCATAGCTTGTGTATTGACCAGATACGAGACCGTAGAGGATTGCGAAAGCGGGCATGGACAGCGCAGCGACGGACGCCATCGCAATACCGCCAAGCAGTGCGGGCATATGCTGTTTTGTGGCGAAAGTGAACAACGTCCTCCATCCCACGTTCGTTATATAATCCTGATCCTCATCATTCAGAGACGGCGGCTTTTCGGAACGAGCGGTCGCGTTTGGATTAATCATCGTCACCATCTTGACCACTCGCCGGCAGCGACTGCGAAAAGAGAGTGTAAGGTGGTGGAATCGACAAAAGGTAAGAGCGACCCAAAGAGATGAAGTGAGAACAGAGAATAGGGAATTACCACATATGGACTAGTTTGTGGCGGCCATGTGGTCGTAGCCTTGGAAAGATGGTTTCCGCGCACTTGCTTTCGTCGCTTACTTTGTCTTTCCTTGACGTTGTTCTCCAGCCACCAATCGCCGCCTTCACGAAAAGCCCAAAAATTGCATCCACTCATGCGATCACTTTAAAACGAGATGAAACAGTGGCTTCCTCCGCGCAGATCATCAGCGGATGGTGAGCTGAGAGCGACACTCCCGATTCAGCGCTTTGTTGGTCTTGTAGTTGACATGCACAGTATAGGCCGGCAACTGACGAAGATTACATGTTCACCAATACGTCAATTACCAAGCCAATATGGTACTCCACCGATGATCCAGTGGCTTGCATGACAGATATTCATAGACGGTCATAGCTGGGCGGCCGACAAAGAACGTGAGCTCGTAAGCGACGAACAAGTGACGGGCCGGATGTCGGCAATGCAGCCGCGTATTGGCGTCCCTTGCGAACAATAACTTGGAATTTAGAATTTCCAGGATCATCCTGCGGCGAACTACTTGCCCTGCGCCTTCTCGTATATCCAGTCATTCAGGCCTTCTCGGTTACTGCGCATGTCAGCATTGGGCGCGCCGCTATATCCAGGGCGTAGCTTACCGTGCGATTTCAATAGCGTAGAACTGCATTCGAACAGCGAATATTGTGCCTTCCTGGCTGTATTCCATTTTGGGACTTGCGCGCAGCATTGTGCCGAAGTTGTAGTCCTCGACCTTCTTCTCGTACTCACTGATGAACTTGCGCCATCGCTCCTTCCCCTCCTTGCTCTTCATCTCATCCTCGTTTAGTGTGGCTGATGCGTCGAACTCGGGGAATTCCGTCTTGAGGTGTTCGTAGATTTCGTCGTCGATCTTGGTGAGTCGCAGCTTGGAGCCGGGTACTTTCTCGAGGATCTTCCAGTATGTTTCCATGTGCTGCACAACTGTGTGATACTGTCAGCATGGTCGCGACCGGCAGGTCTCGTGATCTGTACCTTTGACCGCGAACTGCTTCTCGATCTGTAGACGCTGTTAGCGATGACTGTCGACGCGCTGGCTTTGGGGTACCTGCATCCTCAAAGTTCTCAGTCTCCTCTGGATTGATGCTCGTGCCTAGTGGGCCTGCGAGAGACATGTTGGCGATTTTGCTAGGGAAATACTATCTATGGGTAGTTTGAAGTGAGAGTGTAGAGAGTGATGTGGGTGCTTGTAGCAGCAATCAGCGCGGTGAAGGTCGACAAAAAATCGCGGAAACGCACTCCGTCATTGCCCCGCCACGCCCGCCACACTTCGCGGGGCTGACTCAACCCCAATTTTCCCATCATGAACACCAACCTCACATATGATTCTGGCGAGCCAATGTTGCCAACTCTACACGTGAGTCTGCATCGCACCGAGCCAGACAGCAGCTAATCACCGCAGCATGAATGCATTCGCGTACCAGTGACAGCACTGGCCTCTTGCGGCGCTCTGCTGATCGCTGCAGAAGGCCCCTTTTTACGCTTCCACCATGCCAGCGACTCGCGGTACATCTCTTCGGAGCGCGTCTTCAAAGCTCAAGCAATCCATGGAATACGCGTCTTTTCGGAAGAGCATGCGCACGTTATCAAACTGGTCATCTGGGGTGGAAGACTGGTCCGCGCCCTCGAGATTGACTTTGCAGATCAAGTTGGCCAACAAGGCCTGAGCCTATGTTTCTCCAACGTCGCGAAAGCTTCAGATTGGATTCTTGATCTCGCTCCTCGTCCCAAAGGCCTGGATGACGATGCTCAGTACCACAAAGGATCCTGCATTGCTGTCACTGCTCATAACGCACTGCTGCACGTTGAGATGGAACAAAGGACGTCGGACGACTTCCACATGACCAAGTGCGCATACCACACATTGATCCGTTGGAGTATCATTTTCTTGCTGACATTTTGATTTCAGTTACATTGATGTAGCTGTATCTGAGCTTACTTCAAGTTCTCGATCTATCCTCTACTCCGCTCACCTGTTCTGGGAGAATCTAAACCAGGTCCTCGTTGCTGCTGGTACAGCGTTCGGTGAAATTATATACTGGTCATGGTCCGACAATGGCGGCGGTGGATCCGCCTCCCGTATTCATCGCGTCTTTTTGGGTCACGAGGGCTCAATTTTCGGGGTCCAGATTTCGGAAGAGCTACCCACCGAATGTTGTCAAAGACTGAGGCGGGTGGTAGCAAGCTGCAGCGATGACCGCACAATCCGAATATGGGACGTATCGGATGTGAACACTAGTGCCACTACCTCGGAAGCTCATAGCAATGACTTGGAGATTCTGAGAACTCGTCATACCGGCTTTACCAACGAAGCTTTCGACTCAAATGAGTTTAATAGCTCGAGCTGTCTCGCCATCGGGTGGGGTCATCTTTCACGCGTTTGGACGGTCCGCTTTCTCGAAGCATCGCCATGCAATGGATCACTGTTGCTCCAGTCTGCCGGTGAAGATGCAACTGCAAGGACGTGGGAACTTACGCCAAACCCCGGAAGTAGCACGAGCTTTCCTTACAGGTTGCTAGAACTTGACTGCACCGCGCATCATAGCGGGAAGAACTTGTGGTCGAGTGTTGTTTCCAATGACTCAACAGGAATACAGCAGGTTATTGCAGGTGGCGCTGATAGTAAAGTCACCGCTTCCCCGTTATTGCGCATCCTGCAGGCAGAGAAGAACTTACGTGGTGCGATCGCTGAGTATACTGTACACGACATATTATCATGGGCGCGAGTGGCCGAGCCTGATCCAAACAGGCCTGAATTTGTGGACGGTCCAAAGTTTCCAAGGAAAGCAGAGTTCTTCAGGAGCTATTGCTTTGTCGATGAAACCTCATTTCTGCTTACTACTAACTCTGGAAACGTACTTATCGGCGCCATTTCGTCCAGGACAGCCCCATGTCAATCAAGCCTCCTTTCAGACTCAAAGTTACTCGATGAACTGAAAGATCTTTCTGGTTATTCTGTCTGCACGAGTGGCTGCCGTCCTGGTTTCGCTTACATCGCTGGTAGTAGCGGCAACATCTACGTGTACAGTAAGGAGTCTAATACCCTGGCAAATCTGCATGCCATTGGTAGCAAAGTCGGAGACATCTTCGCTGTGGAGGTATCAAACACGGATGGTCCAAATACGGCGGCATTACTTGTGACCCTTGTTGGTCAAGGTGAAGCGCAATTGCTATACGTGGACCCTGATAGCAACACGAACGTTCTGAGAGTTGTGCAGATACCCATTGCAGAATCTTCGACCGGTTCGGTCATCACGAGTATGACTTATGCAAGAATAACCGGGAGAGACATTCTCATCATTGGGTTCCGTCAGGGTTCGATCGCACTGTATGAAATCCGTAAAGGTGAGGGGGTTACGGATGTTGCTATCTTGCTACGGATCATTGAGAAAGCACACGGTGCGGAAGCAGTCACTTCTCTTACATGGTGTCCCTCATCTGGAGGCTCCTTAGGCTCCGTACACGGCCATCTGTTCTCCGTAGGAAGAGATGGGCGTCTCAGCGTACACCAGTTCGATGCATCTGCAAACGTTGTCGAGCTGGTGCATGATCTTGCGGTACCATTCGGACCAAACATTGAAGGTTTATACTTCCAGGACGACCATCTCCTCATACACGGCTTCTCAAGCAAGAAATGGTATCTCTACGATGTCACTAGCGAAGAGCAAGTCATGAGCATCGAAACCGGAGGAGCGCATAGAAGTTGGGCCTTCCGGTCACATTCGTCGCTAGGAGGTATCCTAGTATGGACTCGAGCCTCTAGTATGCATATATGCAGTCAAAACAGACCGAATCATACTGTCGTTCGACGAGGGGGTCATGGACGTGAGATCAAGGCGGTCGCAGTTGCATTGGAGATGAACGGTAGATCTCACCCGCTCATCGCCACAGGCGCTGAGGATACCGATATCAAGATTTTCCGCCATGTTGATCATGATCTGATATGCCAAAGGACTATTCGCAAGCACACCACGGGGATTCAGCACCTACAATGGTCGCAAGACGGTGACTATCTTTTCAGCAGCGGTGGCTGTGAAGAATGTAAGGTTTGGGTACAACGCTGCAAAGCTGCTGCTGACTTCTTTCACAGTCTATGTATGGCGGATCCGGGACTTACCCGCCTCCGCTCTTGACATTGGAGTCGTGTGCGAACATGTGTACACGCCAGAAAGTGAGCACGCAGATTTGAGACTCATGTCTTTCGATGTGACCACATCGGGATCCGCACATACTATCACGATGGTGTTCTCAGATTCCAGCATCAAGGTGAGCTGATCTCCGTATTCTCAATGTAGCATGGCGCTGATTTGACAAGATCTATCGTTATGATCCTGCCGCTACTGTCACATGGCAGCCTCTTGGAAAGGGTCTCTACTTTACATCCTGTTTGACACAGTGCATGTTCCTCTCTAGAGAAAAGGTCTTGACAGCTGGTACCGATGGCCATATTGTAGTATGGCCGCTAATGGCAGAAACCGAAGGATCGCGTGGAAGATCCACTGGGTCAAATGATCATTTGACATGGCAGCATCCGGCAAGGATACATCAAAGCTCATCAAAAGCCATGACATCCCGAGCCATTAGTGCGGATACCTGGCTCATCGTATCCGGTGGTGACGATGGCAGTCTGGCGTGTGTACTCGCACAGTCTACGTCTTTGCCGTCGTCGACTTCGCCTACGACAACCCATGTTCCGCCACCCATCCTCGTCAGTCGCGCACATGGCTCTGCAGTAACGTCGTGCGCTCTCTTCAGACATAAATCACACATTTTCCTCGTCACATCAGGAAATGACGAGTGGATCAGATTGTGGCGGATTGTACTGCGAAAGGCAAACTCCGAAGCTGGAGCTGAAACTGCAGCACATCATGAAGGCGCTCTGACGGTCCAGAGAATAAATAGAATCAAGACCAATGTTGCAGATGCGTCGAGTATGGCGGTGCTTGATGAAGGCAATGGTGGTGGCGATGCGAGGGTGCTGGTCTGTGGAGTGGGCATGGAAGTCATACGTATAGCTTTGAATGGGTGATAGACAATCGATAGGCATGATGGTCATTCGTCCGCACCCAAGTGTCTGCTGCTGTGAGTTTGCACAGGGGCGATTGGCGGCCAAGCGATCCATGGATTGTTGCTGGAGCAACGCGTGTCCCGATGCGGCTAGTCGTCGTTCGCGCTTTGACAACACAACACGGCAAGCACGTCCACAACCTCGACTGAACCAGTCTCACCCCAGACCGACGACGACATACCACCAAGACAGCGAACATCGACAGACATCATGGTTGCTACACGTCGCGGTGCGAAAACCGCCCCAGAGGTCGCCTCTGCACCCCCCAACACGCTCAACGCCCCTCCCAAGCGCGGCAGGAAGAAGGCAGTCGAGGAAGCTGCTGAGCCAGCGCCTGCCCCGGCCAAACCCACAAAGACAACTGCTGTGAAACGCAAAGCCAGGGCTGAGCCTGAGGATGCTGAGCCGCCCATGGCCAAGAAGACTGTTGCGACAAAGGCCGCGCGCACCATCAAGGTCCAGACCAGAGCCGCACCCGCCCCTGCTCCAGCAGTGAGGGCGACGCGTGGTCGCAAAGCCGAGGAGCCTGCCGCTACAGAGGAGCCCGAAGCCATTGAAGAGGCCCCGAAGCCAACAGCCGCCCGTACGCGCAAGATCGCAGCAGTGAAAAAGGCACCTGTACCCAAGGTCGAGAAGCCTGCTGTCGCCCCAGAGCCTGCCGTCGAAGAAACTGCCAAGCCAGCATCAAGAGCTGTACGCAAAGCACCCGCAAAGAAGACACCCGTTTCCAAGAAGAGCGAGCCTGCATTTGTCGACAAGACCGTCGCCAGCGAGCCTGCTAAGCCAGCTCCCCGTACACGCAAAGCAGCAGTGCCAAAAGCCTCCGCACCCGCACCCGTCATTGTACCGAGAGCCACACGCGGTCGTAATGCCCCTGCAGTCCCACAGGAGTCGCCGCTCAAGGCTCCGGCCCGCAAGCTCACAAAGAAGGCTGCTGTTGTCACTAAGGCGAAGTCTGAGCCAGAGCCGGCCGCTCAAACAGTCGAGGAGCCTGTTGCGGAGATCATCGAGCAATCTGTTGTAGAGGCAGATGAACATGCAGTCATGGAAGAGGTGGAGCAGCCTGTCGTGGAGGCAATCGAGAAACCGTTCGCAGATTTCCCTACCTACCCGACAACCCCCTCCCACATCACTGCCCCCATGACCTCAAGAGAGGCCATCGCCGAGCTTCCCGGCTACCCCACGACTCCCTCGCATATCCTCGCACCTTTGTCGAACAAGGCCGCTCTTACCGAACTCGCAGGATATCCCACGACACCTGCGCATATTGCTGCACCTGTCGCAATCGCTACACCCGAGGTTCAGGCCGAAATCATCGAGCAAGGGTATAATGATGTCGCCATGAGCGATGTTGAGGAGAAAGAAGCAGTCGACCAGATTGAGGCTTGTCATACTTCTACAGCTGCAGAGAGCGCGGTCGAGGCCACAATAGAAGTGCCAGAGGGCCCTCAGCTCGTCGAGAATCCGCACATTGTTGAAGAATCTGACTGCCAGGGCCGCCAGACTACGGCCGATGTCTCCTTGACACCGGATGCAAAGACCCAGGTATCGGTCCAGCTAAAGACACCATACTATGATGCGACGCCCGCCCAGCGTTCGTGTTCGGAGATTTCTGGCACTCCACCTGCACAGATCGTCTGGGGCGTCACCGATCAGGAAGCATTCGAGGAGCTTCCTGAGGCGTACCCTGCCACACCCGCCCACATCATCGCGCCCATTACCTCCAAAACAGCACTGGCCGAACTCCCGGGTTACCCCAAAACACCAGCTCATATCAGCGCGCCTGTGACCTCCAAGGCAGCATTGGCCGAGCTCCCCGATTACCCCAAAACACCAGCTCATATTAAGGCACCAATGACTCCACGTCGCGCTCTCGCTGAACTGCCCGACTACCCTACAACACCAAGCCTGGCTCTCGAGGCTGCTCTCCAGGAAGAGATCACTGCTTCAGTCAAGAAACAGACACCGTCACCTATAAGATTCTCAACTCTGAAGAACGACTCGTTCGATCTCGAGGAACCAAGCGAGCTTGCCGACTTCACTGAGCTCACCGAAGCTAGCAAATACAGTGAGATCGCACCTACGGACACAGCTGTCGAGGCTTCTCCTTTTATTACTAATCCCACCATGCATCTGGCTCCGCTCAAACTTGCACCTACTTTTGCAGCCCTCGAGCCAGTGTCACCGAAGAAGTCCGCCTTGCGATCACCTCAGAAGGTCATGGACGCTAAGACTCCTAAGAAGACTGTCGCTTGGACAGACGTTCCAGCAGACGAGAGCGATCTATTCCTCTACGAAGGCATCCTTCAGGGCATGGTCTTCTACGTCGATGTCACACGGAACGGTAGGGAGCAGAACTTCTTGTTCCGCGGTCTGCTCGAGGATCTGGGCGCAAAGGTAGTACAAGACATATCGCATGCGTCTCTTAGCCACGTTCTCTTCAAGGATGGAAGCATGTCCACACTGGAGAAGTGCCTTGAAAGCAAGGGAGCCATCAAGTGTGTCAACGTGGGGTGGGTGTTGGATAGTGAGTCAAACAAGAAGCGTATGGACGAAGACCATTACCTGGTCGACCTATCCGTTGCGAAGCCAGCAACTCCTCTGCCTACTACTACGGCGAAGCCATTCACACCTTTCAAGACTCCTTCCAAGTACGCGCTACCTCCTTCATCCCAGTGCAAGATGCCTAGCACTCCGACAAGTTCAGAGTTCGATCGCTCTTTCAATGACGACAAGGAAAACTGCGAAGTTGGCATGTTCTTCGACGACAAGAGCCCGCTTGCACCTCGCACACTTCCCGTCAAGAAGTCGTCTTTCTTGTTCAGCAGATCAGCCATCAAGACCCCATCAAAGTCCATCTTCCTTGGGGCGACGCCATCGAAAGCGACCTTGTCAGCTATGAAGCCTGCGCCTCAGGCCTTCACCACAGTCAAGAAGCGCCCCGCAGAGTCTTCCTTCTTCAACAGCTCCCTCGGTCCACCCAAGAAGCTGCGCCTCTTGTAGTCATGTCATCAATTCTGCTGGCATTCAAAATGCTTGTTTTGTTTACGGAGTTTGGGATATCATGCAGGCATTGGGTAGGCGTGGATGGATCAAGGTGTTTGGTATCCGTTTCGCAAAGTTTCGGTCGTGCTGTCGTCATCCCTGTCATCCCTTCATCGCGGCTTGAGGGTTTCCATTGAGTGCTGCCTCCCTTAAAGGGTTGGCCTTCGTGGGAATCCAACATAGCCAGATGAAGGGCGCACATATGGCGTCTTTGCATACCTTGGCTCTTGCTTGTTCATTGTCTTTCTCTTGTGCGGTTACATAGAGTCTTGCATGTTATGGATGGACGATGCTGTACGAAACACAGTTGAGCATTCTTGGCGTTCCTGGACACACGGGCACTCCAATGGAGACGACCACGATTAGGGTCACCTGCTTTTGTCTTATATTATTGTCTCGTTTCGATACGAATGACAGCACGAATGCTCCATGCTTTTACTCAATGGGTTGGGCTTGCGTAGGACCCACTGTCAACTGGCGGTCTTGCGAGTGACTAGTGTCATTCATTTATTGTACTAGCATTACTTCTCATTCGAGAGCGCTGGTCGTACGGGTATGAATGCAGTCCAATATCGTGCAGACGCAAACGCATCGAAAGTATCATCCCTGCAATATGTGCAGGAAATGCATACTTCATCCTTGATGATACCCAGCTCTTGCTCATGCTCTTATCCTAACGTATACTTGCACACATCACTCATTGAGCTACTAATTAGAGATCATTCGGGGTACAGAAGCACCTCTAGCCACATTTGCTACTCGGGTCAAACAAACCCCCAAAAACAGGCTATCGCGACGCCTAAAGTATATCAAACCCGTCTAAACCCAACAACAACGTAAAGGCTATAACACTAAGAAGCACTGTTTGGATCAAGCACCTTCTTCTATCACCAGATGCTCTTCCTAGTCGTCACCCAAGATAATCCTTCTTCTCCTCCAGCCACTCAACGGTCTGACGCTCTCCCTCTCCACCTCTCTCCCGCCAACCCTATGATAGCTTCTCCACTTCCCCTGCTCGGTCTCCTTCTCCTTCCCCTCGAAAGGAGAGTCGCCCCAGAAGCTATCTCGTCGTGTACGGGTCCTTTCCCGTGAGGTAGACCGCTCACGAGACTCCCAACGCTCATCCACCCACCACTTCTCACTACGATGGAAAGGATCGTATGAGGGTGAGAGAAGCGAGAAAGTATGGTGATGGTGCGACGAGTGTGGACGGCTGAACCTAGCGTTGATGCTGAGGCGGAAAGCTTGGTCGTCTGGCTCGGAAGAAGCGGCGCGGTCTGAGGAGTATTCGTACGTACGTCGTGTGTCGTAGCTACGGCGTCTGTTCTCGTCTTCCGCATCGTTTTGGGGGCGCCGAGTGTCAGTCCAGACGTTGAAGCGCTCGAGTTGAGAGGGCTGATCCCGTACTGTTAGGGAGCGGGATGACCTGACTGGCTTATGGTTGGACGAGTAGGGGTAGTCATCATGGCCATCTTCGTCATCGAGATCTGAGAGTGTGATGCTCCGCCGGTGTTTGCTGGAGTCGTGATGAACGAGAGGACGTGAGTAGTAAGATTCATACTCTGGAGTGCGCTCGCGGGTGCGAGTACGCGTTAGGTGCAGGTATGACATAGTCGGCTGCCTGGTGCGGCTGATTAGTCAGGCCTTGAGATGATGACTGTGATTTGGTAGGTATAGAATGATTGTAATGACAATGCTCAGGAGAAAGTTATGCGTTTTGCAATGTCAATGGATTGCAGGCACTTATATTCGTACAGGTGAGGACTGGAGAAGTAAGCCCACTGTCCTCCAGAACCCTCTTATATTATCTGACGAAATGTTTCAACTGCCTAGACGACTTAGAAATCACCTTGTTTGGCTAGCATGGGCTCCATGAATTTCAACGTGCACCGCCTCTTTTTCTGCGGCTCGATTGTGGCTTGTGCAAACCGCTCCAGGATTTGATTGGCTGCGCCCACTGTCGGCGTGCTCCGCGTGAACGATTATTTACCGATGAGTTCCTGACCGCCAGAACATTGAGGCTTGAATGGAGTCTTCAGAGTTGCCTAAGTATATGATCCTAAGGGCCCCTGCAGTGTGTATCGTGGAAGGGTCATGGCAGCTGAATGTGCGGTCGCCACTACGAGGCTGTGACAATGTGGAGGTGTGGGGGCCGAAAACACGACGGTGAACGTTGGGTTTGTGTAATTAAGGTGCGAAAACGTAGCGGGTAATCTCCGATGTTGAGCTGGATGCCTATAGCAAAACTCCATGTTGTCCCGATGTCTCCGCTGATGTCTCTGGTTATTCGCTCTCGTGGGTACCTCATCGGTTGCGCACTTGCACGTCGTAGTCATTCGGATATTGATGTCTCCTAATCCAGTAGGCCTGCAATAAAGACTGACCAGGCGGTTGACGCACACTGATTGAAGAGCATGGAGAACCTTCCCCATGTGACCCTGACGACTAAGTGTGCTGCCTTGGAGGTGCCATTGTTGGCCAGCTACACAGATAACGTCACCCAAAACCTTCACCCTGTTTCTCATTGATCTTCGCTGCCTTTTCGTTCGGCATATCGCCTCATCGACTGCCTACGCAACTCTTGTACCTTTCTCTCTCCAGCTATTCCTGTTGCTTCTCTTAGCGCTCCTCACGAAATAGCCTTGTCTGCAGGTTCAGATTTTAGCGTAGTAGTTAAATTAATTAGATTGATTGAATGTAGACAGTACCGTGGCTCATAAACGTCAGATTAGAAGCCATGCGGTTGGCCTTACATAGGTATACAAGATAAAAACCGAACAGGTCTACAGACTACATAAAGATAGAAACTTGCAAAGCAGGTTACTTAGCGTTAATGTAGGCTCTAGGGTGTTAGGCTTTCATTAGGTTAGTGAAGGCGTAAACGTACTGACAGCACGATGGGGACTGGGCTGTTAGTTGCTACGTCTGCGTGTGTGAAGAGACGGAGGCAGCGCTTGAGTATGCATGCGCTATACCAGCCTGGTTACAGGATCACACAGGGCACGAGATACGAAATCAATCGTGATTCATGGGTCGCAATCAACAATTAGAGGTCTGTCGTGGAGGTATACAATACGGTACCTAGGTATGTTCGAGAATGTGTGGGTGTGAGCCATTGCGTATGCTTCTAGAGCGTAGTGTATCCGAGCGTGCTGAAAAAAGAATGGACGTCTTCGCGTTCCCTTGAATTCGATCCTTCTCGTTGGTGGTATAATTGCATCTAGACGCTTGTGCATTGGAGAGGCGGAGGGACTCAGATGTCGGTCAGCGGCAACGCGTTCTTTGTACCGCCACTGCCGCGATAGTGCATGCACAACACCTGGAAGCGTCACCATATAAGGCAGGTATGGGTCCTAGTGCTGATGTGAATCTTGGAGGATCGCTGAACCGTCGCTGTCGTTGGTCGTAAAGTTGCAGCGTGGTGCATGAGACTTCGGAGATTGTGACAACGCCCGGCAGCGCTTGGCGTGCTCGTCGACGTTCGGCTAGCCACGATGAGGCTTGCCCTGCGGCACAGCGCGCGAACTTACTCACTTCGAGAACATGGCGGGACGCAAGGGGCCTGAGTGTCTGAGGGCGCTGGAGGCTCTCGCTGTCTCCTTACCAATGCCAGATTGACGGCATGAGGGAGCGCCGCACCGACATGTACCTTCCGCCAGAGCTCTTGACGCTATTATTTCTAGCGAACGCCGCAGCAGCTGTCCCTCGTGCGCAACCAACATCGTACCAACTTGAGGGCATACACGCTAATTGCAAACAGAGACCTCTTTCTTACCCAACGTCACCGAGATTGCTCCCACCCAACAGTCGACCGTATCGATCGCGGCGCAGATAACAGAACCGTCCGATGCCACTGCTACCGAGAGTTCTGTAGATCGGGTCGACGTGAAGGTCGAAGTGTGTACTCTCGACGCCAGCAGCTGTTGTTCTATCGATCCGGGTAGTTGTGGTGGCTTGCAATGGATTGTTCTTCCGTCTGCCACAGGTTGGGGACTGACGGGTCCAGCTACCGATCGCCTCGTGACACTTACTCCGACCGCCACGACTGTCACGACGACTCGGCCGACCATTCTCAACCTCGAGACCAGCGTCCTCGTATGGGGGACCGAACAAGAAAGCGAGGGCAGTGCTGGACAGCCGGGCCTCATCATAGGACCGAGCACAGTTAGGGCTTCGAACACGATAGGAGAAGGACCAGGTGCTACAGGATCGGCGCAACAGCAGATAGAGCAGCACAGTCTCCTACTGCAGATAGTCTCTCAGATTGGGCGCGCACCATCGAATGTGCAGCCAGCTCAACCCGCATCTCCTGCGACAGAAAACCCTGGTCAAACTGTAGCGCCCATCAATAACCATAATGGAGGTGATAGTGCGCTTGCCCAGCCAGCAACCACTCCCGACTCTGGCATGGCGAGCAATACGGACATGATATCTCCACCACAAACAGCGCCAGCAGTAGCCATTGGCGAATTTGTATTTGGAACACAGACGTTAACGCTTACGGCTGGTCTTAGCACCAACATCGGGAGCAACTTCTTCCCTACCTTTGTAGGATTAACGACTGACGCCGAAGGTAACACTTTGGTCTCGGTCTTTTCGGACGGAACTGCTGTCATTGCCACTGTGCGTGTTGCGCCTACTACAATGGTTGTACCAAGATCTGGCTTCGAAGCAACTACCACTGATGCTGCAAGCCCTGGTGAGCAAACTGGCGGTTTGGCTACTACCCCCAGCAAGGAGGCTGGAGCCGGGAGGAGGCGTAAACTGGAGTTGTGGATGGGTGCCGTTTTGGGCGCACTTAGCTTCGGTGCGGCATTCTAGTAACAGGTGACAAGAGCATTCGATTCATGCCGCCTTAACATAATGATGTTCCAATGAACAATAAGTCGCGATCATGCGCGCAATCACCTGTCAAACTGCACACTCATAGATTCCCGAGCCTCCACCTTAGACAAGCAAGAAGCTAAACAGGTCTGCAGCCTACATGAAGATCATGATGTATAAAGTAGGTAACCTTACGTTAACGTAGGCTCTAAGGTGTTTAGTTTTTTCCTTAGATAAGGTGCCTCTGCCGTGCCCTACTACTTGTTCCACCGAAGCCGGCTCCGCTCTCTGTTGTCTCTTGCTCGCGCTCCTGGCTGAATCCAGCATGTGAGAACCAAGAATCGAGGCTGGAGAAAAGGTGATCAATTCAATTGTGTGTGAGGCGGGAAGGACGGTAGTTCATGTCAGATACTGGTTGTTTTCAATGCGTCTTTCGATAGTAATATTGTCTATGCACTTGCTGTCAGTAGATACGGATAACTAACGAATCTTGGTTGTGTTCATTGCTTGAACCCATGGTTTCCAGAAATCCTCAATACCGCGCTCGTAATTCCAACCAGTCCAGTTGTAGTTTGTCATACCCCACGTATCTGGGAAACCCTGAACACCCGATCTGATTCTGTACGAACCAGCGATAGACCACATCATCCAGCTGATGTCGTTATCGATGGTGTACTCCTTCAAGCAGTTTTGTAGTGTGTTGTTGAAGAGTGTCTCGTCTTGCGCACTACCGAACTCGCTTAGGATGACTGGTGTCTCGCGCACAGCCTTCGGGCAGTCACCCGTAATGTTGCAGGCGGCTGGTGCATCAATGCCCAAAGCATTGAAGCCGTTGCGGTAGAAGTTTGCCTTGACGATGTCGCAGGTGCCCGTGTCGATGTCCTCACTCATGCTGTAGAGATGGAGTTCCCAGACAAGCTTATCAGCCCAGGGGTGATCGTCGAGGTTGAAGTACACTGGCTCCCTCCTCGCGGCGTCGCGAATCGCCGTGCACTTGTAGCATGGAGCGGTGAGAATGTTCTTGCCGCTAGTGAGTGCTGACAGATCTTGCCCGTACTGCATACCTCCCCAGAGGATGAGAAGATCAGGGTTGGCCTCGTGGATTGCGTCAGCGCCAGCGGTCATATTGCCGACGAGAGTGTCCCAGTTGTAATAGAGATCCGTGACGTTCCAAGATTCGCGCAGCTCGTTGCGAAGAGACATACTAACTACGTTTGGGTGATCCTTTGCCCAATTGGCAACATAGGAAAGACCGCGGCGCCAGTGCGTTGCGTTGAACTCAAGGTCGTCGAACCATGCGGTACCGTCGATGTGTGAGCAGCACCACTGCGCTTTGCCTGTGTGCACATCTGGGCTGATGAAAATGCCTTTGGTAGCAGCGATGCGTGCGATGTCGCTCCAGATCTCGAATCGAGTGGTCTGAGCTGTCCAACCAGGGTTCTTCTCGATGATCTCGTTGGTTACTTTGGTGCCGTTCACATAGCCCAGGGCGTTGATGAGGCCAACCTCGAGTGGCACGTCAACGCCGTTTCGATCGTAGACTTGGTCAATCATCTCAATGGCGTAGCCCATGCGGATGTAGTTGAAGCCAACACCCGCGATGTCATCAAGAATCTCTTCCGCTGACGCCCACTCAAGTCCTTCAGGAACCATAGTCTCGCCTACAGAGGATCTCAGTTTCTTGCAGTGGGGCATGAGTCTGAACTTGATACATACCACTCATTGGCCAGTTAACACCAGCCCAAGTCGTCTTTTCGCCATTGCTATCAACAATATCTCGGCCTCTGGTACTGTACGGACCGTTGAAAGATGGAGACGTGCTGTTCGTTGCCTGTCGACGCGCATTGTACCGGAAAGCAGTGTGGCTCGAAACTTCGGGCAAGTATCCTGCCGAAACGACAGCGCCAGCAAATGCTGTGCCAAGTAAAACGCGCAGTCCCAGCATGGTCAGTGAATTGAGTGATGCCTTGCGGGGTGTGGCATAGACACTGGGTACATTCGGACCTTTATACTTCTCGGTACAGCCATCGTGAACAGCTAACTGGGAAGAGCCTCAATGCCCGTCGGTAGGCTTGCTCAATGTAAGCCAAAATCCGATGATCATCGTCACTTCTCGCCGGGTTGTCGGATAAAAGCTGTCCGAGTAAGGGTACATCCTCCGCATTTGCGGGGAAACATACGAGAAATTAGTACTTGGCAGACTGACGCTCTCACCACGGAGATTCCGCCGGCGCAGAGCCCAGCGGAAGTGTTACGCTTTTCGAACTAACAGGTTTAGCTCAGCTTTTGGTCTTAGGCACTCAAGACTCAGTTTAAGCGTTGCTGTGAGCCATGAAGGGTGCCGTTCTTCGGCTATACCTAGGGAGTGGCTTATCTTATCGACACGTGCAGCGTGTTCCTAGCGCGTTTCTGAGTCCCTTCACGCCACACGACTTGAGCCCGCCCTCAATGAGACGTCATCTTTCGCACAAACCGTCATGGACGCATTGTTGGAAGGGCTTAACGACGCGCAGAAGAGCGCGGTGACAAGTCCCGCCAATGTTGTTCAAGTGCTCGCGCCGCCGGGGTCAGGCAAGACCAAAACACTTACAGCACGCGTCGCGTACCACATCAATCACGAGCGACTACAACCATGGAACATCATCGTATGCACGTTCACCATCAAGGCCGCACGGGAGATGAAGGAAAGAATCAAGGGTTTTGTTGGAGAGAAACTTGAGGCGAAACTGATTCTGGGTACCTTCCATTCGGTCGCGCGTCGCTTCCTGTCTCGGTACGGTCAAGAGATTGGGATTGATAAGAACTTTGGCATCGCGGATACTAGCGACAGCACAGCAATATTGAAGCGTATCGTTACGCGCCATCAGTACACAGTAGAGCCTGGCCATGCTCGCTCCAGGATCTCCAAGTTGAAAGCCAAGGGCGTCACGGCCGACGACTTTCGCAGGACAGCTAAGAATGTCAACGATAACGAGTTTGCCATGGTATATTCGTCCTACCAGGAACACTTAGCCGCCTCAAATCTCCTCGACTATGACGACCTCCTCGTCCGCTGTGTGGATCTGTTAAGAAAATCACCATCTTGTGTCTCGACGATACAGGCTGTACTCATTGACGAGTATCAGGATACCAACAACATCCAGTATGAGTTGATGAGATTGTTATCTCAGAAAACAAGACGTATTACCATCGTCGGTGATCCGGACCAGAGCATATACAGCTTCCGATCAGCCGAGATCAAGAATTTGCTGCGGATGCGCACTGATTACCCAGAATCAGTTGTGATCAATTTGGAGAACAACTATCGATCTTCGGGATGCATCCTAAGCTCCGCTATGGCTGTCATAGAGCAGGATGAGAGTCGGCCACAGAAGTCGCTGATTGCTACCCACGGTGTCGGCGAGCAACCCACTCTTCGCCATCTTATATCGGCGAATGTGGAGGCAAAATGGATCGTTGAAGAGATACACCGGACCAAAACGCTTACAGCCGGGCTGTTGAGCTTCAATGACTACGCTATACTTGTGCGATCGTCTCCACTCACACTACAGATTGAGAGAGCGCTCGGACAAGCTGGAATTCCGTATCGCATGGTCGCTGGCACGAAATTCTTCGACCGTGCGGAAATCAAAATTATCTTGGACTACCTCCGTGTGATAAGCCAGCCTGAACACAACGATGCGGTAGCGCGTGTCATCAACGTACCTTCTCGGAAGGTCGGCGATACTACTGTCAAGGCCCTTCTCGAAGAAGCAGAGATCAGGAAAGTGACCTTGTGGAAGTTAGTGCTTGACGTGGCTCAAGGCAGGAGAAAGCCGGAAAGCAAAGTGTCCGCCCAGGCGCAGAAGGGTATTGAGCAGTTCGTCAATGTTATCATCACCTCTCGCGAGAAGCTTCTTCCTGCTAAAGGCGAAGACTGCAACCTACTAGGTCTTATATCGCACGTCACAACCAAGATTTCTTTCCAGTCCTATCTCAAGCAGGCGCACAAGGAGAACTGGCAAGATCGATGGGCCAACGTGGAGGAGCTGGTGAATCAGGCGACACAAATGGCTACAGCAGTCGCCAATGGAGAAGAGATCTCTGACGACGCCTTGCCAGCAGTAGAAGGCCTCGAACAGCGGCACGACACTGCAGCTGATATCTTGTCCAAGTTTCTAGCCAATGTCACCCTCTCGAGCGCGGCAGACCAGGAGGGCAGTGAACTAGACCAGGTCACCATCTCCACCATTCACGCAGCAAAGGGTCTTGAATGGCCTGTGGTCTTCATGCCTGCTGTTTACGACGGATCCATACCCCATTCCCGAGCGGACGATCACGACGAAGAACGGCGCTTGCTATATGTTGGCATGACTCGAGCACAAGGCTTACTGTACTTAAGTTGCCCAGTCAAACAGTCGGGCCAGGAGCAGACGACACTTTCGAGATTCATATCGGATCGGAAAATCCAAAAGTTTTTCAGCAATAGAGGGCCAGATCTTGCATTTAAGAGGAGTACCGTACTAGAGTTAGCCCGCATCCTTCGCAGAGAATGCCCATCATCTGAAGATATGAAGACAGCTCTCTGCTTGTTGGAACGTCCAGAGGATGACCAGTACCCAACGACTCGGGAGGAGATTGACGGAGATGACCCAACATGGGCCGCATACGGTGGCAAAAACAACGGTGCTGGGCTAGACCAATCTTTCAAGCGGCGTAAGTTGGAATCGTCAAGCTCTCTGTCTAAAGACTCAGTAGCATCTACGATGAACCGCACGTCTGCTTTCTCGACAGCGACAACCACGATGCAGAGTGTAAAAGCCGGGTTCACTAGCGCACGAGATCTTGGAGACCTACAAGCAATGCAAAGAGAAGCAGAGCGGATTCGTACTCTAGCCAGTGCTCAATACGTCGAGGCTGGTAGAGAAGTCTACAAGGATGCGAAGAAGGCAGAAGCAAAGCCTGCGCGCGCAAAAGTTGTCAAGCCACGTGCAACTGGTCAAGGTTCCATTACGAGTTTCTTCAAGCGATCAAACAGCACGCTGTCTGAGGAAACCGAACCACCGCCATCTTTCGACGCGCCGTCTTTACAACGCTCGCAGTCTTCTTTTGCAACCAATACTCCACTCTACGATATCTCCAACACTCAGGCCGCCGTCTCACGTCCACCACGTCCATTCCAGCCCCTTTCGATACCCAGTCACAAAGTTACAACCCGACCTATCCTCACCAAGCCAAAACGTGCGGAGCCAGAACCTGGGATGGAGACCACGCGGTACGTTCTTTTGTCCAGCTCACCGCCTAAACCTGAGGCGGAGAATACATACCAAGCAGAGAAAGAGCTCGGAGAACCGGCAAGTCCAATGAAGCAAGCCTCTTCGTCTTTCACTTCGGCAGCTGGTTTCCGTCCGGCGTCGACGTTTCATACAACATCGATGAGTCAGGTACAAAACCAGTCGGCACAGAGGAAGACACTGGGCGCGAGGAGAAGCATGCAGCCGTGGAGTGTAAAGCACAGTGCTATGCCGAAGCCACGGCCATCTTGATGTATGTTTTGGGGGGCCTTCTCGATTTTTGCGATGAGATAGATTTGGTTGCATGGATCGGCGTTACAGCGCTCAGTCATGTTGTTCAGCGGCATCGTAGTCGTTGGTTGTTGTCTGTATTACTATCTTTCACTATGAAAGGCCCATCATACTGTACAAATGAACTGCCCCTACAGCACTGCGAAAGCACTGCAGTACGATACACTGCTATGCTGCACACCCTCCACCAGACTGCTCCTCTCATATCGCAGGAACTTGAACGTGCCCTTTCCTTCACTTAATTCGCGTAGCTCACCTGCCTTCTCTACCGCGGCCATGAACAGGCCGATCGGATGTCTTCCGCACACGGTGTTGCCCGTCTTCTTGAGCTGGTCTAAGAATTGTTTATGTGACCTACTCTCTACAGCGTCGATACTCTCGTGATCGACAGCGGCAATGCTTTCGTGTATGGGGTAGTCGCTCGGCACAGCAGAGCTTGACTTCAGGTGGGTTGCCGCTGAACCGTCGGGCGGCTGGTAGTACGTGTAACGGAATCGGGACCCCCAGTGACAGAAGTCAGATGAGATGACGAAGACATTGTGGGGATCGAAGAGGTAGGGAGCGAGCATAGAACCATAGTACGCTTCGAGGGCTGCCTCGGTATTGCCGACCATGATAGGAACCAGAGGAACAGATTTCGAGTCGTTCTGGAAGCTCGTGTTCTTGAGCGACAACATCTTGTAAATGTAGGGCAGGTGCATCTCTAAGCTGTGTTCGTCCTCGTCGGTTCCCTTTGACATGATTTCCAGATCCCAGTCTTGCTGTATCTCCTCCACCAGGTCTCTGTCTATCGTGAGGTCGCCGAGCGGTGTACGGTACTTGTCGCAGCCTGTTGTCGCAGCGCCAGCGAGATAGTAGTGGTGGGAGGGGCCGAGGAGGAAAACACGTTTGCTATAAGCCGTCAGTATATCACTAAACATTCGCTTCATAGTCTTGCACCCACGCATTTGCCCAGTCAGCGCTCTTGTAGGCCCATGCAGCAGCAGGCCCTGAGTACGAGTATCCGGCATGCCTGCATGTCCATGAGCCTCATGTTCTCTATAGCTTCTTCAGGGAGCCTACGGGGCGATGATGGCTCGCGCATCCGGCGTCGGTATTGAGACTTGGCCCTGCTGTGAGGAAACGGAGCCGATAGGCGTGGTGGTAGCGGGAACGTCTGCGAGCCAGCCGTCGAGTTGCTGCGATAGGAGCTGTTTGTTGTCCGTATACCAGGAGCCGGCGTGGGTGGCTTTGCGGGTGACCATGTTGGGTTTCGGGTATTGTGCGACGGAGCGGGATGCGCTGCTAGAGATCTTGGGAGCTAGTATCGTGACGTTGTATCGAGTAGTTGGTGTTGGGAGCGTGAGGGGCAGTGGGGTAAGCTGAGCGCGACCTTCGTACAGCCGACGTAATGCCTTTGCCTGCCATCATCGCCGCTGGGAATGTGCGAGGGACATCTCTAGACGCCAGATACAAAAGCCCACCAAGCCATGCTCCATGACGCCTGCTGCAACGTGTGCACAGCAGGTCACGTGTGGATGTTCGGTGATGTTGCCCAGGTGCCCGGTCGGAGGGTAGTGATGCAATTGCGATCCCGACCTGCCATCACGCGACGCGCTCGCGCCGACAATTCGCGTCTCCCAGGCCAGCCACTTAGCACCATCACTCCCCGTTTCATCCCATCTCGCTCTCCCTTCCGCATATCGCTCTATGAACCCGCAAACAAACATTTGCTGCCATCCACACACCACGAATAATACCCCATCATTTATCGCAACCCGTCAACACTTCAATCCGCAGCCATGGGCCTCAAGCGCAAGCACTCCTCCGACGAATCGCCGCTCTCCATCTCCAGCTTCGGCGCCGTCTCCACACCGGATGCGCAATCGCCCATGTCTTTCACCAAGGGCTATGACAAGATGATGGATACACATGCACATGCGACCTCGAGATCCAATGGCTGGGACTTCATAAGCGCGAGTCGAGTCAAGAGCAACGATTGGGGCAACCGCACACAGAAGCGGGTTCGCGACAACAGACCCGACGAGCAAGCGATACACAGTAAGCCTTGATGACTCGGTGGTTCGAGCTTCTAGTTGCTAATCATATCCCAGAAAACACGCTGAACATGCTCTTCGCCGCGCAACGTGAACATCCAGAGGCCGCGCCCATCCCGTCCGACGCTCTTCCAACACACCAGCCATCAACTTTGGCCTCGTCGAAACCACAAAAGTCTACGCTGCATTCTTTCTGGAAACAGCTACCCGCGCCGCCTGTTCAACCCATCTTCTCAATGCCTGTGCAGCAGCACCAAGCTTCGTCACAAGTGCCCCGATGCGAAGACTGCGATACACCATTACATAGCGAGCGAGAAGATATGGATGTAGACATGGATACGGACATGGGCGGAGCCGTGGCGCATAGTCCTTTTGCGTGCAATGATTGCGGGCGAAATGTATGTGGGACTTGTGCGGTTGTGTCATCGACGAGGCATTGCCTGCAGTGCGCGACCAGTGGAAGGAATTTGAGGCGGTGGTGGTAAGAATGGAGTGTGAAGGTAGTTGGATGGCGCATAGCACGGTCATTGTGGGCAGCATAGGTTCCTTAGCATTGTTGTATAGCGAGGCGTACAGGTGTCAGCAATGGGATCACGCGCTGGCCAGATAACGGTAGTATACCCCTTTCATATTCGTCATTAATTCTAGCCAAACATATGATACAAATTCTACACGATCTATCTCTGCACATGTGCAGAAATCTCTCAGACTTGATCGAATTTCAAGTAATAAAGCATAATACAAGATACATGACAGTTTATCACCGTTTCTCTATTTTTCTACATAAAGCTTCCCAGGCTCAAGACAATGAGTACCTCCGCGGTCTGGTTTGAGTATTGTGGAAAGCGGCAATAAGTGCCGCAGCATTGGTGCAGGTGGTGTGAGAACAACAAGCTCTAGCTCTAGAGAACGAGAAGTAGTGTGAGTAACACATGTTCACAAAGTGAGAGCGTGGTACCTAGGTAGCATGTACTTGGACATACCTTATACAAGGAAGAAATTGAATAGCTGCTTTACTGTCTACATTGTCTTAGGGGATATACAAACTTCAACTAAATAGCCACTCTACTGTTTACATTGCCTTAGGGAAGCCATAAACCTTAACTAAATAGCCACTCTGCTGTCTACATTGCCTTCGGGAGTGTGTAAATTTTGACTAAATAGATACTCTACTGTCTACATTACTATGGAGGTTAAAGTTTATATACTCCCTAAGGTAATGTAGACAGTAGAGTGGCGGTTCAGTTTCTTCCTCGTATAAGGCGGACATTACGACGAATTGCAAAGAAGCGAATTTGACACTAACCCCACCAACCCCGCTGCCGCCATTCCTCAGTCCCGCGCAGGGGCTGCGTTTGCCTGATGACCCAGTCAGCAGCTCCAGGGATCTGATCTACTGTATATTAACGTATTAAACTGAAGGTTTTCCATCAATCGTCTCTCAAGCGAGCGTAGTCTAGGTTCGTTCTCTTGTCCAATTCTCTCTTGCCTTTCTAACGTTCAACTAGTGGTTATGATGTCTGCTTTACATTCTAAATGTAAAGTTACGCAGAAGGTCGGGAGTTCGATCCTCCCCGCTCGTATGAGCTATTGCATCATTCTTTTTGGCTTTTTAGAGTGCTTCTACAGCTGTCCTAGACGTGTGGTTGTGGACTTCCCTTTTTGCAATTTTGCCATCACCAACACGTCGAACATCACCTCTTGCCCTGGGTCAATTCTGGCCTTGCTTGAATCTAATGGATACGCGCATATAACGCATGTTTTGTACTTTTTATATACCCTGTACGACGTTCCTGGCGTCCTGGACATTAGTGAGAAGTTTGCCGAAATCGGTGACTTGGACCCCTCTTTTTTGACTTTTGCGAAGATGATGCCCCACCACTTTGTGGGCTTGTTCAAGTCTAGGCGTCATGTTTCTTGACGGGGCAGCTGTTCGTTTAAAAATGATACAGACAAAAACGTCGGATTAATCGAGTGCAGCCTGAGTAGCACGTTGGTTGCTTTATAGACGATGTAACCGAGACACTTGTCATATTGCACCATTTGAAGCATCCACAGGTTGTGTAGTGTACGTTGATCCACTATCGTAACATCATGGAGCATGCGCTCATTCGATTCTAGGTAGTGGTTATCACTTCAGATTTTGACTTCATCAATATTCTGATAACCCCGGTTCGGTAAGACATTTCCTCTGCTGTGATCACAAGACCTGTTCCTAACGTTGAGAAGAACCCGGGCACGACCTTCAATACTTCTTTTTTGCTCAACTTTGCTTCCTTTTGTTCTTTGTATACCCGGGTACAGAGAATATAATCATGGGTAGGCTGTGTT
Source organism: Alternaria novae-zelandiae (assembly GCF_023758075.1). Classification (NCBI taxonomy): domain Eukaryota; kingdom Fungi; phylum Ascomycota; class Dothideomycetes; order Pleosporales; family Pleosporaceae; genus Alternaria; species Alternaria novae-zelandiae. The sequence goes on from NW_026056963.1 coordinate 122,982, forward strand.
ATATATTTGAGAGATGCCAACTGTATTAGATCTTGTGCTCGTCGAGGCAGCATGCAGTGTGTGTAGCTCCAGGATCTGGTACACCGGCGTACTTGGGATGCACTCTAGGTAACAACAAGCTCCATCGTGCTATCATCTTAGGTTTGCTCGTAGACCAGTACCATGTGCGGTCCGGGAACATTGTCTCTCGAGATATTCATAGATAGGTACATTGTGTAATGGGAGTGAGAGCATGCTTCGCGGTGCAATTCGCGATGGCCATTAATATAGAGGAAGCTGCCACACTTACCATTTCTTCTACGTGACACGGGAACCTCTTGTTTACATCTACTCAAATGTTTTGTGTCTCCACGCGTAGAAACTACCTACCTAGATCTGTAATTCTATACCACGTCGTAGCCGTGTAGCATCTCTCAGCTTTATAGAGTGTTATTCGGATTTGCAGTCGACGACCGCATCATACGAGACACCCGTAAAATCTGATGGTGATGTAAACTTCTGGATCTCAACATACTGTCAAGAAACCCGAGGTACCTATGGATGGGTAGTAAAAGAATGGTGTTGGGTGGTACCGTCATGTCCGCATGACAGGCTTAACTCCGGTGAACCTCAGGCTCACCACAGCCCCATCTCACCAACCCACCATCCACCACCCACAATGTCGCACACGCTCTTCACCAAAGCGCCTTCGCTGCGCAATGTAGCCCAAAGCTCCGTGCCGCGCCAATTTCGCGCCTCATACCACAGACAGTCCTCCCCGAAGATGGCATCCGGCGCCGCGCCCATCCGCACTCTCCTCCGCCAGACGACGCTCCGTGCAAGCGCAATAGCAGCGCAACGGACGTCCTACCCGGCCACGCAACAGTTCTCCTACCAAACCTACACACAACAGCGCTCACGGTCGCCGTCCCCACCTCCACCATACCAAGCACGCAACACATCCATCCTAGCAGCGCCAAACCAATGGACGCGCTTCACCACACCCTACAACACCCTCTCCGCCGTCCGCACATTCACTTCAACGCCACGCGCTAAGTTCGCATCCGCCACGTCGTCAGCCCCATCCTCGCTGTCTCCAGAGGCACAACAAGCGGTTGAGGAAGCGATCGAGGAGATACAAGAACTCTACGGCACGGCCAAAGACGAGTTTGAGATCGCGTCTGAGGAGAGCGAGAAGAACACAACGTATGCGCCTGACGACCGGGCTGCAGCGAGGGAAGAGCTGGATAGACTGCTCGAGTACTACAAAGGGGTTGTTGAAGGTGAAGATAGGCCGGTCGCAGATGAAGTGAAGAGGAGGGTGGGGCAGAGGATTAGGGAGCTGGAGAATGCCGTGCTGGCTATGGAGGAGGCGGCTACCCATGGCGATTAGATTTTCGTTGCACTATTACCAACCAGAGAGGCAATTGTACATCACGGTAGAGAACATGGAAGTACACCAAAGGGGTATTGCTCAAGGTTGTTGTTGTTGTAACATATAGTCCCAGTCAACTCTATGAATCGCTAATTCTTTGTGGATATTTCATGATAGGCTAAAAGCTAGCTACTGTCACGCCAAAACGCCATACTGCCTTGTGTAATACCGACTAAGCGGTCACTACTCAAACCTAGTCTGACTGGCTAGGTACTCGAATTCTGGGTGCGGATGCTTGGGGCGTCTCTCTTCACCTCCATGCAAAATGGCGTCCAGCTCATCTCTGAACTGAGTCGGGTTTGGTCGAAGAGTCGCTGCCTTTGACCGACTAGGCAGTTCCCAATCATTTTTGCGGTTCTTCTCATCCATCTCCTCGCGCAGGATCTTGACCTGCTTCTTCATCTCTTGCCACAGCTCTAGCTTGTCAAGATCAGAGTCTGGCTCCGAAGCAGGGTCGCATATGTCGCCAAAGGGCAGTCTCCGTGCGAAGTTGGTATGCAGAGTGCCGGTGGTCGATTTCATCGGATCCTGGGGGCCTGCCCACCTCTTTGCATCGCGGTCGGCCTCCTCGACGTTCTTACCACCCCGAGCGGCAATAGCAAGGAGCGACGCAACGAAAGCCTCCTGCATGTAGGCAAAAGAGAACTTGGGCGTAATCTCGGCAATCTTTCCACAGAGCTCGTCGGGGAAGTCGAGATCCTTGTTGTCTTTGAGCTTTCCCTGCCAGAACTTTGCGTATTGCATGCGCTGATCATAGTCAGGGTTTGGGAAGTAGTACTTGCGATCGAAGCGGCTAGGCCTCTTTGCAATTCCTGGGTCCAACCTGTCTAGGTGATTTGTGGAACCGACCATCAATATGCCATCATTGGACTTTAGACCATCTACCTCATTGAGGAAGTATGATCGTACATGGTCGCTGACGATTGAATCCAAATCCTCAAAGACAAGGTAGCAGGGCGCCTGCTCGCGAGCCTTGCCAAAGATCTGCGCTAACGAGTACTCAGGTCCACCGAAAGAAGTCAGGGTGCGGACGTAGAGGGTGGGGACGGCGAGTCTGGAGTCGCCTTCCTTGCCGCGCTGGTAAAGGCTGTGCATCATGGCCTTGATACTGATGGTCTTGCCGTTTCCGGGGGGTCCGTAGTAGATGACACCGCGCTTCCATGGCACCTTCAGGTCTTCGTATGTCTGTCTGCCATCGAAGAAGTTCTCCACATCGGCGATGAGCGCCTTCTTCATGTCCTCGTCGAGGATGACGGAGTCCCATGTACTCTTCTGCACGGAACGGTACAGCTCCGCGCTCTTCTGCCAGTAGCCACCGTCAAACACCCAGACCTCGTTGTGCAGTTCGCTACCCCACTTTGTCGCGTCCTTGATCAACTCATCCACCTTGTGCGACGCGTTGGAGAGGACATAGTGCAGCGTCGGGCTTGGGTAATACGACCCTCCGTCGCGACCTTCGGCAATGTATAGGATCGCCTCCTGGTCTTTCCACTTGTACATGTACTTGCCAAAGATGACACGTTCGACCATGTAGCCAGGACTGGGGTCGAGCCTGTGGCTTGGGGGAGCATAGGAGCGCCACTTGACTCCAGGGCCGTAGACGGGATCCGTGACCGAGTCTTCGAGGGGCGTGACTTTTGCGAAGCCAGCGGATGCGTATGCGAGGAGGTTCAGCCGTCCCTGGGGCGCGACGGTGAGGTCGAGGTTGGGGTACTGCGATCGGATTGCCTCGATGAGGACGACATCGGTGTTGATGCGCTTGCCCGACGAGTGGTCGAAGTAAGAGAGGGCGGCCATGTCCTCCTGGGACGTCGTCTTGTCGGACATGATGGGCAGGACAGACTGTGTGTGATGTGAATGATTTGGCGTGTTCAGGTTATAACTTCCTCACCTGGGCACGCGTCGAGCGTGTGTCTGCCTAAACCCCGAGTACACCTGGGCAGGCAGCTTGGAGCTTGGAGCTTCCCCGCGCTACCTATCGATCGCCAACCCATTACGTAGCCAGCTTTCCGCCCGGAGACGCGCCTCACCACCAAACCAAACATCGCGCACCAGCTTCAAGGCGCGACTTGATGTTCCCGATAACGCGCTCGGTAACTTTGACACCGTATTCGGCCCTCCTTTGCTTGCCGGTGTCTGTGTTGGTAGCGAGATGCGCCAAGCAGGTGACAAGCCGGCAAAGAGGGACAAGAAACGCCACCTCTCTGCCCATGTCCTCTTTGTTGCGACGTCCTCTCGTCTTTTCGACCTCAAAAGCCATGCTTCGAGGCGTAATAGTTGTCTAGCAACCACAAAAACGTCATAGGTAAGTTGGCGTCAGCCAGACAGCTTGAGGTGTATGGTTATGGTCAGCCTTGGAGCCTCCAAGGCTCGCTGCTGCTTTAGCCAAACCTCAGCAACAAGTTGAAACAACCACCCTATACAAGAGAAAAACTAAACACCTAGGAGCCTACGTCGCTATTAGGCTACTAACTTCGCAAGTTTTTATCCTAATATAGGCTCTAGGGTGTTCGGTTTTTCCCTTAAATAGGGTGCAACAACAAACAACATTGGACTTATGTACCTCCTCACACATACGCTTGTCAAGTTACCTGATGGCTACTGGGAATGGATGCTGAGACTCGTCAGTTCTCGGCGAAAAGACACCCGCGACTCCCGGCCGGTGTATGGATAGCAGCGTGCCGGAGGACCGCGGAAACCACTTGGCCCCTCGGTAACTGGCGGGTAACCAGACTGTCTTTCCGCTTTCCCAGACTCTCCTGACTCCTGGCACGCTCTTACGCAGGGTCGAAGTGGAGTCCCCAGATCTTGTCTCTCCACAATCTGGGTGGACCCTTCTTCCTCGTCTCCGAAACCTTCTGGCACTGCGGCGGAGCCGTAGCCGATCACCTCAAGCAAACATAGACACGACATAACAGCACTCATTAACTTTCTGTCGTATAGATGCGGCTCTATGGCAAGACTGACCTGTCTCTTGTCTCGTGCAATACACGAGGAGCTTGCTTGTTTAATGCAGGTACCACAACGCGCCTCGACGGCGGTATACCTAGATCAATATTGTCGCGAAACTCGGAACACCCAACATAAATTACAAGCAATAGAACGCACTCTATGTATTAGGCAAAATGATTACTATTCTAGAGAGCTTGTACAATATGCATGTGAGTAGTACATGCGGGTTTCGCAATGAGAGCAGGGCATATCTTTGAGACGGCAACCAAGCGCGGTGGCGCGGTGGCACGTCGACCAAGGAAAAGACCGAACAGGCCTGCAGCCTACATTAACATAAAAACCTACAAGATAGGTGACCTGGCGTCGATGTAGGCTCTACGCCTGTTCTGCTTTTTTCTTGTATGGGGTGGTGGCAGGCACGAAGCACTCCAAGCAATGCCACCACAAACATTACAGATGCACCTTTACAGTGCTTCATTAGCCTAAAGTGCCACGCAATTGCGCCATCTCACTGTCTCACGCAATTGACATGGATGCCTGGAGTGATCCGTTGTCGTGGAAGCCCTTACACATCAATGTTGTTGGATCTTTGTTTCCATCCTCTCGCGCGACCTCAGCTATCTTTGACAACAAAGGCACTGCGAGGACAATCCATGTGTACCTTCCCGGAACAGCAAAAAGCTCTGAGACGGCATCAACCACCATGTCTGGCATACACACCACTTCTGTCGCGGATACAGCAGACACGGAACGGCAGGGTGCAGGTGGAAATGACTTGACATGTGTTCCCGCTGGACCGAGGACGTGCAACAGCCAACCTGCGTCTCAACCGCACCTCTAGGATGGGTGGTGAGCTGCTGCTCCACTAGGGGGCCCCACGCAGCCCCGGACGGCCAGGACATGGCGGCAGCACGCTACGCTAGCACTATCGATCCCACAATTGATGGACAGACTTTTTGTGTTCGTCGTTTCTCCAGAACGCACTTCTAATTCAAATATTCGGCGACTGCGCGAGCCGTTGCGACGGCGCATTTTCGCAGCCTTTGCTAGAGTTTTGTTATGTCATGATATTGGAAGATGCCGGGGGCTTATGCCGAGGCTCTTGGACAAAGCTTAGCCGCCTTACCTCATGCACAAGGCCATCATCCCGTTTCCTCCGCGGCCTTTGACGATCTTGAATTTCAAAGCACGCCCCAGTAAATTGCTTCTACACCAACAGGACGCCGTGTGCCTGTTTGCAGTGCAATGCCAACTGAGGCATCATCCAACAACCACGCAAAGGCCAAAAGAAGAGCTGCGTTCATATATCGTGTCACCATATCGCACCCGCGATATCCGGCATCCCAGTCCAACGGGCAGAATGCGCCTGGGAGGCTCGCGTACATGTCAGAACGCCCGACCTCGCGTTTTAACTACTCCGAGCAAATTGAGCGTTGGCGCACTGACTGGAGCTCCACTCCCACACACGTTTCTCGCAGGGGGCCCTCCTCAAGGGTACACATGCAGTCAGACCGCTAACATGCAGAGATCGATAGCGGTCTGTGTGCTATACGAAGTTTCGAAATCCCAGGCTTCTTCTGCCGTGTTCGCGATCAAAACACTCGAAGGAAGCTGATGTGTCATGGTCACAAGAGACGATGATGTAATGCTTGGGACTTGGTCGGCGATCTGTACTTGGGAATTCGAGCAGCGCATCTTATTTCTCCGCGTCATCGCGGCAGCTGAGCCCGCCTGAGCAAGACAGAATACTGCTGGATCGGTTGGCGCACCACCTGCCATCCTCATTGTCGGTGTCCATCCGGCCTCGCTAAGGCAGCTTTGGCGCCGATCACACGGCGCATGGTGGCTTGGGGTCGACTGATTGTCGTTCGTCCGTCCACCGTGCCCTCAGTTGATTGATTCGCAGTGGAGACGCATGCTGTCCTTTTACCCGGCATGGAGAGGCGTCTATGGGGAACTGCCATGAGTGGTCCGCTTTAGCACCTGTTTGGAATTCTAATTACCTAGCCTTAGTCGCGGGACTAGCACCAGTATGGGACGACGGCTCATGGCACACGTAGATGGACCATGCTTCCCCTGCGAGGTCTGATCTGTTCTGGACATATATCAGTCTCTCCGCTCCCCCAGAATCGGCTTGACTTCTCCTTCCCCAGACTCTCCCCCCGTTGAACCCGTCTTGAGTTAGTCCGGACCGGAACACGTCAAGCACCTGTCAATCATAGCAGACATCATGGCGACCGCTCGTGAGCACAACGACACCATGGTATGTTTCTCGAATGCGCCAAACATATGTACCAAATCTAACCGTCTTAATAGCGTGGCCCGAGTTTCGAGAAGAACACCAATGGCACCAGCGCGACCGATCACGCGGCAGTCAACGGTGCAGGAATACCCAAGCAAAGGGTACCATACGACTATGGCGGCAACCCTCTCGCCCACGTTGCTACCAACGACCCAGATCTCCGTCTCGCAGCTTTTGGTGGTGAATTCCAGCCTGGTCTATACAGGCCGCCGAACCGCAAGTTCGCCAACCCAGCCCCTCTGGGTCTGTCGGCTTTCGCCCTCACCACCTTTGTTCTGTCTTTGATCAACGTCAAGACCCGAGGCATTGGTCACCCAAACATTGTCGTGGCTGCTGCGTACGGTTATGGAGGTCTCGTGCAGCTGTTGGCTGGCATGTGGTATGTATTACCAGTCAATTTGTCCATGCTCGTCCTAACAGAAGACTAGGGAAATGGCTGTCGGAAATACATTTGGTGCCACCGCGCTTTCATCCTACGGAGGTTTCTGGATCTCTTTCGCCATCATCCTTACACCAGGTGGATTCGCGATTGAGGAGACGCTCCTTGAATCGGGCGACTTCTACAACTCTTTCGGTCTTTTCCTCATGGGCTGGTTCATCTTTACCTTCCTCTTGTTGATCTGCACCCTCCGATCCACCATAGCCTTCTTCTCGCTCTTCTTCACTCTCGACATGGCTTTCCTCCTTCTCGGAATTGGCTACCTCAATGCTGATGCTGCGGGCCCACAAAGTGACTGCATCGTCGCTGGTGGTGCTTTTGGTCTTATGGCTGCTTTCATCGCCTGGTACAACGCTCTGGCTGGTATCGCGGACAGCTCAAACAGGTTAGTACTCAATGCCATTATCATCGTCTCAATCCGTACTAATATTCTACAGCTTCTTCGTCATCCCCGTTGCTCATTTCCCCTGGTCTGAGAAGGGCCGCGAGCGTCGCAACAAGGTCGACAACTCGGCTGCCCGTGCCGATGCTGGCCACACCGCATAAGGCAGTGCATAGAATGCACTATCATACCCACGAGTCGATGTTTGATGCATGGGGATGATAACACGGGAATATGTTATCATGGATCAGCATTGAATGCGCCGAAGTTGATGACCACCGCATGGGATCAGATACGCGTAAATCACGTGTATCGCCCGTGACAAACATGTATTCTTTTTAATACCATTTCGAATACCCACTATTGAATAGTCTGAACACAATGTCGCGATGCGATGCATTGCCGTCTAATCCATACTCGCGTCTCCCCTTTCCCAATTATCCTTCCCCATACCCCAATTCCTGCCCACATTATGACCTGCACTCTTCGCACAGCCGGAGTCTACATCACAATCATCTCCCGCATTGCAGATCTTCCAATAAACCTACTTGCCTTGAGCCATCGGTCGATTCCTCCGCTGCAGGCGCCAACGGCTTGCTACTAAGAGGCATGGCACACGTCACGGCATGGCAGTTGTGGCTTGTCTTGGCGTGGCGTGAGGCCACGATGTATAAGCATTTTCCACCCCAAGCCTCCTTTCTGGGCTGAGGTCAGAGGCGCTGTGGGATTCCTCTGACGCTGCGCTCATGCAAGTTACGATGATTGCTTCCGTGTGGGCGGGGAAAGGGTGTATGCATACCCGGGGAATGGACCGTTCACAGTATGACGGGTGTGGCTTTGCCGTCTTGGCGTTGTTGCGCTCATCTTGCGGAGTATAGTGATCAAGGTGAGGGGCTTCTAAGGCTGCTAAAGTTGTCTAATCTCTGGATCATAGCCCTTTTCTTGTCAACACAGTATTTGCTTATGATTGGAGATGTTACACTATTACTATCTACACATTACTACACACTTCCACTGGGTACCTGTATAGCACCATTCTCCTTGGTCCCCTCCAATGCTTCGCCCCAGATTTGCTTGACAAGCTGCTTCTTGTTGATCTTGCCCATTGCGTTCCTTGGGATAGTATCCACGACCTTCATCTCTTGAGGGATCTTGTAGTTTGCGAGCATCTCCTTAAGCGCCCTCCTCATGTCCAACGCAGACCATGCTTTGCCTCCCTTCCCTGCTGTCTTACCCTGTTCGGAGAGTACCACTACGGCAGCGACTTTCTGACCCCAGGCTTCTGATGGTAGACCGACAACGGCAACTTCATCGACTTGAGGGAGGGAAAGCATCTCGCGTTCGATCTCGAGGGCAGAAACCTTCTCGCCGCCGGTCTTTATGATATCGGCTGATTTGCGCCCGTGGATGAAGTAAAGAGGTCCCTTGGCCCATGCCTGGTCGCTCTCGCCTGCTCCTTTGACATTCCTTCGAACAGCGACATCGCCTGTCTTGAACCATTTCCCTTGTCCATCTGCATCGTCTGTAAACTCTTTCGAGGTGGCTTCGGGGTTCTTCCAGTATTCTCTAAAAATTGTAGGACCGCGCAGTTGGATCTCGCCCTGGCGTTCGCGTTGTGTCTCGGGATCGATTTCTTTGCCCTTTTCTATGATTTCCCCGGTCTCAATGTCTGCTAAACGCGCCTGTACTGATGGAAGCGGCCAGCCTACCGAGCCATCTACGCGGTCTGCGAACTCCAATCCGCAGGAAAGTGCCATACCCACCTCAGTCATGCCATATCGCTCGAGCAGCACGTTGCCCCCGCTGAGCTCCGTCCACGATGACTTCACCGGTGTAGGTAGGGCAGCGGACCCTGAGATGTTGAGGCGCATATTCGATGGGTGAAGCGCGGTCTTGGTCGCGGCTTGAAGTTCGGACGAGAGGGTAGGATGCGATGCGAGTAAGCGCGTGTATATGGTTGGGACGACGGTAAGGAAGGTAATGGGCTTCTTGGCTGGATCGGGGCTCGGTAGGAAGGGAGCTGCCAGTCGGTCCCATACAGCGGCAGCATTGAAGGGGAACTGGAACTCGATGGTGCTGCCGGCGAAGAGAGGCGTAAGCAATGCGTTGACGGTGCCGTGGATGTGGTGTAAAGGCAGAACGTGTAATAGCACATCGTCTTTACTATAGTTCCACGCCTCCAGCAGCGATCGCGACTGTGCCGTTAGCACGTCTTGAGGCAACAAAACACCCTTGGGTCGGTTTGTAGTGCCCGATGTGTACAGCATCATGCCTCCCTTGTCGCTGGTGGGCTCCTCCAGCGTGACGTAGTCGTCCGTCTTGCCCATCATAATCTTGTCCTGTTTGTAGTTGATGGGCTGCGTCTCCATTCCCTCCTTCAGCACATCGTCGGCTTGACTCTGGAACTTCTCCGACGAGAGAAGCATCAAAGACTCGCTCTGGTCGATGATGTATCGCAGCTCGTGTGCCGGAAAGGTCGGCGATAGCGGTACGGCGATTGCATGTGCGGCGAGGATGGACAAGAGGGTTACTGTGTATGCGTCAGATTCTGCTGCCTTTGCTGTTGTACACGAGGCGTAGAGGAACGCGCACCTACATAGTCGTATCCGTTTTCTACCAGAAAGGATATCCGTTGGCCCTCAGCGCTCTGCCCGCCGCAGTTCCGTTGCAGCTTGTCCTTTGCAGCAGCGACATCGTTTACGAGCTCGCCGTACGTGAAGGACCGCCCGGAAAGAGAGTGGACGACGGCCGTGCTCTGCGCATCATGCTTCTTGATGGCTTCGAAGACGGGGAGGCGGGGCAGCGTGGATGCCATTCTCACGGTATAGAAGGGCGAATGGCTGTTGTATGCCGGCAGAGATATTTTGTGTCGTGTCAGGGTGCGAGCGAAAAGATTACGCGCCCACATGGCGGCAGGGAGATGTCCCGGATCAGCGCAATTGATGCAGGTTTCGAGGCTTCGGAGTACGGCAGATCGGTGCGAGATATGCTGTGTTTAGAGCCGCGTCGGAGCGATACCGTTACTGCCGTCTCCAGACAGGAGCGCAAAAGTTGCCATTTAATTATAAAAGTACGGTAATCAAGACGCCATTCTACATGTCACCATCATCTTTCCAAGCATGCTCTGGCAGTCTCATGGCCTCAATGGCTCGTCTGACTGCGCTTCAAACTTTCGGAACCATGACGCGACGCCTTCCGATTTCGTCTTGGCGCTTGCCTCGGCACGAATTCTAGGGCCGACGCAACCCAATACTTCCACCACTGCGATCCAGTATTCTCATTGGCCCTACTTGACACCCTACCCGACTAGGAAGCATTGTGGTGAATGTTCCTTCCAAATATCGCGCTCGCTGGAAAGCGTTTCATGTCAGCCATGGCTCAGTCCATGACACCAATGGAAGATGCTCTGAGGACGAAGGTAGTTATGCACTTTGGTTGACATGCCTCGACTGTGTACCCAGTATCGCATCTAAAGTTTCCGTAGATCACAGAAGCCCTGAAGCCGACTTCACTCGAGATATTCAACGACTCGAATAAGCATGCCCACCACAAAGCTATGCAAGGAGTCACCAGCAGAGAGACACACTTCCGGTATTCATCGACCTGCAATCTTCTCAACTACGTGACTTATGTTCCTGACGCTCGCAGTGTTTTCATCACATCGCCAGCCTTCCAAGGCAAGATGCAGCTCGCACGGCATCGCATGATCAACTCCTTGATGAAGGACGAGTTGGCACAAGAAGGCGGTATACACGCGCTGCAACTCATCACTCGAACGCCTGAGGAGGACGAAGCCCGGAAACAGAAGGAAGCCACCCAGGGATAACTGCGGACGATGACCGATACCCACGAAGAACGACTATGGAACTGTTTGGCGATAGGCGTCCGATAAAGCTCTGCTAGTGGATGGTATACATATGGGGCTCTGTGCCCAGTAGCCATCGCAGATTGAAGCAAGGGTAGATTCAGAACAGTTGTGTAGTCTAATCTAATATCCCCAACGCTTTGGAAAGCCTCTAGTATAGCGTCACTTTCCTCCCACAGGCGCTTCACAAAGTGGTCATAACGTAAAGCTTAGCAATCCAACGCCATGTCTTAGCATCTCGCAGAAACAGGAACTCAGATACGAGATCGCCGACTAGATGGAGCTGTAACCCCCGCTCTAGCCCCCGTCTTTCCACATTACGGCCACCAGTCAACACCACTAGGGTTCTATCGAAGAACACCTTATACAAGAAAAAAACTAAACAGGTCTACATGCTACATTAGGCTAAAAACTTGCAAAGTAGGTAATCTAACGTTAACGTAGGCTCTAGGCTGTTCATTTTATTCCTAGGTTGGCGTGAGAAGACACGGCCGAGCCCATTGACAGGACGATTTCCATACGCTATTACAGGCCCAACTAGCCATCGAAGTTAATGCGTTCTCTTCAGAACAAGCAAAGGCATTACGAAGCGGTGGCGGTGATCGTCAGCACGAAACGGTCAATACGGGCTTCCACATCATTGCGAGACCAACCACACCTTGAACCTTGACCCTGGATGAATGCAAGCAAAAGAACTAGTGCTATCTAACAATCAGCAGCTCGGCTTTCTTTACACCCCTCACCAACCCAGCAGGCGTAGCGCCATCCTAAATTGCCGAGCATGTGTACCAAGGGCGACGGCGAGGCAACGAAGCAATGCGTGGCGTACCGTTAGATTACGGGGTTGAGCATGTTACACAGTAACTAGTCAAGCTTCTCTAAATGTACGTGAAGACTACCTAGATAGAAGGGGTAATAAAGCTTAGTAAAGATGGGGTGATGATAGATACAGTTAGAGTGGTGTCCAGTTATCGGTCAGCGGAATGTCGCTAGAGAAATACCACAAACTCACGATGCGTGCATTACATCATCTATCGGTACGTATCGCTGAGAAAGCCGGAGGAGGTAGGTGTGATGGGACTAATGAGGGTGTGTGTTCTTCTCACACAGAACAGTGTACGGTAATCAGCACCTTTCTAATCTTCCATTGCGCTTGAGACATGTACTTCTACAGGAGCGTCCACATTTCAGTCTACATAGAACACTATGACAGGGTATAGATAGCAGAGTAACAAGAAAACCTTGTGATCCGTCTTTTAAGCCTAATTTCCTTCCAACACGAGACCCAAGCAATAGTGCGAAGCTGTTGGGGAATAAACTTTTGTGACCTACTGCTGCATTACAGCGAATATAAGGTGTTTGGGAAATACACCTACATTGAGATTACTATATAGAGTTACTAGACCGCGTTTTGTTGCCCTGCTCTGCATCAACATTCCACCATAATAAACTTTTGTGGGGAGAGTGATTTGTGCTGCGCAATTTGTATTGTATCATCTTTGACCACCTTCTACTCCGATTGAAGTCTCGTCCATCTTCCCACTGGACTCCAGTATCTGCCTTGCTGCTTCCTGGATAGAGAGACTTTCGCGCCGCATAGTTTGCACAGCCGCTTCGAGTGCCTGGGTTCTCGCGCGAAGACGACTGATCTCAGCACGGAGGACGATAATAGTCTCTCTCTGGGAGGAGACCGAAATGTTGGTATTGTGTGTAAAGTCGACGGGCGATGGATCTGTGGTGATGCTAGGTTGTTGTTCCGTATCTGATGTCGACACCGACGTCTCAATTCCAACCACCATAGCTTCTTCCAGTAAACGTATGCGTTGCTCGAGCCCGGCTTTCTCAGCTTCCCATGCCCTCTTTTCTTCAGTGCTTTGTGCCTGGAGCCGGTTGGCCATGTCCATGATTTGCATATATTGTGCTCCATTAGCGATGAGCTGCTGCCGAGCCTCATCCCTACTCTGCTGTAGCTCTTCCATTTGACCTTCCATTGTCGAAACTTGTGCTGACAGCCTGTCCTTCTCATCCATGAGATGGATGACCTCTCCGTCGTTGATTTCGAGCTTTCTTTCGAGCGTGGCGCATGTCGTCTTTTGTCTTTCGAGGCTCTGGAGCAGAGTACCGTATTCGCGCTGTAGGGTACGCAATTCCGAAGTTTTGAGGCTGATTTGCTGTTGGAGGTCGTGTAAGCTCGGACTTGGTCCTAATGTTTGCGACATCGCTGGTGGTGATATTGAAGGCAGGCTTTGGGAGATGTGGAAGTTGAAGGAAGAAGGTGAAGGTAGGATTATCGAGTGTGGACGTTGCTGAGCACGTATTGGGGCGTTCATCGAGTCGAAAGATGGCGTAATGTCCGGTGAAGGGTTACCTGCGAATGATGCGGATTTGGAACGACTGAAGCTGCCAGAAACACCGGGATTTGACTCCTGTCTCTGTGGAGGCGTCCGATCCTCGCCGTCATCGGAGTAGTCTTGAGCTCTTCTCATCTTGGAAGTTTTAAGAAATGGCGACGAGGACCTTGGGCGACGCGACGAGCCTTGCTTCATGTGCCCTTGCAACCAGAAATCATGCTCGTGCAGCGAACGAAGCACCCATTACAATAGCTCTTCACTGCTGGCGATATTGTGTACAGGCGGCTATTTCAGCGTATGAGAGTTGTTCCCAAGCATGGCAAGGCCAGGTGCTAATCGAGCGGCAATAGGGGAAGTTAGAGCAACTCACTGAATTGACTAGATCGTGCTTTGTACGCGTCAACCTTCTGTCTCTATTGGTCAAAACTTCCAAGCCCGTGGCAACTTTGCGCATTGATACATGCAAGCTGCAGAATACTTGGCCCTGGCAGCTCGGCAAGCATAAGTAACCATCCCTACTGCGTGCGCTTGCTCAGGCCCATGACCCGGATAGATGACCAAGCTGCTTTGCAGGAGACAGGCCCAGCCAGTACTACGGTAACATATTGGCGGATCTTGTGTAATAGAGTCAGCTATGGTAGCCTTTTTGGAAGGTGCAAATTGGCACACCAATAAGATGAAAGCCTCATGCGCCGGCTACATGTCGGTCAACACGCTCCCGCTTAACGCGCTGGTATACACATACATGGCCAGGCTTCCACATCTGCACCACATGATAGAGCTACCGTATGATATACACACTGATAGATATGAAAGAGAAACGGAGACCCGAAACTTTGTAGGTACGTAGAGTTATGCTACTGTTTTCAACGACAGCAGCTGTAGAATCCGAAACTTTGGGCCCTACTGAGATGATTTGGAATGAATTGGGGCACAGTAGAAACGTTTGTTGATCCGGGATGTAACCGCCGTGAGTATAGTAGCCGGCTCGTGGCGGGAACGAGAATAATGACGCTCATTGATGGAGGCTGTGACAGTCGGGCCGGGGCGCTTGGACCGCACTTCAAAGGTGTTGGTATCTTCCTGTGGTCGTTCCATGTCCGTACGACACTGCACAGGTGGGACTTGAACCTAGAAACCGGACACAGAAGTTGGCCTCCGCCATCAGAACTGGTAGGATGCTTTAGGAACAGTGTCGATATAAGATCTTTCGAAATGGATGTCCAACTGTAAGATAGTCGATATCCAGACATGCAATAGCTGGAGTGTAAGAGCGCCATCCGTGCCGCATGTGAGTGCCGTACAGTCGGAGTCTTGCTTAAAGGTCGGAGCTCGTGTTCGGTGGCATGGCTCCTAATATGGGAACGTTCAGACAACCAGGCGTAATGCATCCGGTGGGTCATTCATAGGGGCCGTTACAGAGAGGCCGAAGGTCCGCAATGTAGTATGCCCATACATGCGTATCGCTCCCTCGGTGGTACCAGAGTCAGTCAGCGCCATTGCTGCACCGAAGCATACCTGCACTCAGTAGCCTGGACAAGCGAGAGCCAAGTCGTAGGCCAAGATGCCCGTGAAAGAGCTATTATCAACGCCATAGTTACGAGAGGCGCGATTTGATGCAGTACTGTGAAGAGACCTCACCGGGATCGACATGCCGGTTTGCGCGAACATAGTATCAGGGAATCTCGACCAAGTGCTTGCCGGATGCACCCATAGCCAACGATAGGAGGAGCTTGTGGAAGGATGACGGCTGAGTAAGACGGAAAGATGGTTATCGGTAATGATGAGCGGGAAATCATCCGAAACTAGCGTCGTCAGTCAGCACGGGATCTTTGAAGCTCTCTGTTACGACATCTGCCGAATCTAGACTGAAGACATGACTTGTGGCCTGACTGGCATGCGCTTGCGGTAACACAAAACACCGTATTGAGATGCAAGTAATAGAATTGGGGCAAGGTGATCGCAACCTTCCCGAATGCGGAACTCGTCGCACATGTTCTACAAGGGCCATGGAAGAAAGCTTCTGTATTACCACGATATTTTCCCAATCTCTTCCCATCCTGTCACCACCAACACCGTACCTCTGAGTCTTCCCATCAGCTCTTACGTTTTCACATGCGCCAAGCTGCACTCTGCCCATCAGTATCCACCCACTGTGTCCCGACATCCCGGGCAATCAGTCGAAGACGATCCTCAACCCAGTCTTTCTCGCGTGACACCACTTCAGTCTCAATCTTCTGCATCGTCTGCAGCTCATCCAAGATGCCGTGTAAAATGGCTTTACATGCTTCGACTATACATGCAATGCTTGATCCGGGTGTTGGCAAAGCCAGCCTGTCCAGGTCGCGTGCAAGTGCTGTTAACTTCCTGGTCAACGCAGCATTTTCGGCCTTCCATGGATCCCCAAGGCCTTCAATTGTCCCAAGAGCCGCCTTGGCTCCATGCGGACCTTGGCGGGCGGACCGAATCTCCTGGACCCAGGACGACCAATGCTCAAAATCTTTCACCAGACGCTGTAGTCGACCACCCGATTCGACCAGCGACGGCAGTTCGTGAAGGGGCTCCGAAAGGACCTGAATGTACTCAACCAGGCTCGCAGATGAGCCGCTAGCACTCCACTCCAGCAAGGACTGCAAGTTCTTCTGTTCTTGTGCTGTACGTTCGCTCTCTAACATGACTTGGTAGAGGCTAGCAACCTCTTCAAACTTCGTGCGCATCTTACGCTTCGCACTGATTTCCCAACATCTATATGTCTCCGCCGACGATTGATGCAGAAGATGAAGTTGGAGCAGTTCAGATTGCAAACTGATCGCCTCTGGAGAAAGCGACTGCAACACTGTTTGAGGTGCAGGGTTGATGAATGTGGCAGTGGGAGCTTTCCCAACCTTACGTGGTGTGAAGTGCTGTTGAAGCGTGCTGAAAGCTGGTCGATTAGCCTTCTTCGGCTCTTCTGACACGACGTCTTTACGTTTTGACTGAGTGCCAACGGGCTCTTCGGCCCTGCGCACCGTACCAGTGCTCGGCAGGCCACTGGATGCTTCTGGCCTGGCTTTCGTACTAGCAGAGCGGCTGAGCCCTGCATTCCGTAGCGACGTCCGCGTTGGACCAGATAAGGTATCGCCAGATGTGTTGTTAGTCCTCGAGGTACGCGTTGGTGCCAATAGTAGAGACTTTGGTCGCTCGGAGATCGTGTTCGATCTAGCAACATCACGTCTAGGGGCTGATATGGTACTGGTCGACTGGGTCCTGGCATGGCCAGGAGGGCCTGATGCCTGAGCTGAGTGCGACGTAGCACCTGGCTTCCGTAAAGACTGCGATCGGGCAAGCCCTCGTACTTGCGGCTCTGCAGGCTTGCTGACTGAAGCTGGAGGCAGCATCGTCCGGGGAGCACTTGTCTTTTCAGCACTTTCCGTGCGCTGAGATGATGGGGTGCCCGTCTGATATGTGGATTTTGGTCGAAGTCGACCTGGTACTGCACCCGGAACCTGAACGTATTGCGTTGGTGACGCTGTGTCTGGCTGATCTTGCGTCCCGTTCAAGTCATCCCCCGCATCTTCCAATCCAGCGTCTCTGTCAGATACTTCAGGTAATATACTTGACCGGGTATTGTATCTATGCTGGCCGGGCTGGGGACTAGATAGGAGGAAGATTAGTCTTAGCCAGATCCCTCACACGCTCAGGTTTTACCCACAGTAAGCTGCGACGATTCTCCGAATCGCCCTGAATTGACGGTAATCTACTAGAGGCAGGGCGCGCAATGCCACTTGTGCCATGTCTTGTTGTTTCCTTGTCGTCACCGGTCGGCGCGACTGGTGCAGCGTTCTGGAACCTGTTAGGTATTGTCTACTACGGGACGGCGCATGGCTTACCCGAGCCCGTGGGGGCGCATGGCCGATTCTGCCTATCTGTGAGCGCGGCTTGGAGTTCATCTTCGATACAGGTCGCGGCGCTATCGTGAACGTGTTGGTAGCTCGGTCTGATGTTGCCGGGTATGCACAAACACACGAAACATCGGTTGTTGACATCCAATGAGCGCGGGCCACAGCGCTAGTACCACATATGGCTAGAACCCTAGCTATGGCAAGAGCATGTCCAGTAGCAAAGAATGGAAAGGGAATATCGTCAGAGTTCGTTATCTATTGTATCTAAGCCGAGTGAGCGACCGATGCATACTTCGTGAAATGGCGCGTACGTCCATCCCATACGAAAGCACAGCTATTCCGTTCCCTGTTCTCACAGGCTACCACGGCGCGCTGGGAAAGAAACACCCTCGATAGCAGCGTAGTCAACAAACCAGCTAACGCGGTCGCCGCCCTTGTGGTTCACCAAACCACAAGGCAGCTGCTGACCCTCGTCCGAATCGAAGATTTGGCGCATGATGTCCTTCTTTCCTCCGCCAGTCGCGACGAAGGCGATCTTGAGTCCATGTTGTGCGACGGGAAGGGAGATGGTGATGCGCTTCGGGGGAGGCTTGGGAGAGTCGGAGATGGAGAGTACCCATGCTTCGGTTTCGCGCAATAGCTCAGAACCGGGGAACAAACTGCAGGTGTGTCCGTCCGGTCCACAGCCAAGCAGAAGCAGGTCGAAGAGTGGCAACTTTACGCTGTCGCGTGCTGCAAACACACTGACGAGCGTCTTCTCGTACTGGTCGGCCAGTTCTTGTACGTCATCGAGGTACTTGACGTCGATGGGGTAGACCTTGGGTGTGCCCAACTCAGACGGTATCTTGTCGAGAAGTTCCTCCTTGACGAGTCGATGGTTGCTGTCTTCGTGATCGAGAGGCACCGCGCGCTCGTCGGCATAGAATATTTCCCACTTGTCGAATTGCACCTTTCCTTCGCCATTGGTCTCCTTGAGAAGCGCTTGCGCAAGCGTCTTGGGCAGGGAGCCGCCAGACACGGCGACGCGGAAAACTTGGTGGCGCTCGAGCGCAGCGTTTTGGGCGTCGAGCACGTAGGTGCGCAGGCTCGGGGCGAGCTCAGCAGCGCTCTGGAAAGCGTATAGGTTCGGAGGCTTGCCCATGGTGTTGATGTGTGTGTTGGGTTGGTGAGTTGAAGTTTGTCGGCGCGCGATGGAGGGGTTCGGACAGGTGGGGCACCTAGCTATGTGCCGTTGTTTCGTTCGACGGCGGCGGGCCGGTGACGATTGCCACGATAGTGACGTGGGCAGCGTTTGGGCAACGGTACGACGATCGTGAAAAAAAGATAGTAGAACAAGGCGAAAAAATGGCGGCAACGGCTGCCTATGGTGTCACCTCATGGACGATCGGGCCTCGATACCGACGTGCATTTTGAGCCAATCGTGCAGCTATCATTTCGCTCGGCCTGGGTCGTTTTGCGTCGTGATTGAAAGGCAGACAACAGGACATGGTAGCATAGGGAATTTGACTAGAAGAAGGAACAATATCCACAAGAGTTATGTATTCTCGCAATCTGCACATGACCGTCGCCGTCGGACTGACCAATGACGCGCCGTCTGGACCATCATGAAAACATCACAAGCTAGCCCGCATTGGGCTCTATCACGTGCATGTGTCCCTTGCAGCGCTGGATCAGTTGCAAGATTACCCCACGATGTTGACGATGTATCTACCCCCCATCTAAACTAGTTGAGGATGCAAGATCGAATGCTCTAGCATTGGTTATCAGATCCCTCTTTCTTACGCTCTAGACTCACGGCTGGTTCAGGCTGGAAGGACCTATGGATTAGAGACACTGGATTTCTTGACATGTGTCTAGGTACATTCCTGAAGACCTCCACAAGATCTCGTATCAAGATACTAGTGTGTACCCACACGCTTCTTCTTAGGCATGGTGCACACAAAACCGAGCTTGCTTGCATGAAGACTATTTCCCAGTATCAACATGTCCGAAGCCACCACAAGGTGCTGGCGCTGCACCCGATTCCTCGCATGATCATGGTTCGGTATCAAACGTGGGCGATACGTACTGAGCCGATTCAGAGTACTAGGTCCTATTCGAAGTCGCAGCGCAACCACTGGTGATGAGCGGAACCACGGCCACATGTAACTTTCTCTGCTCAAACGTGTAGATCGCCCACAATTTTGTATTCAGAGAAACTTGATTTGTGCGTCTTCAAGGGGCAATCAGCATTTGTCACAGTGGAGCAGAACAAGGCAAGCCGAATTGGGAGTCTGGAAGCTGTCGTGCACCGCCGCGCGAACAGGACTCGAAAGGTCATATTGCTTTGTTTGCCAGGCTTTGTGCATGCCATCTCTTCACTGGAGGTGTTGAACTGCACTCGTTCCAGACGTGGCCCTGCTTGATTTGGTACACGTCGCGAACTCCGTTGGGTTTCGAGCCGTAGTATGGTGACTGGAAGCTCCGGAAGGATCCTCAGCTGACTACGTTAACGGCCGAGCTCCGGGTCGTATAACTGGCTGCTGAGACCATGCAAAGCCACGGTACTGCAGGGCTAGACAAAGCTCAGAGAGACCACGTTGCTTTTGGAGGATCAGGCTTCACCAAGTTTGGCAGTCTCGATCTTGCAAAAGAAACGACTTCATTTGCCCCTCCACCTCTTTGGCCTGCGATCGAAGTGGCGATTATCCAGTCATGGGGTGCAACGAGGCCTAGACGTCGATTGCTCGGGCGCCGTTCAGCTAGGGCTAGAGGGTCTAGACCGTTGCCCACCAGGACTTTGTCTGCAACAGGGCAATGCAGGGCTGGTACCTCTGTGGAATGTAGCAGATCCGGCTCGCGCAGCTGTTTTGTCTACCAGGGGCTATTGTTATCTGGGTCGATTATCGTGCCACAAGTGCTGTATGCAGGTGCACATTTGCATTCTGGGGTGGTGGAGATTTCCGAGTGCAACGTAAGCGCTTGTGGACGGAGCCAACGGCGCAGCAGCGTGATTGTAGGGCGTTGAAACAGAGGGCGTATATATCTGGCGACTATTCATCTGTTGAGCATGTTATTCGTGTGAAGATTGGCAGCTGTGGAGGTCGTGGCAGGGAGGAAGTGGTATAGGCGAGACAGGTATAGTAGAGTTTGCAACAGCAACGTTTCAGTATCGGCGACGCAGGGCTCTGAGAGCATGTATTAGGTTGCGTGGTTCCCCCAGGCCCAAGGAGGGTTCATGGCCATGATCTAGACCGCCAGCCAACGGTACGGCCCGCTTTGACATCGACGATGGGCAGCAACAGGCTGCGAGGGTTGCGGTCGCAATGTCCGCAGTCAAGAGCTACTTTCGATGGGTTATTGGCGAAACTGCCGCATTGGGGTGGTTGTAGATGAGGAGATGGGGCTGGCGTGGTGATGGTACCTCGATGCTCGATGGGCGGTAGAGGACGGGTGGTTTCGGCGCCCGGAGTGCGGACAGCGAACTGCGGACTGCGGAGGAACCGGAGGCTCTGGGAACCACGGACGCGGTGGTATGTGTATGTACAGCTCAGCAGCACAGCCTCAGGTAGGCACCAACACAGTCAGCACCGGCGCGAGGCCGACGCGACGCGTACTCCTACGCAACGCGAGGGATGCGAGTGACGGTGCGAGTGATCTCATCCAGAGCGGAACAAAAAACCATGTCGCAGCTCTGCAGCCGCATCGAGCGATGGCCGTCGTGGGCGATGGAATTGCAGCGTGATCGCGATGCACAAACGTCGCTATGCTGTGGGCGGGCAGGATTGGCCGTGTGCGGGGGGCTCCAGCAGCCACGATCGAGACCGAGTCGGGCGATCGGCGCGGGCGCGTCTCAGCCTGGTGGTGGCCTAGCAAAGACTTCGGACCCAGCGTCTTGGATGGTTGCCAGACGTGTTCCACAGCCCAGCCACGCGCCAATCAGTCGGCCGCACCGCCCGCCCAGCACGCGGCCTGCGACTGGCCGATCTGCCATCGCTCGATGGCTGTACGAGCATATAGGCGACCGCGATCCCACGTACGCTGTGTGATTCACACCCGCCGTCGTCCTACTCCAGACACATACAAGCCAGACCATGACCGCTGATCACCTCACTCCCGACTCGTTCCCCACTGCTCCCTCCTGCTACTTCAGCATCGTGCCCGCCGTCCACTTCTCCCAGGAAACTCCCTCGCACAGCCCCGTCTCCGACTACCAGCCCTACACCCCCTCGGACCCGACCAACCCGCTGCTGGCCTTCCGCCCGGCACCACCTCTCTACATGACGAGCCCCTCGGACGCCTCGCGCCTGCTGCAGTTGCAAACACAAGCTGCCCATCGCCCGGCCCCTGAGCCCATCCAGCAACAGCGCACCTCGAGCACCTCCTCCAGCAGCTCCAACAGCTCCACGTCGAGCATGGGCATGGGTTCGCCGTCCACACTTTCCTGCTGCCGCTGCCGCCGCGAGTGCCTCGCGAACATGTACCAGATCGGCACCAACCGCTACTACTGCAGCCACTGCGCACGGATGACTGGCTACAGCGCTGGCTGAAACCCACCCGAGCCTCCAACACGCTCTACACCCTACCGCCTAGTCAACATCTCGACTACAGGCTACCATTATCGCCTCACCACTACTGCACCCATACACAGACATCCGCTGTCAACCCACGCCACGTGAGCCGTTTTGCTTTCCAGCCCCGGCCGTGGAGCTCTGCACGAGCGAGGCACAGGCACCGCACATTGGCCTTTGAGCCAGTCGGTAGCGCACTTTGGCCCTGTCCGGATTCACTCATATCCTGAGGACATTGGGCAGTTATTGGTGTGGTCAGGCACATCACGAGCTGGAAGTCATGGAGCCGGCCTTCACGTTATTACGCTGCAACAGCTGGCCTGCAGGAGCATTTGACCATATGATACCCATTTGTACAATACACCAGTCGCGCACTGCGCCGACCCACAATTCGATTTTTTCAAACATGACATTTCCCATATTGCATCGTGATGGTTTATTTGCCGCTTCAATACTGCCCGCCCCTAATCCATTTGCAGTGCAGTGCCATATTGGCCAAGGTCCATCAATACACAGGAAAACGCGATCCGACGATCTTCGGAAAGCACAAAACCCCCCGTGTGCACAGAATCCGTTCCCCGCTAGTCCCGCAACTACCATAGCGCGAACTGCCAGTCTGAACTTCGCCTGTCGGGCACCAGAAGTGCCCTGTGGCTGCTGTCTCGCAAAACCAACATCCGACGCGGATCACGTTAACCACGCCGAACGCACATCTTCACGCGTGGTGGCATCACCCAAACAACGTCTCAGGTCAAACAAAGCTTGGGGAACGTTTCCCCGGTTACCTCTGTCCTCCGCGGGCACGCTTCCCCCCGCTGTCATCCAGTCGTATGGATTACTTACTCGTGCATGGGATTTTACATTTCGACCGCATGCTCAGAGGATCTGCTGTTCTCCTCTTTTTCCGCGTCAGCGCTATTCTGTTTCAAGTAGGGGAGTCGAAGGGGGCGGGATGACATCGCTCGATGGCGTGCGCCAGGCACGATGCAGGGCACGCTGATCTCGACGGCTTTAATTGTGGGTATCGGCTTGTTGGAAATGCGATACTTGGTCGATGCCACGCCAGACGCGTGATGCGCGTAGAGTTTGCAACAAACCGTGTACAGTGTTTGGCTTTTTCTCAACTACTCGCCTTGATGGTGCCGTTGCGGATTAATCAGGAAAAGAGAATACATTGGGGGTCACGGAGTCATAGTTTGGGGATCGAAGATGGTGAACGCGCAAGCAAAAGCACCGTTGGAACGCGTGAAACGGATCAAAGGCCGATGTATACTGTTGGCTGAGATGGCTCTGAAGTTTACTGAACCAACCTTGGAAGGTTCCTGGGCTGTTTGACATGTGCGTGGCTGGGTGATCACTTAGATCCGGTGATAAGGTTCCTTATCCGTATCAGCTTATCGCCAATCGCGAACGCGGAGAGCATCCATCATCATCCGCGCATTTCCCACGACGCGTATTATCATAGTAAACACATCGCATGCTCCACAAAACGCCGTTTCGCTTTGCCAATCCCGCTACACTCGCCCAGGGAGTAACCATCTCTTCCCAAGGAACAACCATTAGGTCACTCCCCGTATTTCCGTCTCCAGCGCCACCCCGGCCTTGCACCTGGTAGCGTCGGCCTTGGCTTGACACAACGCCTGCCACATCGACGATGTCAAGCCCACATCGAAGATCTCCCGTGCGCAATGGGCTTTTGAAGCTTTCTCCCGTACACCGTGCACGCTCCTCCCAGGCCCTTGGTCGTTAAACGTGCGACCCGCGTGCATGATGATGGCCTGTCAGTTTTTCTGTGGAACCGCAATCGGATCGGCATGACATGAGCGATGGTCAACGTAAACATTTGAGTAGATCATATGCGCGGGCAGATTACCCGCATGTCTTTTGCTGGGACATCGACGATGACGTGCAAATCATCAAGGTCCGCGGCCCCGCACGAAAGGGCATCGAACGATGCAAAGGCCATCCGCCGGGATGGACCTACCCGACACATGCCAAAATGCACACGGAGAAAAACTGTCTCCGCTATAACCGTTGCGCGATGAAACCTTGCAGACAACCTGCTTTTTGGCCTAATCGCTCCGTCTAGACCCTTCCCACCCCGGTTGCCGAAAAGACGTAAGCCCCTCCATGCTGCGCTGTATAGCAGGCTACTCATGCGTTGTCGCGTGCGATCGGATTGACACCTGAGGATCACCTTATTTGGCTGACAATACGGACCACGTTGCTACGGAGAGACAGAGTAAACACCGGAGAAACGGCAGAGCAGTCGCATCGGCTCGATGTCGTGCCGCGAGTCGCGATATCGGGAAGCCTATGTGTAATAGGGGAGAAAAGCCCCTACCACACCTCGCCGACACCCAGACCCGGTCCCCGAGAAAAACACACGATGTCACTTTGTGGTGTAGGAGTAGTTGGATCGATCGATGGCGTCAACGTGGCTTGCAATGCCGACATCCAGTACCCCACGCTAGTGGTTCTCTCCTTTTGCCGTTTTTCTGTAACGCCGGAATTAAAAGCACACGTGCGTTCCCTCTGCGGCATCGGAGAAAAACGCTGGAGATCGTACTGCGCAGAACGTCGATGTGCTTTCTTCTCCATCTGTCCTATGCGCTGATAACAGAAGCAACGGCAAAAGCAAGTCTAGCAGCGTGACTTACGCAGGCACCACAATCTAAACATAGCGAAGGGGTAGCCATGACGACCGACGAACTGTAGGGTCATCGTTCTCAAAAGGAGTATGCGCCTATCGACGGCAGCTTGATTGTTCTTGCGGATAGCTTTTTTCCCGACGCATGAGCCCCAACGTTCCGCTTTCGGAGAGGTAAAAGATTGGACCCGGCGTTGAGGCACCGCGGAGGCCTTCAGAGCTTCTGTATATTCTGCGCCGATGTATCTCGTTGGGAGAGTCGATACGTTACTATCCAGAGACAGCTATCGCCTAGGTAGTTGCCCAGTCTAGTTGGTTGGAAGGCATCGAACCAGTCCGCATGTCCCTTCACGCTCTTGAGGTCATCTTCAGCGAGGCTGAGGACGGGAATGAGTATTCAGACGACACCACAACTGACCTTCCTCGTGGATCATTAGATAGTCAAGCGATTGGCTTCAAAGGTAAGCTTCCAGACGATGAGAGTTGGCCTCTGTTCAGCTTCGTAGCAGCTATGCGGCGGTAGGTCAGAATCTATACCAGCACTACCACGCCAACCTAGTAAAAAACTGGACACCCTGGAGTCTACGTTGACGTTAGGTCACCTACTTTGCAAGCTTTCATCTTAATGTAGTCTGCAGACCTGTTCAGGCTTTCTCTTGTATGATGTGCTACACCCGTCCTATTCGCAGGACTAGAGGCGTCACTCAATACATCCAACCCAAATCGACCAACAATGAACTTTTCATGGCAAGCGCTTGACGCCGCTGAATGGAACCATCACTTGTCTGAGTGAAAATCTGGCAGCATGTAGTTGCCTGTGCTATCACCTTTGTGATCGATGCCCGTCCCAGTTCTTTCACTATCGTGAGAGGCGCGTACCCTTGGTAGTTTAGCATATTCACACTGAAATATTGAAGTGAAATTAGTTCCGCATTCTTCGACTTAAGCAAGACAATCGTTCTCAACGCACAGGCAGCATTGCATGAACTGTCATAACACATGTCACAGGTTCAAGATCTGGTGCATCAAGACCACGATATTCATTTCGTATCTAGATGCATGTTTACCCTCATTCTATCAGGTTGATAAACCGTAATTTACGGCCACATCATGCCATTACCATCGAAGTTCATGCCGGTCAAATCAGTCCTGACATCAAGCGGGTAGTCAGCCGCCTTGAGGTCCCTCCTCCACGACTGCATCCTCTTGCTGTGTGCTCTCTCAGATACGCTCAACTCACGCTTCCCCATGCGTGATGTTGAGTAACCACCGAGGTCTCCGGCAATGCAGTGGCTAATATGGCCCCAGGTTGAATCAGCAACAGCCTTCCAGATAGCGGTTACATCGACAGTCATAGCCTTGGTGTACAGAATACGGCAGTCTGAAGGCTCGTAGACGAACTGGAGAGGTGTGTCAGTCTCGTCTCCATCGCGAATACCATCGCGGAAGTTGACGTTGATCGCGTTGTTGGAAGAGCGGATAAAGGGTGTGTCGTCGAAGTAGTCGCCTAGTTCCGTCTTGTTGAGCTCAGCGCCTTCTGCAGGCGTAGACAGATTACCGATGGTGAACTGAGCCACGGATTGAATGTAGTCCCACGGGTAGTTGTTCGTTCCCTTCACACCCCCCACGGCTTGCGTAATACCCTCACGAGGGCGGCCTCCCAGTGAGATGTACTTGACACCGGCACGCTGACGCATGAGTTCAGAGAAGATGGTGCAAGTTGACGCGCAGTATCCATCGGTGACGACGACGATGTCCTCGGCGGCAAAAGGAGCCTTAGTGTAGTTTGAGAGTGGGCCATATCCGTGGACGTAAACACCACCGGAGTTGAGCGGAGTCAGTACGTCGCTGAGGTTCCAGCGGAAGAGGTTGGTGAAGTTGTCCCCCTTCTGCTCGAGCCCAGGGCCAAACTTGTCCTGCCAGCTCTCGAAGTTCTCGCTATTGACATCAAGATCAGATCGGTAGTTGAAGACGGAGGACACAACATTGCCGACCAGATCCTCTAGTGTTTCGTTCTTGGTCTCAAGCACACGTGGTACACCCGCGGCAGCTTCAGAGAACTTTCGGTTCAAGATCTCTGTAGTTTCGAAGGCGCGGTAGCGGTCGGCAGCCGCGTGATCAATCTCTTGCGGGAATAGCAGCTTGTATAGATCGTAGCCGAGCAAGATGGTGCCTCCGCCGTTGGCTGAAACGTCAACCACGAGCTTCTTTTTCCCGGCGGACTTGGCCTGGGCAAGGAACTTGGCAGCAGTATCTTGGAACCCTTCCTGTGCGTTGTCAATTCCGACGAAAGATGGCACGGAAAGTACGGCAACGTCTGAGTAGTCACCCTCGAGGAAGTAGCCACCAATCAAGTTGTGTGCTTCACGAAGGACTGGAGGCGGGTATCCTGGCGCAGGGATGGTTGGAAGAGGCGTAGCGGAGGTAGTGGCTGAGGGTGTAGGTGTAGCCGAGGTAGTGTTGGAAGCTTCGGTTTCGCTTCCAGGCTGGTTGCCCGTGAACC
Organism: Alternaria novae-zelandiae; assembly: GCF_023758075.1. NCBI lineage: Eukaryota > Fungi > Ascomycota > Dothideomycetes > Pleosporales > Pleosporaceae > Alternaria > Alternaria novae-zelandiae. The sequence continues at coordinate 150,271 of NW_026056963.1, forward strand.
AGAGCTTGTAGAGGCTCTCTCCGTCGGTAATACCGTCGAAGGGGATCAGAACCTTGGCGAAGTTGTCATAAGTTCGGCTGGTACCGTTTTCAAACGTAAGCTCGGTGGTAGGACCGGGGTAAATCCAACGACCGCGGCCCGATCCCGCGAAGGTTCCAATACCAGATCCAACCGGGCCGAGAGATACAGTGGCGAGCTCGTAGAAGACGTTGTTGTACAACGCGTCTCGGTCCTGAAGGGAACCATACTGGGCCCAGTTCTCCAGGAAATCCTTGGCATCCTCGCCATCGATGTGGGTAATGGGCGAAGGCGTGAACGTAGCATTGCCGAAAGATTCGGCCAAGACATCAGCATAGACGTAAGGCCGGGGAAGCTCCTTTCCGTCGCTCGAAACGGAAACGAGTGGTACAGGACGGGCGAAGTTGAAAACCGTGCCGACTACATCGGGGACGTACACAAAGTGACCGTCATGGGTGCTTTGCAATAGGGTGTAGAGCTCGAAACCGAACTGTTCTGAATCAGCTCATACTCTTCATAACAAGGAGAGAGACATCTTACTTCGTACTCGTTCTTGTACTCTCCTCCATTGACCTTTTTCCTGATTTCCTCGAGTTCGCCCCAGATATCAACCGCTGGCTGGACCTTCTCGGCGTACTCAGCAGGAGGGTCTTTCAACCAGACGGTGTTACTTTGCCATTTGAAATATGGAACGACACCGTCTACCAGGGCAAGAGCAGCGCTCTGGTTGAATGGGACGGAGTTGATGCAGTCCCATGCGAGTTCGGCGGGTACAGTCGCGGTACCTGCAGTGACATTCTTGCCTACGATCGCGGTGCCGACTTGTGCGCAGGGACTTGTCGCGTTGTAGTGCCGTGTATGAATATGAGGTGCGACAGGCGACGATAGCGCGACTGAGGCTAGCGAGAGACCCGCAACGGCATTGAAGAGGGAAGCCATGCTTTCAACCCAGACAACACGACAAGAACTGGAGGCAAAGATCTCAGGTTCGCCGTACCTCCGCTGCAGTCGCACGAACTATACCACTTTATAGCTGCACAGCTTGAACCGCGGACCAGGTAGCGAACTTGCGCGTTCCCGAGAAAGAAGACATCATAGCTGCAGGAGCTACCCTGTACTTGTCATTGCTAGACCCATGTAGAACAAGGCAAAGGACGGTCGGGCGAATAGGCGAGGCGGATATGATAGGGAACTAGATTAAGAGCATGCATGCACGTATGCTCGAAGAGGAAGGCCGTGGTGTGCTTGGTGCTCTGAACGATTGACGATCGTATCCCGAACGGCATTGGGGGTTCAGGGCAACACAGGTACCCAAGGACCCAGGGTCGCTTTGATGGTAGAGTGCCCACAATTATGGATGCATCTCGGTGCAATGGTAATGATTACTAGGTAAGAGATTGGACAGTCGGCCGCTGTAACACTGACCGCGAAGCTTCGTGGAGTTGTCGAAGCTTCACAAGCCTCAGGCGCTAGCCCGCCTTTCTACGCTAGATTAGGCAGGCGCAAAGTGCGCGGTGCCGATGCGTCCTATCGAGCATTCGAGCATCAATCCCCGCTCTTGCGATATCAGCTTCCGAAAGCGCATTGGGTCTACGGGAATCATGACGTGCGACGGAGCTGCAGTGCTTTTGTGTGGCTAGTGCTATGCAGTGCCAATCTTCAGGACGGAGTACATGGGTGGCGTGAGGCACATTGGAGGCTGAACCGAGGGACGGGTAATTACTCCGCAAGATACCCGTGGACAACAGGAACACGAAATTGCTGACAGGATCATCCCGCTAAATTTCCGAACACTGACAGCTGTTACATGTAAGACCATACAGCCTTATAGAAAGTCAACTAATCACCATATCAAACTAATCACCATACAGTCCGAAAGTCTACATGCCAGTCGTTATAGCTTGCATCGCTACACTTAGCAGACGGCTTGCGCGTTGATTTTGAGAAGTGTTGACGTAGACACGGGCTTGGTAACACCGCAACCCGCCTTTCACACATTGATGCGTGCTCAGATGAGTAATCTGATCGAGGCACAATGAGACACGAGACGCAGTCGAACGGGCTCAAGCCACATTCCCACATCCATCTTCCATCGCCCAGGCCAGTTCATGTGATCAAAGGGCAACCACAGAAAGAGCAACATGGGACATCAACTCCTGCCAATTCACTGCAGCAGTCAGAGCATGCTATAGAGGGACCCAACAGCGAATTATGAAAAGATGCCAATCTTTTCGCAGCATTCTCGCTACTACGAGCATCCTTTGGTCAATGAACGGAGGATGACCAGAGCGATGAACCCAAATGTATCGTAAGATGCCATTCGTTAGTTCATGAAAACCATCTGCGGCCTTGCGCAATATATCAAGACCTAAGCTATCTGTGGTATTAACAAGGCGGTGTACTAGTTGTTCAACAGGCAAGCTGCTTGACATTCACCCCATGTTTGGTGGAAGACCTTTGTCCAGAACAAAGCCCGAAAAGAGAGTGTGAGGGCAAATTCCTTGCCAAAATCTTTACCTGAATGCATATATACTGCTACTGTGTCTCTATCTGGGCATTGGCGCCCAGCAGAAGCCATGGTAGAGACTATATACTCGATGACAAGCTTTCAGTCTTCACCCTCAACGCCCGGCATTGTCTTATATATACTGTCGCATTACCTGCGTCCAGCGTCCAAATGTGTGAAATGGCGGCTTACGTGGTGAACCACATCCTGGTGAACCACCTCCCACACGATGGTGTGTGAAATACACGCAGTCACACTGTGTGCGAGCGATGTCCCTTCGTCCTCAAAAGGCCGGAAAATCCGTCAATACATTGGATCATTCCTCGCCATACATCGTTGTACAACGCAGTTGAACAGTACCGCACTGTGAGCCAGACCTCCGTCAATATGAACCACCCTCCAGCACGGTCGCGCGAGCAGTACTTTTTAAGCCACGTCAAGCCGTCGCCCCCTTCAGACGATCCGGCATGTCCCATCTGCAGAGATCCCTGGAGTCCCGATACGTACACGATCATTCGGACGATATGCGGCCATGTCTTCCATCGGGCGTGTCTAGATCGATGGCTAGGTGAGGAAGATAGTCAGAACACATGTCCAACCTGTCGTGCAGTTTGTTTTCTCCTGCCCCCAGCACAGGAGACCGTGGTTCAAACCGTAAGCCCTAATGTCGACCACGGATTTGATCCGGGGCTTGGGGTTGACTCAGGTTATCTGACCAACACTGTCTTTGGTCTCATGGCTACAACGATCCAAGATGTGCTTGGGCCGCTTACAGGAACCGAAGATATCCGCAGGCAGTTTGGTATCGATCTCGAAGACCCCAATGATCCCCTGCGGTTTCTTCAAGCCATGAAAAACGTCGTCCATGCAGATGTACTACAGGGTCGATTTCCGCTAAATTTTCAGGAAGGCTGGATGCCCGAACTCAGGCTCAGACTCGGAGACTGGCAGACTATCAAGTTCCTGATAGCGTCACTTTTCATCTCTGCGCATTGGCGACTGATGACCCCATGGCAGTGGGCCGGCGTACTGGCCGAACGAAATCGGATTGGGCGTGCTGCATCTGACTCGGCGGACTTTGGACCATCCAGGGACTCTTGGATAGAGTACATTAACGACCGTTACAATGCCGAGTATGAAATCTCGATTGACGCCTACTTCCCAGGCGCCGGTATCACACGCTGGAGGGAGACTGATACGACTGGCCGAATAGTCAACGAAGATGAGCTGGACTTGACCATGATCGACGGCACTTTGGCGACCAACATCAACGTTCCGGGTACAGACTTCAGTCCGGGGCCTCTACTGTACTTCCAAGGTAACTCACTCTGGATTTCGGAACGAGTGATGGGCAACATTGTGGAGTTGAGCATCGACAGCACTTCGCGTACTGTCTATATGCGTAGCTCCGCAAATCGCGAGTTCAGGGTAGAGTTCCTTCCCCATGGGATACAGGAAGACGCTTGTTTGCCACCAGTTACGACAAACATGATAAGGCGCGGTGGAGGGCTGTTCCGTTATGGGTTCTGTTGAAAAGCGTGTAAAAACAAGTGGAGCGGATTCATGGTATGTTGTCACGGGTTGTACGAGAACGAGCTGTCGTCGCTGACGCGCTAAAAGCTGCCCCACCCGCGTGGGAGCTTCCCAGGTTGCGTCGCGTCGCTCATCGCATCTTCACTTGGGCACTTCAGGATTTGGCACTCTTGGTCACGCGCAGGGCTATGTGCGCTCTTTCTCGTAGATTTTCTGCCTCTCGCTCATAGAAAATTGCGATAGCTAGACCTGGCGAATCCACCCATTTCTACCTTACGCATAGCAGACCTTTCTCTGACACACTGCAACATAGACAAGATGAAATATAGCGGGTAATCCTTCACCTTCCACACACCTGATATTCGCACAGAATTAATACTGTAGGCTATATTTCGTCTCCAACCCCTCTACCAACATCGACGCCTCTCTCGCTATCGTCAACACCCTGATCCAAGGCATCGAGACCAGCTTCCCAAACACCACACGACAGCAAACACCATGGTCGCTATCATACCGCGCATTTCGCGACACCATACCTCCGGGTTACCAGCCACCTGCGGGTGCAGACGGTAAACCAGAGCCATACGTACATTCATACCAGCACCTCCTCCACGTTTCGAGCCTCTCGCCGAACCGCACATATGTCTTTGCACAACCGCGAGCGCAACAGGAAACTATGACGTCGATACCGCTGCGACAACAAGATGCGCATGCCTCAGTACTGCGATACCAGTGCTCCGCTCTGTGGACGCCGAGACACATACTCGCGGTGCGAGAGGGGGCATCATATAGCGGGGGCCTCTGTTCGATACAAATCGGCGAGCTACGAGCGACTCGTGAAGGACCACAGTCGGGCGCTATCTCATCACCCGGTGTCGTGGTCTGCATTAGCACAACATTGGGCGCTGAGGACACGGATGGCAACATGGATTCCGGCTATGGCACAATGGAGAATGGTGCAGCGATGCAGGTGGACGAAGAAGATCTCGACATTGAGTATGCGCAGGCTGTGGTGCGCGACTGCTGGAGTAGGATCAAGGATGGCCGCGATCTGGGCCGGTCAGAGATCAGGGAAGTGATGATGGCTTCGACTACAACAAATAAAAAGGGCCAGGAGCAGGAGGCGGCGGTGCGCATGTGGTGCGATGCTCTGCGCATGCGCGGATGAGCGAATGTTTGCACACCATTTATCATCATATACCCAATGCGAGAACTTGAGCTGGACATGTAGCAGCAGATGTGACACGACACGCACTCATAGAGCGTAGCATGCAAGTGAATCATGGATAGTTTTACAGTTTGATTGACTATATGCCAGGCCTACCCTGCCTAGACACTCATACGACCGTCTAGTCTCATTGCCTCCTACCAAATCCCTAGGTATCCCTACAGGTATCTAAACTACAACAACGTAAAGGGCAAAGAAAGAAAAAAGAAAGCGAAGGTGGTAAGGTCAAGTATTAAGGCAACATCTTGCGCACATTCAGATTACAACACATAGTTGAAGATCGATCCCGAAAGCTTGATCAGCTCGCGCCATAACCCTAGACCGGACATATGCAAAAGGAAATTTCTGGGAAGGCGAAAGAAGGGAGTAGTAATAACCAGCCAGTAGATGAAGGATAAGTATCGCACAATGAAGAAGATACACAACATCCAGGTAAGGCTTACTGCGCACCAACCTCTTCTTCTGCCCAGCCGGGGAGACCACCGTCACCCTGGATGGCAAGACCGTAACCGCCGTTGCCGCTGCCGAAACCACCGATGCCGGAGCTTAGGCTACCGAAAGAGCCCTGCTGAGGTGCTTGGGTTTGCTGCATGGAGTGGTTGAAGGGGCCCTGAGTGAAAGCGGGCAGGCTCACAGCGCGAGAGTGTTGGCCACGCGAGTTGAGGTTCGAGGGTGCGAGGAGGCCACCAACAGTAGTAGCACCTGAGCCACCAGCCGACGTACCGTTAATCAGACTGAAGCTCGATGTGCTTTGATGGGAGCTATGAGAGTGGTGTGGCTGAGGAGTGTTCAGGTCGGCACTGTAGAAAGCAGCTTGCGGCGACTGGAAAGATTGCTGCTGATTCTGCTGCTGCTGTTGCTGCTGCTGTTGTTGTTGCATGCTGGCCTCGACCTGTTGTTGTTGTTGCTGCTGTTGCTGAGCTTGTAGGTACATCATGAGGGGGTTATTGTTGCCGGAGTTCATGATGTTACCTGAAGCAGGTGCTTGAACGGAAGGGAACTGGCCGTTGGTGCTTTGGCCAGAGCCTGGTGCGCCAGAGCCAGTCGGCGAGACTGAAGCACCAGCACGGTTGGGATGCAGTCCGTTAATAGGCGATGGTGACTGGAGACCATCGCTACCGGCTTGTTGAGCCTGGGCCTGCTGACTGTTCATCTGGCGAGGAGGGTTACCGCATCGATCCTTTCCGAAGTTGACCTTGAATCGCTTGTATTCGTCACGGCCACGGATCGCTTCGATTGCCTTAATGGCATTGGCAATGTTGGTGAAGTTGACGAATGCACAGCTCTTCTCGCGCAGGGTGTTGACCAGCTCGATCTCGCCGTACTCTGAGAAATCCTGCCTTAAGCGGTCTTCGGTCCAGGACTCATCTAGGTTGCCGATGTAGACGTTACGTGAGGCACCACCACTGACAGCAAGGGCAATCGCAGGCGGGAGAGCACCGGAGTGCTTACCCCATCCGATCTTCAAGCGACGGTTGTGGATCATAAGCCCCTGGAGATTGCTAAGAGCGTAGAAGGACGCAGCCGACGTCGGGTCGATGAAAGTAACGAAGCAAATGTGCTTATCCGGGATATACCTGATGTGGTGAAGAAGACCACCGCGCACAACATTGCAGATCTCCTCGATGGTGGTTTCGGGATGAATGTTACCTAGGTAAACTGTTCGGTTACCCAAGTTGTTCACACCACCAGCAGAGGTCGCGACCGCCGCAGCAGCGACAGATTGCTGAGCAAGAGCATTGGAGATCATGTCGCGATCAGCACCGTTCAGAACATGAGCGTAGCCAGGCGCGATACCCAGGTACTGCGCTGCGTTCTGCTGCTGGGTCTTGGAAACGTAAGCGCATCGATCCTTGCCGTAGTATACGCGCCTAGGCGCTTGCCACTTTGGCTCCTGGGGAAGTTGAGACACAGCCTTGATGGCATTTCCGATGGACAAGAAGTGAACAAAACCAATAGCCTTTTCCCGGACGATCTTGACGGTATCAATGGGACCAAATTTGCTGAGGTCTTCGCGGAGTTCGTCCTCAGAGACATCCTCGGACAAGTTACCTAGGTAGACGTTGCGAGAGGCACCCGATTGCTGCACAGCCAAGGCCACAGATGTGGGGACCTGGGACGGCTTTCCCCATCCAATCTTGATGTCCTGACCCCTGATTGACAGCTTCTTCAGAATGGCGTCAGAGTGGAAGTGAGTGGCGGAGCTGCTGTCCAGGAAGGAGATGAATGCGCAGTTCTTGTCTGGGAGAAGCCTGACGGACTCGATTTGACCACTGCGTACATGGCCGAGGATCTCCTCCGCAGAAGTCTCAGGGGGGATGTTGCCCAGGTATACAGTCCTGCTAGTTCCAGATACAAGACCGGGAGCAATCGGCATTGAGGAGCCGAGTCCACCGAGACCCTGCGCGCCGTAACCAGGGAAACCTCCAGTGGGTGACTGGGGTCCACCAAAAAAGCCACTAGTGGGAGAAACCATGTTCTGGTACAGCTGGGGCGAAAGAGGCTGTTGCAAGGGGCTTCCCATCTGGTTGTTCTGGTGGTTCTGTTGCTGAGACTGATTCTGGCCAGCGAACTGTGCGAAGTTCTGAAACTGCGGGGAAGCGAAAGCCGAGGGCGAGCCTGGCTGGAAGGGGCTACCGAGGAGCAACTGCGAAGGGAGCAGAGGGGTGAAGTTCATGTCGAAACCAGTTCCTGGAGTCTGCAAATCGTTGCCGTTCTGGTTGCCAGGGTTGAGTCTGCCGGTATTGATGGACATGTTGTTCGCCCTCTCCGGGTGTCGGTCGCCATAGCCGGGCTGGTTCGTAGCGAAGGCGCCGTGCGAGAAGCCGTGGTGACCGCCGTTCATCTGCCTGTGGAAGCTCGACTGGAGACGAGGACCGCTGGGGGCGTTCGGGGCGCCGTCGTGTTGCTGCATACCGAGGAGGTGCGGAGGCAGACTGAAGCTGTCCCGCGCGTTTTGAGATAGAACCGCCGTGGTGAAGGTGTATTACTGCGTCCGGGACTCGTTGGACCGGACGGCGAAATATGTATGGCAGAAGGTGAAGTTGCAACCGGTTGCAGAGAGGTCGCCGGGCTTGCGAAGATGCTGCTGTATTACAAGATGTAGAGCGTTCTAGAGGGCATTAGTTTGAGAGCAGTGGAGACGCATTGGACAAGACGTACTTCCAAAAGCACAATGGCAACGAGTCGTTTGCAGGTCTAACAATACAAGACACGCTCACAACGCAGGCAATCGGGGCCTAAAGGATGCAGGCACAGAGGTCCAGAAGGGTACTGTCGCAGGCTTGCACGGTGGACGCAGTGGAGGCGCAATTAAATGCCGTGGGCCAGAGCTGCCGAAGAACAAACTCGCGTGGCTTGTTTGAGGATGCGTGCACCAAAAGAGCGAACAATAAGAATGAAGTGCAAAGAAGCAAGCTTTGCCGGGAGCCTCGATGCGGGGAGAAGAGGACAGAATGAACGAAGGGGATCGAAGAAGAGGGATGCGACCTGAAGTCGGAGCGGAGGAGAGAAGAAAGAGGTCGGTGAGAAATGCTAACTAGCAGGGCACATTAGGAGGCAGCCGCAAATGAGGCAGCCCAAAGCGGACAACTAGCGCACCGCCCATTTTAAACGCGCAGGCCACGTCTGAATCGTGCAAACCACCGTCGCCACGAACCGCTGCCCTGCAGTTCTCTGGCCCCGTAGACGCCTGTGCTAGGCGGCGTGGTATCTCGTGCAGCGACGCGCCCCCGTGCCTGGCGTAGACGGCCTTGTGCTACCAACGGCGCAACTCGGTATCCTCCAGCAGATGCGGCCAACGGGTAATTGCAGATATGCACACTCCGTCCCTGACTAGACGAGCCGCCTGATAGTGCTGCTCTTAAGACGGGTCCCTTTTTTCCCTTTGTCACGCGAACACGAAAGGGTCCAGATCGTATTGCGGCGGCTCCAGTTCCAGGCGTAAGGATAGCCCTTAGTGCCAGCCTGTCCATCGCCGCGTCGCAGCAAGCCGTACTGAGCGTTTCCGTCTGGTCTGGCTCCGGGGTATACTACTGCGAGCGTTCGCCAGGTGTGGAACAAACACGGAGCGCTCCGTCTTCGGGGTATCAGATGTCAAACGCCATCATGCGAAACCTCCACGTGTGTCATGCTTACCCCTGGGGGTTTGCTGACTTCTAGAATGACGTTTGCGTATTCTGCTGTTTCCAAGGTCCAAGGTTGACGTGTTCTGTACATACGCGACCACGGATGCTGGATGACAGGGATTATCCATAAGCGAGCACGTGACGCCCAACTACGAGCGACTGGTCAATCTGTGCTTTCCGGCGATCGTGCATCAACCCGCTGTCAATTCTCCCATGGCACAGCTGTCTCCGTCCATTGCGCAGTGCGCCGTAGTGGCCACGGCGCTCAAGGTGCTGCTTTTCCCTGCTTAGTATGTCTCGCTGCACAATTCTGAGGTTTAGTTCCTCGTCCTTGCTGACCATCTCCGGCAGTAAGTCGACCGACTTCGAGGTTCATCGTAACTGGCTTGCTCTAACGCATTCCCTACCCATCAAGGAATGGTATTACGAAGTCAGACAACCATGCCGTCAACGCCACGCAATTGTTCCAATCTAACGCACTCCAGAAAACGTCTGAATGGACCTTGGACTATCCGCCGTTCTTCGCTTACTTCGAATGGCTAATGTCTCAAGCTGCACCCTATGTTGATCCTGGCCTGCTCAATGTAAAAGATCTTGGATACAACAGCTGGCAGACTGTATACTTCCAGCGTACTACAGTCGTTTTAACCGAGCTCGTCTTGGTCTACGCTTTGCACCTGTACTTACACATCACCCTACTTGATCTGTCCGTTACTAAATGCTCGCCAGCTATGTGAAGACCTCAAAGTCCAAAGTCACTGCTCACGCCGCTGCACTCTCTGTCCTATTGTCGCCAGGACTGCTGATAATCGATCACATCCATTTCCAGTACAATGGCTTCCTCTATGGCCTCTTGGTCCTCTCTATGGTCTTGGCCCGCAACAATTCGACCCTCCTATTGTCCGGTCTGCTCTTTGCAGCGCTTTTGTGTCTCAAGCACATCTACCTGTACCTCGCGCCTGCGTACTTTGTCTACCTTCTGCGTGCTTACTGCTTGGGGCAGCGGTCGCCGTTCCCGTATTTCACTATACGATTCTTCAATTGCATCAAGTTGGGCGTGGGCATCGTGTCTGTCTTCGCAGCCGCTTTCGGCCCCTTCGCAATGTGGGGACAGATAGGGCAAGTGTTCAGTCGCCTGTTCCCGTTCTCGCGAGGTCTGTGTCATGCCTACTGGGCGCCGAACGTCTGGGCGATATACTCGTTCTCTGACCGAGTCTTGATTTATCGTATGCAGCTTCCCAGTACCACTTTGTATCAAGCTAACACTGCCAGTGGCCCCGCGCCTTGGGCTTCATGTTGATCAAGAGGCAGTGAATAGCGTCACTCGAGGGCTTGTGGGGGACACGTCTTTCGCAGTACTTCCGGACATAGACCCATTGATATGCTTTCTTCTTACTCTTGGAACACAGATAGTACGTGTATCAATATCCTGGGCGATCGATTGAACTAACGTCATCCAGCCTGTCCTCCTCCGCCTTTTGTACAAACCTACTTGGGAGGCCTTCATTGGTGCTGTAACGCTGTGTGGTTACGCATCTTTCTTGTTCGGCTGGCATGTCCACGAGAAGGCAATCTTGCTCGTGATAATTCCATTCAGCTTGATAGCCCTCCAAGATCGTCGATATTTTGGCGCTTTCCGACCCTTGGCTGTTGCTGGTCATGTGTCACTCTTTCCTCTCCTCTACACGGCCGCCGAGTTCCCTGTGAAGACAGTCTATACTATCTTCTGGCTCGTACTTTTCCTTATCGCCTTCGATAGGCTAGCTCCTGCGTAGGTAACCTGTCCTTTCTTTCGGGTCTCCGCTAACATACAACAGTTCACCCAAACCTAGGATATTTTTACTTGATCGCTTCTCCCTGCTTTACATCGCTCTTTCGATACCTCTAATTGCATACTGCTCACTGGTCCATGGCTTAGTGTTTGGTCCTCGGTATGAATTCCTGCCGCTCATGTTCACGAGTTCGTATTCAGCCGTCGGAGTGGTGGGCAGCTGGGTCGGCTTTCTGGTAGTTTACTTTGATTTGTAGATGTAGAAGTATCCAATGAGTCTACAAGATAGATCTTGTTAATTACACGACCTGGGAAATAAGCTCTTCTGGATGTGGCAAACTTGTCGTCTCGATATCTTCTTGAGCAGCACTCGTCTAACGCGCAATCGCATGCTGTCCAGTGGTAGCCTTCAAAGAGGGACTCTTTCTGCTGGGCCACTTTGGAGAGTCTCGTGGATGTTTGGAATACTCTAAGGGTATGGCACGCTTGCTACCAGTGCTGCAAATGGGAGATATGGCAGCAGCAGTGCGAGCATGGTAGTGAACAAACACTCCTGAGTAAACTTGATACTGTAAAGATATCGGGGATGATGTTTGATATAATATACAATACCATGCCTTCTAATGTGCGGCTGAATGTTGGGGTAGAGTTGTTCGTGTTGGTGTGATTGAGCAAGTGGGTCAGGCTGCCCCCAAGGGTTTGCTCGGGGTGGCTCGAGGCATGAGCTTTTCATGACCGATTATCACAGAACTTGATAATGCACAAGGTTTGCCGAAGTTAGAATAATCGATCCATGCATATCGCAGCATGATAGAGCTCATTGCTACGATTCGAAAGAGTCCAAATATGTTGATATTTTGATGGTAGTGGGGTGTGTAGCTTTGACGCGTGGGTGGTAGGGTGCGAAGGCAGTCCTTGCCAAATCAAGTATGGTAACTAGTGCCAAGGGACTACGGGCCTCTTCCACTACCCTCCGCTCGCTTTTCTCCCCCATTGACTACTCTCCGACTAATCCTCTCCACCCTACCTCACAACTTCCCGACTATCACGCTCTTACCACTCGCGAACTCACCCACACGTCGCCTAGACGCGCTCTCGGAACCGATCGACGCGTCTCGGAACGCTACTCGGACCACCGAAGACTGCGACGACGATCTCGAAACACCTTTCCTGGCGCGTAGAGACGGACAATCGATCAACTGCCTACAGAGGGGCCATCGCCCCCACCTGTTACCGCGAATTACCTCGAGCAGAGGTAATCGGCGCGCTTCGATTGTCGCGACACTTCCGAAGTTTGCGACGCGGCACCGTGGACGTCGAACAGGCTATATGAGCTAGGGATCAGGCCAACATGGTATAGTTTGGGTCGCGTTATATACAGGAGCGTGTGCTGATTGTTTTCCAGGTTCTCTACAAGCGTAAACCCGTCAAATTCGAACCCCTGCCGAAGAACCTTGAAGACAGCACTGAGGTACGCTACATACTTTGTTGGACCATGGAACATATATGCTAAAGTCGCTGGATAGGTGTGGCATATCGAACAGACTGGAGAGGTCTTCACAGACTATGAGCGGTTCCTTGAGAGGTAAGAAAATATATGGAATGACGTCAGGTAGGTACATGTCGCTCATGAGGTGTAGATTCGACTTCTATCAACAGCGGAGCTTCACATGCCAGGCGACTGGTCATTCAGGCTATACCTATTTCGAGGCCCAGGAGAGCGAGGTAGGCTCCACGTCAATACTCGTCAAGGCCGACGAAGAGGTAACATCCGTGCAGACGGAAGCTTCCAAAGAGATCAACAGCATCTTTCCGGATGGCTTGAGGTCTCCTGTCCTTCACTATGTCCAGTTTCAAGACCACCATCGGATGGATGACCTAGGTGAGTCAATCTTGCTTGCTCAGCCCAGGAGTGCTGCTAACATACTATACAGTGAATGATGTCTACGATGTATGCCCACGAAGCGAAACCAATACCCACAAGGAAACCCACGCTGACCTGTTCGCAGCATTTCAAGGAGCACTTTATGCTGAATGATCGGGTTTCCGTCGAAGGCGACCACTCGCGCCGCTTCGGCAAGATCACCGAGATCACGGACAGCAGTCGACTACACAGCATGTTCAGTGGTCAGTCCATGGACGACAACATTCGGACATACACCTACGTCATCACTATGGAAGACAGCGGTGAAACCGTCACCAAATACAAAGCATCAGAACTCCAGCGCGATCGAAAGACTTATTCCAAGCTCATCTTGAAAGCTTTCCTTCGCAATGCCCTGAAGCGTGAGTCATGGATTGGTGCGCCATGGATGGTCAAAGACAGCTTGGCAAAGAGATACGACATACCCACCAAGCTTCCTGACAAGAAGACCCGGGAGGCTATTTTAGCTGCTAAAAGGGCTACCACTGGCGTACCCAACGGTGTGACTGAACCTGTTCAGCAGCAATACCCACAGCAGATGCCCAACGGTCATGGTCCTCATGTCAATGGCCATAGACCGCCTTTACCACCTGGGCAAGCGCAGCCTACCTTTGTCAATTTCTCCGCAAGCGGTCCTCCGCCCTACGCACAACAAGGTGTGATGCTTCCATGGGCAGCTGGAAACCCTCATCGGCCAGCGTATTTTGCCAACGGACCGCCGATTAACTACTCCGGACCTCCGCAGATAGTGACTGGTCCACCACCCAATTTCCTGGCTCAGGTGCCGCCTGCCCTTGCTGCGCAATTAATGCAGATGCATGCGCCTGGTCATGGCCCGCCCATCAATTTCCCATTCCAAACCAGCTTCAACCACCAGCAAGGTCCCCGGCCATCAAACCTTCCACAGCCTCAACAAGCGCCTCCACCGCCCCGTACTATTGAGTATGTCAAATACCCATGCGAGGACCTAGAGATCAAGCAACCTCGTCTACAGGTCAATCGACCACCATTGAAGTTCCTCTCCGACGACGTTCCTGAAGGAGTCGAGCCGCCGGCTGACGAGAAAAAGACCGGCATCTTGATGAAGAGTATTGGCCCGTTGCTCTGTATCTGGGAGACTCTCAACGTTCACGATACCATCTACATGCTAGACTCTTTCACCTTCGATGACTTCGTCGACGCTATGCGGTTCTCGCATGAGACAGTCGAGTGTGAGTTGTTTGTAGAGATGCACTGTGCAATCCTGAAGCAGATTGTCAACGACTCTGGCAAGATTCAGACGTCCCTACCTAACATGGCCGACGGCGAGGATTCATCAGACGAAGATTCGAGCGAAGAGTCAACGCCCACACCCGAGCCCGAGCCGCCTGTCCGAACTACTCGTAGCAGTTTGAGGAAGTCGGGTGCAGCCCAACTTGTTGCTAAACCACGCACACCCACGCCTGAGCCTCCGAAAGAACTCCACAAGGCCGAGGAATTCGATAACGAATTCGACTGGGTCGAGCAGTGCAAGACTCGCAACTTTGCGGACGGTGGATGGCAGGCAGTCATGGTCGCACTCCTCTACCGCCTTTCCTTTGATCCCGCGCGGAAGGAAGCCTGTGACGAAATCCTTGCTGAGCTTGTCCCTCCTGATGAAGAACCTACCATCACCACCATCGCCACCAACTACGCGAAGCTCGATGTCAACCTCCGCATCTCTGCGCTCGAGATGATTCTGAATCTTACTGTTGTCACTGAGAATTTCCGCGATCAGTTGGTCGCCGCCGCCCAGGAAATGACTCGCTTGCGCAAGGAAAAGATAGAGTACCAGCGCAAACGCAAAGAGCTGGCTGATGAACTTTTCAAGCTGGATTTGGAGCGTAAGATCCACCTTCCTGCCAACACGCCGGCGTCGCCTACGGATGCCAAGATGAATGACGATGTGGATGCATCCATGACGAGCGTTAACGATGGGTCTAAGGAACCTGCCGAAGCCGAAGCGGACGGTGGCAACGATGCACCTACTTCTAAGGGCAGGACCCGCCCGGCGAACAAGAACAAGCGCAAGGCGGCTGCTGAAGAAGCTCGTAAGGAGAAGGCGAAGAAGGCCAAGGCAGATGCTGAGAAGACCAAGAAGCAGAAGGAATGGGAGAAACTACTACAAGCGATTGAGAAGAAGAAAGATGAGCTCAAGGAGTGCGAGGACAACATCAACGAGCTTGACGATGATCTGCGCGAAACTCTTGTGCATCGTAGCAAGATCCTTGGCAAGGATCGATTCTTGAACAAGTACTACTGGTTCGAGCACAATGGCATGCCATTCGGCGGTGTCCCTAATAGCTCTACCGCCGAGTATGGGTACGCCAACGGACGAATTTGGGTACAGGGACCGAGCGAGTATGAACTTGGCCCAAACTTGGAGGAACCTGCCCTCTCTCAAGACATGCAGCGCTTTGGCTACACTATCCCGCAGCGGAAAGAGCGAGAAGAAGGCCCGACGCACCTGTCCAACTCGAACCAGTGGGCGTTTTACGACGACCCGGAGGACATTGACAAGCTACTTGCGTGGCTCGATGAGCGCGGCCATCGAGAACGTGTTCTGCGCAAGGAGCTACAAGCGTTCCGTGACCGTATCGCCGAATACATGGTTAAGATGCGGAAGCATCTGGCGGACTCCAACAAACCCCAAGAAGAGGACGATGATGACAACAAGACAAGAGTGTCGACGCGAAACAAGACCTATGTCGACAAGGACACCCCCAAGGATCGCTGCTTGCTCTGGACCAACAGTATCATGCGTGAGGAGTTTGGCCACAACCACATCGAAGAATACGAACCACCAAAGAAGGGCAAGGCGAAGCCTGTCAAGGCATCCAAGGCCAAGGGCCGAGGCCGTTAATGCAGTCTCTTGTGCCACAAACCCACGCAAGAGGCGAAGCAAAGTGGAAACGACCACAGGCTTGCTCTAAACCAAGGTCACAAGATGTATATCAGCCTACTGGGCAGCAACGTACCCGAGGATGACGAGCTCCACAGAGCTAGTGAGGACGTTGGCAACACCGCAGTACATTTACGAATGACGACACAGCATACTTTGGCGATCTACGGCGTTTTGATACCATGAGCCTTGGTGCTCAAAGTACATGTTGAGCATTTTAGGGAGTTCGGAAGGATGCAGAGCTGACTGCCATTGCGATGGCCAGTCTTGCCAGCAGACTTGGTTCATGGTTTTACCGGATATCTATCTATGGCGGGTCCTTTGGTGGTGTGCTCCGATCTTGACGTGTATGGCGTTTAGCATTTGTCAAGAGCGCATATTGTCAGTATAGCTAGAAATATCAAAACGAGATTGAATTAATTTCCGTGTGTCATGTGAAGTATCAGTTCCAGCGGTGCATTCCACGTTCGGCATGAATTCTTGAACTGTTCATGTTCGGTTGGTACCTAACACCTGACTAGCTGGCCATTTCGGGTTAGTACGCGATGCGCGGCTGCTTGACGCGACCGGAGGCCGCCATCAGCAGCGCATGCAACCAGACCTGCCGCCTTCCATCAGCAAGAGACATTTCGACATCGGATACGTCTTCACTACACTTGGAAAGATCCCTCGGAGTGATTAGGGGTCCACCGAAGCACTCCGCAGGCGTCGTAGAGCCGCCAACATGGCTACTAATGGCACACGAAAGGGTGAGCTGAACTCCGCACCCCTCCCCGGCGCCGCTACGATGGGACTAATGTACCGCAGCACCTTCAGCCACAGAATCTGGAGGCAACTCTAGCCTACTGGACAGAAGCGCAGTGAAAGACATAGTCAAATCGGAGAAAGCCAGGATCAAGTTGAAGATCAAGAAGCCGGTACCGAAGCCGTCAATATCTGGGAACTGGAAGGAAAGCGACGCGACCAGTACGTCACCCACAGCGCGCTGTATCTGTACATGCACGTAAGTCTACACAGCGGTCTAACATGTTATTAGACGTCGAGACCAAAGCCCCCGCTCCGTCGACCACCTCGCCTGTGATCAATCCTTTGGACGAGAAAACCATTGCCGGCTTCCCCAGCGGCCGACCCCTAGACGATAAAGTGGACACAGTACAATGTAAACACTGTCGCCGACCCGTACTTCGCGCATCGTCTGCGGCGCATATTCGTGAATGCTTGAACAAGAAGCAGGAGAAGCTAAAGAAGAAGAAGGAGGCCAAGGAAGCCAAAGATGCAGCTCTGCGGAAAGAGAAGGGCGAAGATGACGAGGGCGGCAAGTCGCGCAAGTCAGCCATCAAGGGTGCCTCGATAGACGGCGATGGCGCAAAGAAGGGCAAAAAGCGGAAACTCGACGGAGACGCGGAGAAGGCGCCGAACGCCAAAAAGAAGAAGAAGGATGAACCCAAGCAGAAGGGAGCAAAGCCCAAAGGCCCAGTCGATGTTGAGAGGCAGTGCGGTGTCTCCCTACCAAACGGCGGATACTGCGCAAGAAGTCTGACTTGCAAGAGCCATAGCATGGGTCTGAAGAGGGCCGTTCCAGGACGAAGTCTACCATATGACATGTTGCTGGCGCAATATCAGAAGAAGAACCAGGCTAAGATTCAACGTATGTATCCCACGATCACCCAGCTAGAGACACTGTATACTGACATATTCTTAGGGTCTCTCATTGATGCCAACGCGCCCCTCCCCGAAGATCTCGAGCCCTCGGGCGCTGTTGATTCCGACGAAGAGAAAGACTCTATAATGGCTGCCCTCTCTCGACATCGGCCACGACCCATGGCAACATACACGCATACATCGCAACGCTCGAAATACCAATACATCCGCATGAAAGGCATGATCCGCTCAGCACTTGGCGCACCCCCAGGCGGAGGCGGGTCCATGTTCTCGGGTGGTGACAATATGAGTACTGGACGAGGGATGGCACTCGGTATGATGGGCGCGCCATTGAGTGCAACCAACGAGCACTTTCCGCAAAGCGCTGGATTCGGCGCCCCGCTGAGCGCTGGTCTGGATGGTGGAGCAGGGAGCAGGAGGCCAAGTGCTATCGGTACAGGCGGACCTCGACAGATACTCCCTGGACAACTACCCGGACCTGGCCAACAGCGGAAGGGCAGTATGGCGAGTGTTAGCGCTACCTAGGAGGATGCTGACCTGCCCAATAAGGCTATGTTGGAGGAGCCATCCTATGCCACGGGTGAAGACAATTACGAGGCAAAGGTTACGAATACGAACGTTGACATTCCCTGGGAGGGTATGCTGGAAAAAGCACCCTTGTCCACGAGCAAGAGGAACGCGGAACACGGCCAGTGCACCCGGTCAACCACTTTTCTTTCATGAGGTATCTGGTACGGAGATCGAAGCGTACAGAGATGCAGTTGCGTTCACGGATGGAACATGACTTTCACACGATGGTTCTACATGGGGTAGAAAGGCTTCGGCAGGGCTACGGTACTTACCTCTGGGTTTGGTTTATGTATTGTTTGGGTCTGGAGTTTGATATGATACCCTCTCTGTTTTTAAGATTACCAGGAGTATTAGACGTTGATAGTGTGACTTGATCACCTGAAATCGATGGCATTCCTTTGATCTTTTGCAGAGGCCTGATCTCTCTAATCTAATGCTGATGGGAGCCTGAGACTGTCTAGGGAAAGATGAATGGAGAATGACATGGCTGATGTGCGGCGAAAACAGACAGTATCTTGGTAGACGACTATGTTATGACTCCCCTTGCATACCCCAATATCCCACTCTCTGTGCTTTAGGTACCGTCATCTTAAAATGCAGATCATCCTCATCCTCGCCGCTTCCCAATGCATTGTCGTCGTCCTCTCCAATATTGTATTCTTCATCGTCACTTCCATGGCGGTATTTGGACTGGTACAGATTCCGATCAAACTCATCGTCGTCGCTCATCTCGTCCTCTGGATAGTCGTTGGCGTAGTAATCCTCTGCATTTTCGTCTTCGTCATCCGTATCGAACTCTCGGTCGCTATTCTCGTCGTTGTCCCACCAGTCTGCGTCCTCTTCGCTGATAACTAGAAGACCGACTGTGCCTGTCGGGGCGGGGGCATCTGGCAGAACAGGTTCTCGGACGTAGTGGTCGTATATGTATTCGCTGTCAATATCCATAGCGTCGCCATCTGCCATTGTGCCATCTTGGGCTGCGAGGGCTGCAGCCTTGTCCGGGTGCCGTTCTGCAAAGCGTTTCGCTGGCACTTTGGGCTTGTGTTTCGAAGGCGAGGGGAGGGGTATTTCGAGATTGTCTACCTTTTCCACCTCTTTTGACAGGGCTTCCAGGTTGCGTACATCGTTTTCTGAGGGCTCGGTGACGGGTGGTTTCCGGTGTATCGAGGGTTTGGCTGAGTGGTGCAGTGCGCTGCCGGCGCCTGGCCGCTTTCGTGGTCGCGGTGTAGAGTCTGGTGTAGGTTCTAGTATTGGCGCTTGTACTTGTCCGCCTGCTGAGATGGTTTCCTTGGTGACCTCTTGTTCCTCTACGAAATGCCGTTTTGCGCCAATCCTCGACACGGGATCGAGGCGAAAACGGCGCGCGAGAGTCGGCGTGGGTGGTGTTGATTCCTGTTGGACATCGTCGCCCGGCTTGGTGAGACGCTTGTATGCAAAGTCGCTGCTTCTTTGTCGCTTGATGTCCTTTTCGGCGTGTTCGATCCTGAGAGAGTCGACAGGCGCATCGGTGCGCTTCCGCTTGATGGAGATTGTATTAGGTGGGAGTTGGTATGACATATTTGTGATAACGAGAGAAGATAAAGTTCTAGCAATTATCCTCTGGTCTATGTGACGCTCGCAGCGAAGTATTTGGTGGTGAGATGGTCCAGCGAATCGGAGGGGCAGCGGGGAGGTGTGACATCAAAGCATTCCAGATGCCGCGCAGGCAGAGCCCCAGTCCACTAGCGCGATCTACACCCGCGTGTCACCCGTCGACTCTCGAGCTCACCCACGCGATATGATCATGAGTCTTACTAGCACCGACACGGCTTGAACATGTCCGCCTACTCGTACAGTGTTCATCTTCCTTTTCAAGACGGGTCTTCCTGGTAGACGTGTATCGGCATCTCCGCCACTCCGCAGTACATCCCCGAGAACACCTCGAACGCCTCGAACGCGACGACACTTCCCATCATGGATCGCATTCGGCAGATATTCGATCGCGAGAACTCACCTGCATCGTATGAGCCACTAGAAGGAGGATCGGAGCGGCCAGATGGCGAGCATATCGAGCGCGAGGACCAGGCATTCTCGTGGACGGACTATGCTGTCTTCACCCTCTTGGGAGTCTCCATGCTATGGGCTTGGTGGGTACCTCAGACATCACCGCAGCCATGATACTGACTGCACTAGGAACATGTTCTTAGCAGCAGCCCCGTACTTCCAGAGACGCTTCGAGTCCAACGATAACCTCCTCCGCAACTTCCAGTCCTCGATCCTCTGCGTCTCCACCGTAGGCAACCTAGGCTCCATGATCGTCTTGACCAAGCTCCAGGCTCGTGCCAACTACCCCAAACGCATAGTCGCATCGCTCGCCCTGAACGCTGTCGTCTTCACCCTTCTCGCCATATCCACAAAGTTCTTCCTGAACATATCCGTCGGTGTCTACTTCGCCTTCCTCATGGTCATGGTGTTGAGCGCTAGCCTTGCCACAGGCTTGTGCCAGAACGGCGTGTTTGCATATGTATCGGGCTTTGGAAGAGAGGAATATACCCAAGGAATCATGTCTGGTCAAGGTATTGCCGGTGTCTTGCCTTCCATCACCCAGATCATATCGGTTCTGTCTGTGCCTAAGAAGCAGCATACCGACGGAGCGCCGCAAGAGTCTAGCACCTCTGCCTTCATCTACTTTTTGACCGCCACGGCTGTCTCCGCTGCAACATTGGTGGCCTTCTTCTACCTCCTCTCCAGGGCTAGCTCAAAGCAGCGCATGTCGCAAGCATCGTACGACCAAGGACCCGAATACGGTCCAACGCACAACGAGCGCAAGAGTGTACCGCTGACGCGCATGCTCAAGAAGCTCTTCTGGCTCGCTGGCGCTGTCTTCATCACCTTTGCAATTACCATGTTCTTCCCTGTCTTCACGCCACAAGTACTAAGCGTACGCGATCCAGCAACGGCTCCGCGCCTTTTCCAACCAGCAACTTTCATTCCTCTAGGCTTCTTTTTCTGGAACCTTGGTGACCTCATGGGTCGAGTGGGACCCGCTCTACCTGCCCTCCGTCTTACGCATCGTCCACGCCTCTTGTTCTTTCTGTCTATCGCGCGTGTGCTCTTCATACCCTTGTACTTCCTCTGCAACATTGGTGGGAAAGGCGCCGCCGTCAACTCTGATTTCTTCTATCTCTTTATTGTACAGCTACTCTTTGGCACAACAAATGGCTACTTGGGTAGCAGTTGCATGATGGGTTTCGCTGAGTGGGTCGAGCCGGAAGAACTTGAGGCAGCAGGAAGCTTC
Organism: Alternaria novae-zelandiae; assembly: GCF_023758075.1. Lineage (NCBI taxonomy): Eukaryota > Fungi > Ascomycota > Dothideomycetes > Pleosporales > Pleosporaceae > Alternaria > Alternaria novae-zelandiae. Next base: position 171,807 of record NW_026056963.1, read on the forward strand.
ATGTCGCTCTCTTTGGTTGGCGGCCTTACTACGGGAAGCTTCCTCAGTTTCTTCGCTGCACAGTCCTCGTGATCTAGTGAATCTGGTAGCATGGCTCCTCCACGCGACTAGCATCAGCGGTCTCATTGTTAGCCAGAGATGTGTATAAAAGAGTCCATGAGCAATACAGAGTTCCTCTATTCATCTCCGCCAGTTCTCACGAGAAATCATGGCTACAGAAATCATCTACATAGTTCTCAGATTCCAGCTCCACCTCCGTACTGCTCAGCAGATTAGGGAGGATGGAAAACGTAGGAGACCCTCGTTCAGCTGGGCGGAGAAGATCCGGCATGATCAGGATTTCGCCCAGCCTGAAGACATTGACAACACGTACGATGAAGTGGAAGTGAAAGCTGCAGACGGTGGACGGTGGACGGTGGAAGACGAAGTTAGTCCATAGCAAATCTTGCGAGGAAGACGTGCGAATCTCTGGTCACAACCCCATTAAGGAGGTCGCTCAGCAGCTCCTGGTCGATGAAGCCAAGAAGCATATAGACGAGTTCAGGGCAGCCGGTATCAAGGTGACAAAAGCTCCAAAGTCTCTATGGGATGTTTCGGAGCTAAATGATCACATGATGGATAGCACTTTTTACGTTGTTCATCAGCCGATGACGCTTGATGATGGGACTAAGAGTGTTATGACTAGGTATTGGTGGGAAGTTGTCACTGTTAGCTTTGGGGACTAAGGTAGGTTACGGACATACGTAGATCAAACCTAGGTGGCAGCAGGTAGTAGCAAAAATTGAGGCATGCTTTCACGCAACCGTGCTAGTTTGTTAGCAAGAAGGGACACTCTACACAAAGCTTGTCTATCGCGAGGCCGAAGTTATATTACGAGTACATTCATCTCCTATCCCGAGCCTTCTGTCAGAAAGTTGCACAATATCCGAAATGGCTGTCAACTCCGTCTACCTGGTCATCCATTCCCACTCACGTTCCAAAGACAAACCCTCATTCCGCGTCGCCTCCGCCGAACTACCTAAAATTCCTTCTCAGTGGACCGGCCACGATCACATCAACTATGAATACCCTAGTATTGGCGTTACCATGTCCGGTACCACGCTCGCAGAAAAATGGTACATTGAACTAGAATACCCCAAAAATTCGGAGCAATATGTCGAGATTGTCGCGTGGTTCAATGATCTAGAAGCAGCGGATAAGAAGCTGGCTGATTGCGTGTTGCAAGGCTGTAATCCCAACGCAGACACGGACGAAGAAGGGAACGTGGAGAAGAAGAAGGTAAACGCGACTTGGACAGATTCCTTGGACGGCAACACAACGGCATTCTATCGCATCGATTCAAGGCAGGAAAATCTCGACGGCACATTCTCGGAAGCCATGCGATCTCACTGGTGGGAAGTAATACGCGTCGATCTCGAACAGCCAGACGTATACAGCGCCAAATGGAATGAGAAAGACCGGTCATCCTACCTGGAGACTTCGGAAAGGATCAACTCGCTTCTGACTTTGAAAAGGGCTCAGGGGCTAAGCGAGCAGGAGGTGGAGGAGTTGGACAGGCTACAGAAAGGATTGGGTTGGGTGGGTGTCAAGAGGGTTAAGTCGCACGATTATACTGGTGGGTATGTCAAGCGGAGCGAGGAGGACAGCGATGGAGTTAAGGAGTATCTCAAAAACGAGAACGTGCAATACAGTAGTGAGGATGAGGAGGATCTGAGGGTGAGGAAGCTGGAACCAGGCTATGGGAAGCTGGACGTGGAGGATCGTGAGGTCTTGGGGGACAATGTATGGGGCGACAAGTTGTAGTCGCACGAACGCTGCGAGGATCTGTCCGTTTTTGTTGCATTTCAGTCTTTTTGGAATATTCGTACATAGGCATGCTCTTTACAAAGCACCCAGTTCCTTCAACTTGCTAATCATGCCGTCCACATCCTCTACCTTGACACCACCCTTCCGTGGTGGTGGCTCGGTGACCTTTACTGTCTTCAATCTGATCTCCGTGTCCAGCCCATAGTCGCTCAAACTCTTCTTATCCAGCTTCTTCTTCTTCGCCTTCATGATGTTGGGTAAACTAGCGTATCGGGGTTCGTTGAGGCGCAGATCCGTGGTAATGACCATGGGAAGTTTGGCTTTGATTGTTTGAACACCACCGTCGACTTCTTGGACGACTTCGACGGTTTGATCGTTGATTGTGACTTTGGAGGCTTGTGTTGCCTGCGGCCAGTTGAGGAGGCCTGCGAGCATTTGTCCTGTTTGGCCGGCGTCGTCGTCGATGGCTTGCTTGCCTAGGATTACAAGATTGCTCTTTTGCTCGTCTACTACTTTCCGTAGAAGCTTCGCGACGCCCAGTGGTTCCAGGGCGTCCTTCTCTTCTACGACTACGTGTATGCCTCGGTCTGCGCCCATGGCCATGGCTGTGCGGAGGATGTCTTGGGATTTGGGGACGCCGGCGGAGAAGGCGACGATCTCTTCTACGTTGGGGGCATTCGCGTGGTGGGCCTTCTTTTCGCGCATGCGGACGGCTTCTTCGATGGAGAGTTCGTCGAAGGGATTCATCGAGTGCTTGACGTTTGCGGTTTCTACGGCGGTTTGGGCGCGGTTGACGCGGGGCTTGACCTGATCATGGTGTCAGTGTCATTCGCTACTGAGACAGCCGTCTTGAGTGCTCTCATCCTCGGAGCCATTCTTTCAAGCCTCCAGGTTGAACATGCATGCGCCATGTTCATGTGTTAGTGTAATGAACGTACCGCATAGTCAATGACCCGCTTGACGGGCACTAATATCCTCAATCCTGACATGTTGTGTGTGTTTCCTCCTCAGCACCTGGCAGCGTAATGTTTCGGGGGTATCACCGGTAATGATGTAGAAGAACCAGGGTGGGGGATAGCATCGGAGCTGCTTCTTGCGTTCGCGCTGCTTAGCCGAGGCTTTTTCCGATGTCCGCGGCGGCCTTGGCGGGGCGATAGATATCGTCCGATCAGGAAGCGCCACTCCTGTAGAACTTCAATTGTTGTAGTTTTACACTGCACGGCTAGTTAGAAGTTACCTTCGTGGACGTCTCCCATTCCTCTACACTTGCTGAAGAACGAGCCCATCAGGCACGCTGGTAGCTTACTTCCCTGCTTGCTTGTGCACGATGCTGAATCATGCGTGGATTGCCTATTCGTTTGATGAGCTGAAGATTGCTCTGAGCGTATTTCTGTTCTTATAAACAGACTCCATCTACTGATTTCGTGCTCATCAGTTCCAGACCCAGCTTTTCATTGACAGTCAAAGTTACATTGGCAGGGGCTTCGCACATCATGCTCAATATTCTTGTCATTACACTAGCAGGAGATCGATCCACGGTGTTTGGTGTATCAGATAAGATTGCGCCTCGCCTGATACAACGAGCAGCGGTCCACGAGTCGCGAACGGTAGAAGACGCTATCGAATGCCTCAGTACAGACTGGCCAAATGTTATCTTAGTCCAGAGCAATCTCATCCTGGAGAACGAAGAACCGAGCACCACGCTACGTAATCGTTTGATCGAACGAACGAGAAACGGCTGTACCACAATATTCACGGGATACTTCCATTGGCCAATGTATAGAGTGGACGCCTTCGAGGCTCTCTTCAAGGACCACTTCGAGCTTAAGTGGGAGTTAGTAACAAGTGAGATCGTAATTACTGATCTTGTACAAAACGATCCTGGTTTGCTGTGTACCACGGTCCTCTCCCCAATAATGCAGAATCAAGACCTCCTCCTCCGAGGCGTACCTAAAGAACAGGCCGTATACCGTGCTCGACAACAACCGGAACGTCTCGCTTCAGTAGCCTTTGCAGCAGTAGGCTCAGGAAAGGTGGGTTTTATAGGATGTGGAGGTGACGAAGTGGACAGACTGGTATTGGCTATGTGTGGATTAGACCGTCCCACAGATGCTCCTGGGAACTCTTTGAAGAGTTACCACGGAGACCATTGACTTCATAGGTGTACACACGATCCTTCTACATCGGTTTCTGTATTCAAATGAAGATACGTAGATTACATATTCAAGAGTTACCCAAGCCCTCGGCAAACTGTTGACAACTTGCACAGAACCCAAAGGTTCTAGCGGCGTTATACTCCCAACACTGCTGTGCGTAGTCTGGTGTGGTCGTCCCACAGCCATCACCTAATAACACGCAGTCGTACCCATTGCTGAATGCATCAGTCAGGGTTCCACCCACGCACTGGTCGGTGTTGACACCTGTGAAGAACAAGGTCCTAATGCCCTCTTGATCCAGAAACTCCTTGAGGGGTGTCGTAGCACCCCACATCCCGCTCATCCTGTTCTTATGGATCCAGACGTCAGGCCTACTCTCCAACTTGCTGCCTTCGACATACATGGCATCAAGTGGAGGGTAGAGCGCTGCGTTCCAAGAATCGCGCATGAGTAATTTACCCCCCTCTACGGTTTTCCCGTCTGGAAACTTGAGCATCCCGCAGTCAGCACCGATACCACGGTAGAAAGACTGATTTTCTTTGCCATGTCGATCCATGCTCACGCTTCCTTCTTGGTGTCCAAAAGCGTCGTCGGCTTTGAAATCTGCATCTTCCGGAATGGAGAAGAAGCCAAATGCGCGTTTCACAGCTGGCGGCATCTCTTTAGCTTCTTCCTTCGTAAGCCCCCAATTTACCCATACGACTCTGATTCCAGCCTTGCGTGCAGCTGGGATAGCGTACTTGACTAACTGTTCGCAGGCAATGTGACCAGGACCTTTTTGACCGCGGCCGAAAGCTTCGGAGAGAAAGAAGTTTTGCATGTCAATGATGACAAGGGCGGATTTCGAAGGATCGATTGTGATGGCATCAGCTCGAGTCTGGATGGTGTGTGTGGGCCCGGTAGTTGGTGACGAGTGCGTAGAGGGATGAGTGAGGTCAAAGCCATTCTTGGTAGAGTGCGACCAGAAGTTTGAAGGTGATCCTATCAAGGCTTTTCGATGACTGTTGAGAGGGATAATAGACGACATGATTGTGAGAACAGATTTTATGCTAGATTGAAGTGATCAAAGATCGATTTTTGATGGTAGATTGTGCTTAATGTCTTCATGAAGATGCAGAATGGTATGTGTTAAGTAGATAGATGATCATACTGGCGATGAATATAAGTCTTCAAGCAGTCATCGGATGCTGTGGCCACTATCAGAGTGCCAGATAAGGAAGGCCAGTAGCTCACCTGCCGAGGTGGGGTAGGCCGGGGTAGATCCGGAGATAGTCGTTTTGTCGAGGATATGACCAAGATGTCTTTCAACACACATATGTATGTCTAATGCGTAATACGAGATCGATCTGGGGTGGAGATCGTTTGCGCAGAATCATCGAACAGTTGCGTAATTGTCTGATAGACACTTCAGATGAATGTAGCTTCTGAAACGATACCAGGCTGTGCTTATGAGCGCGGCAAACACGCATGATACACTGGAAGAGAATGGAGTATACAGGACATGGTCTCCTACTGGTTGTATTGGCTGTTACCGGGTTCCCGCAAGCCGCAACCTCGCAACTTGCACAAGCTGTGGTGCCTCTTCTTTGTAAAGGGCCGCGCTGTCAGAGTCGACTATCATACGCAAATAATTCCTGTATTCTTCTTCATGACCAATAGACTTGTGATACTCCGCAAGTTGTAACATGGAAGGTTTGTGTCCAACGACAGACGCCACATGTAACCACTCTCGCGCAAGCTTCGCGGCGCTTCCGCGTCTCCAGGTCAGTAACCAGTTGAGCGCATGTCGTATGCTACCGTTTTCTAAAACAGACGAGTTCGATGCTGCCACTTCTTGATAGAAGCCAGTGAGGTCCAGTATGGCTTGTCTGTGACCGGATGCTGCTGCTTTGCTCGTATACCGCAACCACTTTTCGCTTGTTTTCGGCTCATAGGCTGCGAGTTCGTAGTATGAAAGCGGATCATCACCTTCGAGAGCGCCTTTCTGGAAATATGACTGGGCTTCTGCCTGTACTTTCGGATCTTTGTCTGCCTTGAGTAGATAACCGAGCGCATTCCAGGGTGCTATAAGGGGAAATTGCATCGCATGCGTTAATGGCCTTCCAGTTTGATCATTAAGAGTTGAAGGCTTGATGGCTTCTTGGTATGCTTTTATGGCCTCTTGCTTCTGTCCTGCTTGCTCAAGGAAGAGTCCTCTTAGAGTCAAAACTTCAACTACTAGAGTTGGAGTCTTTTCCAAGGTCTGCAAGTCAATCGTGTCGAGCAGCTGGCGGTATTGGGCGATATCTTTCTGTGGAAAGAGCCTTGCAATCTCTTGAGCGGGCTGGTTGCCCAAACTGCCAAGGTAGACGACAGTCAGGATGTGTACGATCGCGAGAGGATCCCCAGCTTGCGCACATCCTTGCAGAAGCATAACAGCGACTTCTTTGTGCTGACTAGGAGGCAGTCGAGCTCTTATCTCTGGATTGCTGAGATCGGGTACTTTGAATGTGGCCATCGCAAGAGATGTAATATCAATCAATCGGAGGTTGTATTCTGCTCATGTCAGTGCCATCTATAGAGGGGAGTATGGGCCGCGAACCTACTCTCGACTATCCGCAAAACGTTGTCGCTATGGGAAGTTGTTTTCGTTTTCGCAACGAAGTCATTGTAGATGCTCAGAGCCGTACGCGGCTCGATATTGAATATGCTTTGTTGCTTGCATATGGTGTAGAAGCCCAGTCGAGCGCGAGTATCAACATCAACACGTGCTTTTGGATCCAATTTTCGGTTGATGGAATAATTCTGGGTTCGCATGCCTGTTGCAAGCCAATGCGAGGCCATCGGACATCTCGTAGCATTGTAGCGGATGGCTAGAGTTGTTTGACGCGATCGGCACGAAAAACATGGCTCTAGACGCGCGACTGCGCTTGCTGAGCGTAATACTGCGCGACTAGTCGACATAGTTACGAGATGACTGCCCGATAGTTGGTGAATGGCGATGCGGTGATCCTTGGGATTCACAGGCCCGCTAGTCTCGGGGGTCCGCAATGGCCGCGAAATCTTGGCACGCCAGAATCTTTTCCACATCGCGCGATCCACCAACGCAGCAACGACAAGAACAGCCGCGGTCCGTACACGACGCGTATCAACCCACAGCAACGAAGACGCAATGGTCACTACACGAGGCGGAACAGAGACGCCAGGCGCACCGACACCGACGCCGCGCAGCTCGACAAGGAAAGCCGCAGGAAAGCGAGAACTCGAGTCGCTAGAGACGCCGACACAAACGAAAAGGCAGAGGAAGTCTGCGCCCACGTCGTCCTCCAAGAAGAGATCTGCCAAGCAGACCGCCAATTCGGATGCGCCTTCACAAGGACTTTCGCAAGAGTCCGTAGAGGATGTCTCAGACACAATCGCTGTCGCCGCGGCGCCTGCGACCCAAGACCCTCAGACGCCGACACAGGATGAATTTCTGCCACTCCGACGCCGATCGAGCCCCCACGTTGTAGTCAGCAGGAAGTCACCGGATGATTCGACGGCCACGGACAGCTTCGGTGAAGGCAGGGAAGAGGCGCCAGCAACTTCACAAAATCCGTCCTTCTACACACCAGCGCAGCAGCCTGGTTCAGGTTCAGGTTCAGTATACGCGACGCCCGCCACAACATTTAAGCAACCTGAGGGATCACCTACACCCAAGGCTAAGACGGGAGATGGCCAGACGCTAGCACCAGGCTCAGCCAAGAGAGGCAGAGGCCGCCCGAAGAAGGTTGTAGAGACGCCGTCCAAGTTCCCTGACGAGATTCCAACGTCCTCGTACGAGAGCAGCACAGCTCCTATACCCTCGCAAGGCGACGCGCCTCCTTCAGCACAACCTGAAAAGACGCATAGACGCTTTGGTAGCGAGGAGCCTGCCGAGTCGCAAGATTCGCCCGTTGCGATCAAGCAAGGCCACAAGCGATATGAAGCTTCTCAGCCCATCGAGTCACTACCCCCAACGCAAACAAGCCAAGTCGACCAGGATGAAGCAAGCGATTCGGACGACGAAGCCCCCGAGGTAGTCACCACAGCCGCTGCAGGTTCGAAAGCACGAGCTGCGCAAGCCGAAGCCGACCGCGCGCAGAAGGCTCAGCAAGCAAAGGAGCAGGCCAAGCGGCAAGCGCGCGAGGAACTCGTTGCTGCTCAACAAGCTGCAAAGCGCGAGCGTGAGGAGAAGAAGGCAAAGAAGTCGGCGAAGAAAGCTGCCAAGGAAGCAAAGGCTGCCGCCGGCCCCCTCGACAAAGAGCCAGAAGTTGCGTCGCGCATGGACATTGACGTATCCAACGGTCTCCTGCCCGCTTCCCTCCTCGAGACCATCGACGACCAACGCCCTCCCACGCCACCGCCCCAGCGGCGCGGAAAGACAGAGGAGGAACTTAGGAAGGAGAAGCTCAACCACCACATCAAGTTCCTGGAGCGCGTCGACAAGCCAGCGAAGGATGTGAAGAAGGGCAAGCTCAGCGTAGCGGTATTGGCACAGCAGAACCGGGTGCTGCCGCCTAAGGTCAACAGGAATACAAAGAACGTACGTGAACACTGGTTGAAGGGGCGTGAAATGGACAAGAAGGCAGGGAAACCCGGCGTTAGATTCGGGAAGAAGATGGAGAGGAGGCCGCATGGTAACCGGGGTTTCTTGAGGAACGGAGAGTAGATAGTAGCACAGTGCCAGTCGGACTTGTGCAGCATGGCGCAAAAGATATCCATTGCCATCTTCATGTTTATGCTTTTGATGATAAGTTTTGCCGCCCATCGTGTTGTCCACTTTCATACCTGCTATACCATCTACCGCCGTCCAGGCCTCTTCGGCTTCGCAAAACCCTTGCTCTCCTCCTTCTTCTCCACCTTAAACTCGTCCAGGATAACCTGCTCAGTAATCTCATCTGGATCCGTCGCCTCAATTTTCTTCTCCACCTTGAGCCCACCATCGTTCTGCGCCAGACTGACCACATTGCCCCTACTCGCTGCATACAGCATCCTCTCCCTGATCTTCGCTCCACTCGGACACGTCGAGATGAAGACGATACTCGCAGCAGCGTCATCATGACGGTAGAACGAGTACCGCGGCTCCTTGGCATCGATAGCCTGGGAGAGAGTTGAAGGCGTCGCTGACGAAGAAGACACAAGCTGAAGCGTCTCCGACGCGCCGTCCATGCGCAATTGCACGAGGTTATCCGTTGCACCCTGTCCCAACTTCTTCAACGCCCCGCCAATCTCATCATCCGCCCGAATGGCGATTCTGCCTCCTTGAGCCAGGCCCTGGCCGCGTGTGCCTCTGCTCTCCAGGGCCTCGGCATCCTTGATATCCTGCAGCGATTGTTCCTCCGCTGTCAGCGGGTTGTCAGACGCTGTATGCGCAATGTGTTTTTCCCAGCCTTCCGGCGTGAGCTCTGATGCTTCGGTCGTGAAGACACTCTCGCTGAAATGCTCTCCGCCTAGTTCACGCACGAGAGTGAGGCGCGTGGATGCGAAGAGCATTTTCTGGCGTACCGGCGCGGCATTGGGTACATATGTTACTGCTACGAGAGATTTGTCGGGCGAGGACAGCGAGTCGGCGCGGCGGAGGAGAATGTACAGTGCGGCATTGGGCTGGATGCGGGACTGGAGATTGGAGAGGTCGGCGAGGAAAGTCGTTGCTGACGAGGATATGGTGTCGCTGGGGATGATGGTTTCATTTTGGATTGTGGCTAGGATTCCGCGTTGCGAGGGCGAGGTTATGAGGCTGCCGACGGCGGATTTGAGCTCCTGGGAAGCTATGGGGGTTGTTAGTGGGGTGCGAGGTTGGAACGCGCTGGAAGATCGTTACCGGAGATACCAGACTGCATCTTGGCAAGGTTCTACTGCAGTATCTTCTGTGGTTTTCGGAACACTCAAAGAGGATGCTGCGATGTTGTTGAATGCACTGATTTCAACGTGTACACTGACGTCGAACCAGCGGTGATGCTGTACTATAGTGGGGCAGGTGGGCTGGACGGCCGATGCACCTTGGCAGCCCTGCTTCTATCATGCAGTCTGGTTCCTGAGGTGGCGTCTAGAATGCATATAGTGTGGTATGTCACAGGAATTACGTGCTGTAATATGCTTGGAAAATAGCCTATGCTCATCGACAGGCGCTCTCCAACAGACTGGAGAACGCCATGATAGCTCACTCCTCGTATGCCCCACCAGGGAGCATCTCTCTGCCTTTCTCCAACACACCCTTCAGATATTCGTACACGGTAAATGTGACAGCTTGGCCGGGGGCTACTCGCATCACACGCGGCGTGATACCTTTGTAGAAACTGCGGATACCTTCCTGCTTCCACATGTCGCTGTGAATTGTCAGCTAACACTCGGAAGTTGGTTGCGCTCGAGAACTTACTTTCCGATGTTTACTATCCTCTGAATAGCAGTTTGACCTGCCTCCGCAGGCGTCTTCTGCAACCTCGTCTTGATGGTGTCGATCGGCGCGTTCGTAAACGGACCAACAGCACCACTGATCAGCCCGATCAGACTCGTCTCATAGCCCGGCAGATCTGTTGTGCCATGGTACTTCTGTAACTGGGCCCTGAGTTCCGAGTACGCGGTGAAGTTTGCTGCTTGGTTTGTTCCCTGGCGCAACGCTGTGAGCGAGACACCACGCCATAATGCGCCTGCACCTTCTTCCTTGATGACAGTATACATGGCATGCGCGGCGTTTCGGTACTTGGGTATATCGAGCGGATCGGCCATCGAGTGGTGCTGCGCTTGAAGACGGATCTTGACGACCTCCATAGGTGTGACGACGAGAACGGCCTCCGTGACACCAGCGGCAAGGCCAGCTGTAGAGTGTTAGTATTCGATCATTGTTGAGCAAACTCTGTATCGAAGAGATGCGCCTTGCGATTCCGCGAGCTTCAGACTTACCCATAAATGTAGATTTTGACGCGACATTGCCCTCTTTGTCCGCTAACATCTGCTTATACCACTCATAACTCGTGAAGCGTATGGCCATCTTCGGGACGATGCCTGTGAGAACGGCGCCTAATCCCTTATATAGGCCTAATGCTGTCTCTCTCTTCACAATCTCGGTTCCGGTCGTAATAAACCCGCGCTTCTTTGCCTGTAATGTACACCAATCAGTGACGTTCTGGATAGTATATGCCGACCGCTTCGAAAGTATAATTTGGGACGTACTCCTGGAGCGCGAGCTCGTCTTGACAGTTGCATGCGGACTTTGATCGTATCTGATATCCAGTTAGACTTGATGCGCAGATAATGTAGGCTTGGGGACTTGTAACTCACCGAGAGGATGACACGCGAGTGCCTCCATCATTCCAGCACCACCACCGGCTTCATGTCGCGTCAGTATCCTGCCATCGCGGTCGCATACCCTCCAAATTCACAACTCGAGGCTTACCGATCAAGTTTGTGGCCGCCGACGCGGGCTTCTTGCCGCCAGGCCCTTGTACTGATTTCGCAGACATGTTGTGTAGAGTTGGAGCGCAAGTGTTCAGGAAGGTGTTTGCTGCGAGGAATTGGGACCAAAGGCCGTCCAAGGCACGAGCACGTGGGGTTACACGAGATTATGACACTGAAGGAGCGACCCTGAGCTGGAGCCCAATTTTCGGAATGTGAGCTGTAATGCGCTTTAGAAACCTCGGCTTCTAGAGATGACGACAGAGGGAGAGCAAGCAAGCTAATCAATAGCAACAGCTATGCGACGGGTATCAAGAAGGAGACTCGAAATGAGGGTTAGGAAAGCGAGGAAAGCACGAGCGCAAGGAAATGCATTCAGTCATATTCCATACATCGCTGATCAGAAGCCTGCCTTGACTACCCGCGGGTGTGAGGACAAACACCCATTTGCTCCGCCAGCCTCGGCCCTTGCGTGAGCCCAGACCGCGTGTCTTAGTGTCGACTGGCACGCGTTTGTCTGGCAGCTGGCAAACAATGGGGTACCTTGGCAAACCCCGGATTTCGCCATGGGTGGGCGAGCGGAAGTTACGATGCGCTGATGTCGTTCGGCCGGCGATCGGCTCGAGGAATTACGTTGCCGAGCCACAGTTGCCCAGCTGCCCAAGCCATTGGCCGTTCATCATGGCCTGCTTGGGATGATAGCACATGCAATCCTGGTGTTATGCCTGAATTCGAGTTTCGCGTGTTTCCGGGTTCGCGCTTTCACAAGCTCGTGTAGGCGAGCGTCTGATGATGGACGAGGGGTGGAATGATCGACATGTGAAAGTGTGGGAGATGACGTTAGAGGGGCTGTCGGAAACTCTCCGCTGCAGAGCCCATCCCGAAAGCGGCCGACGTGCACGTGCGCGAAGATGCCTCGGAAGATGCCCAGGCAATCCTGACTGTCCTACAAGATGTTCCTCGGGACGTATTGAAGGAGAGATAAAAATGGGTATATTCTTACTACATCAAACGCTTCCCTCGGCAAACCTACAATCAGATGAATCTGACCTCATTGAACAGACTTGACCTGACCTGCATCAACGCAACCAGCTCCAACACAAAGTTCTGCAGTATGACCACGTTTGTAATGATGTGTAGTAAGCTCGCCTCTCGAATATCATCTTCTTCTGAATCCTCAGCACCTGTCGCCGCGTCATCAGAAGGTTCCTTTGGCGGTGGTTGGAACTTCGATAGCATGACCTCCACCTCCTTTGATCCAGCCGGCCGGCGGAAGCGAATACGCCTCTTGCCGAACTGACTCATCCTGATCTGTGATATGCTAGCGTCGACGTCGGACATCAAAGAAGGCTGCTGTACGGCGTATGTTCCTGACATAGGGGACGATGCTCGGGCAGGTGAACCAACGAGTGTCTGGCCTCCATATCTTGATGGTGCGGGTGATGTAGTGGGTGTGTTCCTTGCCTCAGAAAGAGTTTCCTTCCTGCCTCTCGGAGATTGCGCTCTGGAGGGCGTCGTCGGTTGGTTACGTACGTGTTGTGGTATTTGCGGCGTCCAAGATCCAGCTGGGGTTTCTGAGGGAGGTCGCGCAGGCTTTGACTGAGGCGTCGACAGTTTTGACTCCTCTACGAGATCCTGATGGAAGCGGAAGGCATGCTTACGGTTCGCAACGTGCTCATCCCAGTCCTTGATATCGCTGCGCAGGGCATCGACTTGCGCCTGGAGACGTTGTAGGCATGCAAACAGTTGGGGAGTAGCAGAGGACTCCCATTTCGGAAACCTTTCTGCTAGGAACATGGCGCGCAAGTTGTCATTTGTGAACGACTCGACTTCAGGACTATCGCTTTCGAAGTGATAGTCGGCAGGATCCACGGATAACCATCCTTCCAGACGCAGTTGTGAGCAGGTGCCGAGCGTAATCAATGCCTCGGTAAGCGCCAGGTTTGTCTCGACATCGTTTGTAAGGAACCTCAGAAGTAAATCCATGAGAGACTGGAAGAGCGGATCTTCTGGAAGCAACTGATGTGGATCTACCTCCCTAGCTGAAGCTTCCGTCGAGTCGAAGTACCCTGGACTCTTCGAAGACGTCGCGGGTAAAGCGATGGTCTTCAGAGAGCAGGGATGTGACTCCAACAAACTCAGAGTATCTTTTAGATAGTTCTCGTACGCTTCATCAACACCTTCCAAGCCGGCGAGATCGATGGCGAGGTTTAGGTACAGCTCAAGCTCCTTGTTCAGGGATCCAACAGTTCTATTGTGTTCTTTATGATGCAAGTTCATCACCTTGACGAGAGATCCGAGGGCGTATCCATGGCTTTTGCTCAGTATCACAGTCGTCAACTTCAATGATGCAATGACCGTCTGTGGATTGCGCGATGCGGTGCTTCCCAAGACCAAGTCGACCAGATTAAACAAGGATGGGTTCAATTTGTCTTCATCCTTATCCGATGCAGTAAGCAGCATAAGTGACTGACGACGCTTGACAGCTGCGGGGGACCGTGGTGTCGTGGTAGACGCGTAGTCCAGGAGTGCGAGTAGATACTGAAGCATCATGTGCACGAGCTCGGGGTGGTCAAGCGCATCTAGTATATGGCGAAGGTACGTAAGTACTGCGACGGATGAACCGCCATCGGCGTCGGACGACTCAAGTAGTGAAGGGTATCTGCACGGAGTCAGCTATGTACATATTGAAGATATATGAGAGTAACACACAATAGCTGCTGGAGGAACAAAGCTTGAAAGTGGTCAATCAATGTAACTCTAACATCCAGAGATCTGCAATGCTCGAGCACATCTTGCCAGAAGGCAAGATAAGACAAGAAGGTGAGAAGATGGCTCTGGAAGTCGGGTGTGAAGAAGTTCTCTGCTTGTGGATTGGGCTGCATCTCGGTGTAGTCGGAGAGTAGTAAGACAGGAGGCAGGTCATGCGCGGGGTGGAGTATCGACAGCTTTCTGGACAATGTTAGCTTCGTTGTCTCGGGTTCGGTGCGCTTCATACCTGCTCATCTGGCTGTATAGTGCTCCCAAGCCGGTCGCCATGAGCGTAGGCAGATCACTGTTGACAATCCACTGCTCCAGATCCATGGACCTGGACGCAGACTCGAATATGTACAGCAATCCGGTGCGCGCAAAATCCCCGATACGGCCTTCGTGGTGGACATGGTCGATGAGCTGATAGCACAAAGGGAAGTCCTCTTTCTGTGTGACGCCGGCGAAATCGGTTTTGGGGTTCAGCACTCGTCCCTCGCTGTTTGCGGATGTGGTCGTGAACCAGACATGCAGAATCTCTGGCTGTAGCCTGATCTTGGCTGCGATGCCGAAGAGCAGCTCCACGATGTCAGCCTCGATGTCCTCTCCTATGCCCATGCTGCCAGACCCGACTGTGCGGTCGATGAAGTTCATGAGCGAGGCGGCGAAGACGTCGTTCTCGAGGAAGTCCTCTTCCTCGCTGTCGATGAGGGCATTGTAGAAGGCCACGGCGTCCCTAACGGTACCCTCATCGTGTGCCGTCGCCGCGATCTTGGAGACGGCCGTATATATCTGCTGGGCGGCGGCGAACTGCAGGCACATGTGCGGCGCGGGGGATCGCGACTCGTCGCTGAGGATGGCTGTGAGGGCCTGGAAGCCGCGCCGGATGTTGCCCAGGGCTTCGCGGTCGTGGGCGAGGTTGGTCGACTTCTGCCATGTTTGCTGCCATGTGTCAGACTCGCAGCATTCCGGGTGACTCAGCCAGGCCTACCAGTATCTGATTGTAGCGCTGGCGGAAGCGTGCCAGCCGCTGTTGGGGGTTGTTCGGGGCGGCCTGCTTCTTCTTCTGGGACGACCCGCCGAGTAGCCTCACCCACTTGCTGTCGTCAGTGCGCGATCCATAGCTGCAGCAGGGCGAAGACGTACGAAATCCATTTGATGTCCTACTCACCCCGCATTTGCGCCGTGTACGTGGGGTCCAAGGGTGGAAAGGAGTGATGTCGACGCGGAGCGCGCCGTCGTGGAGCGAGCTCGAAACCAATCGCGTTGCATCCTTCTCCGCAGCGCAGGCAGTCACTATTCACAACACACAACCTTGGAAAGAGTCTTGGGAAAGCACATTTGACATCAAGTATTATTAACATTACCAAGATTCTACAACTGCAAAGAACACACGGAAACATCGCAAGCTATGAAAATAGGAAGATTCGCTATGCAAACAGTCAAACTCAGATCGCAGCCTCCTCCTTCGTCCACTTGACCTCCTTCTTGACCTTGTCCCCATTCAGCGTCGGCAGCCCACTCATCCCCAACATGTAATCCCTCCCCTTCAGAACCCATACGAAGAATGAAGGTACCTTCCATCCAAAAACGGCACCAACACCGCCTCCGCTACCGATGGGGACAACCATAGACTCGGTCGTGTTAGCCGTGTACACTCTGTCCTTGCCCTTGGGTTTCGCCTCTGGAAGCATGGGATTGTAAGAGAGCAGATCGCGCTTGATGTTGGTGACTAGGGTAGGTAGAGCCAGGTTAATGTCCCAGTAGTTGTTGCGCGAATATGATGCGATGTCACCGAAGCCGTAGACGCGGGGGCCTGCGATGTCGACGCGAAGGGTGGAATCGTTCGTTACGAGGTAGCCCTTCTCATTGAGCAATTGATCTGGCAGCCACGACGAGTTTGGTTGAACGCCGTAAGCGGGAACGTAGAGGTCTGCCTCAAGCTTGCCACCGTCCTTGAGGGTCAGTGCCGTGCGACCATCTTTTGTCTGCGTTGAATCGACCACTCGCGTGTTGTAGACGATCTCCACCCCGAGCGCTTTGAGTTTCTGCTCTGCAACTTTGGCGATTGCAGGCCGGAGACCGGGGAGAAGCTGCTTGTCCGATGTGATCAGGGTAACGTCAACTTTTGGCTGCACCTTGCTGAACCATCCTGGCTTGCCGTTGCGATGCTCAGCAACTTCGCCCGCAAATTCCACGCCTGTCGCACCTCCGCCAACGATAACAATCTTCTTTGCCGATGCGATTTGCTCGTTTGCCGAGCTGATTGCGTTCAGGGTACTTTGAGCATCGGCGCTCATCGAGAAAGCTTGGAAATAAGTCTTGCTTCCAGTTGCCACGACGAGTGCGTGATACGTCAATGATTCGTCTTCTTGTCCCTTGTTGCTGCGAAATAGGAGGCGTCGCGATGATGGCTCTAGACCCGTAGCAGAGGCTTCGATGAAAGTAAAGTCGTCTTTGGAGTATTGCTTGAAGCCCTCATGCAGATCGAAGAGGACCTTGTCGGTCGACATGCGCTCGGTAGAAGCTGCCACTCGTGGAGAGGCAACCCTGAAGTACCACTGTGAAGATGGCGAGATGTTGTAGACATGATACTTGGCGTCATTCTTTGCCTTGAGAGCTGGTAGAATGTGCTTCAGGATGTAATGGGTTGCCTGTATGCCCGCGCCCGATGCGCCAACAATGACAATGTTGCGTTGTTCTGACATCGTGTGATTGGTCGTGCAGGAAGCCAGAAAGTAACCTAGAAGTAAGGATAAAAGATGATGTGTGATATGTTCAATATGTTTGGAAATGGGATGTTGAGATGCAATGTGTTGAATGATCTGAAAGCCGAAGATGTCTTGCTCTACATATACTCACCTCTTCAACCGCGTATGCACCGAGCGCCTGTCATCACCTGAACGACGGACCAATTTTTCGGGAAACTTGTAATCAAGCAATGAACCCCAGTCACATCAACGTAAGGCCCTACAGACACTTCCTCGCTGTGTCGGCCGTTAACGCGTCGCGATAGCACACAGGCGAGGTTTGTAATGAGGGAAGGGCAGTCGCCGGTCGGATGCCCACAGATCCGTGAGACCGACAGTTCGTAAGCACATCGCCAAGGCATCGGCAGCTCTCATTGGCTCTGATGCTTAAGGACGCTGCATTTCCGCTTGCTGATCCAAGGATTTATCAATCACTACTGTCTTTTCCACCCACAAGCTTTATTTGTTTCGCGCCTATGAAACTTAGTCACATTGAATGAAGAATGCGATATTACACCTACTCCCCAATGGACCGTGAACACCTCCAGATCCCAGCCACAAGGCACACAAGAGGTTCCTCGATCAGAGCATGCGCTCAAATCAAGTCCACGAAATCGTCTTCATCCTCCCATTCATCACTCCCCGACTCGCTGATTTCGTCATCCGATCCTTCCATCAGCCCATTTCCTCCATGCGCGTCGTTCATGTGCTGGTACACTACCTCCACTTCTGAGAAGACCTTGAGACACACCCAGCATATGTGTCCGTGACAACCGTTGCACTCGACGTGGTTGCATCCGTCGACTTTTTCGATAAGTGTGGCGCATTTTAGGCATTCTTTTGTACCAGCGGCCGCTTTGTACTCGTCCAGAAGCTGCTCGTTACGCTCATTCTTGAGGACACGCGATTCATACTGTGCGCAAGTCCAGCCGACATGGGGCTCTGCATGGCATAGAGTACACGTCTGGGTCAGACATGTACGGCATGTGAAGATCCCATGAGATCCGCCGCGCCGATACACTGCTTTGCAGTCAGGCGCTCGACAGTTGCGATAGATAGCTGGAGAGGATCGGATATAATAATTTAACGATGCCTTGAGCAACGCATCGATCATCGTGCCGGTAGGGTGTTTATGTAGGTCTGCGATGGCTATTGGTTGTTTGCAGTCGTCGTGCCAACATACTAGCGGAAAGTGATCCTTGCTTAGATCGGATGAAGCTACCTCCAGTTGAAGATCGAAGCATTCCTTGCAGGCATAGTGGCCGCAGTTGGAGAGCTTAACGTCGTTTGTCGCATCGTCGCAGAGGGGACATGTGTGGTGTGGTAGTGGTAAATTTAGC
The DNA here is from genome assembly GCF_023758075.1 of Alternaria novae-zelandiae. Classification (NCBI taxonomy): domain Eukaryota; kingdom Fungi; phylum Ascomycota; class Dothideomycetes; order Pleosporales; family Pleosporaceae; genus Alternaria; species Alternaria novae-zelandiae. The sequence goes on from NW_026056963.1 coordinate 189,999, forward strand.
TCAGATATAACCAGCCAGGCGGTCTGCTGAGTGCAATGAAGGACCAGTGCTTTCTTTAGCACATCAAGGCTGACTTTTGTCTCACCCAACTTGACCCGAGCACGGGCAACCTTGTCCGACGTAAGAAGCTCTTGGAAGTTTTTCAAAGTTAATTTGATAGTGGTCGTTTCTTCCAATGTGCTCTGCATGATGGCTTTCTCTGCAAGGGTGTGCTCAACAAGCCCCATTCGTGCATCATCCTGTTCAGGATCATAAACACGCAGACGCTGTTGGAACTTATCACTTATGATTGTCACACCGTTTTCTCGTGCCAGGTCTTGTAGCCACCCAGCTCCAGATGCAGTTGCGAAGAAGTCGTGCCAGATCTCGTATCGCGCAGCATGGCCATCTAGTCCCGTGATCGCTATTCTTCCTGAAAGCTTGGCCTCCAGTATCCTCTTCATGTCGACAACCTCGTTTTGATTTGTTCCCGATAAGCGCAATGTGACCATGTCCTCTCGAGGCTTCCCCCAGACTGCGCTCGCTTCTGCGACTTGCAACATGCAGTTGGTGTCTTCCACATTAACGATGACAGCGTCGGAGAGCTCTTTGAGTGTAGTGAAGTACACAGTATACATCAAATGCGCGTCCAATTCTGCGTTGCCGCTGAGATGCTTCAAGGCTGCAAGCGCATGTTCCGGTAGGTAAAAGCCGGCGATATGGCTCGTGGGCAAGCGTCCACGCACGCTAGAGTGGAGTGTGTTGTTGATGTCCACTCTATAGTAGGTCTTGAGCGAACCAGCAACCGATTCAAGATCGGCCTTCATGGCTGACGACCCAAAGTCACTGCTTGGACGCCATGATATCAGTATCCGTCGTTGATCCGTAGAAGAGTATGGAATGAGTTGGTACCGAAGGCTGGGTGCAATCGGTCCACGCTAGCGACATGAGCAGTCGCGGTGGTGGCGCGCCACTTTCCTCCCTACATGGCCATTGCAACGGCATGAAAACAATGGCCCACTGCAAGCGACGTGAAGAAGGTACCACCGGTGTCCCACGTCTTAGGCAATCGTTGTTCCGTTTCTTTTGTGTGGTAAGGTGCTTTCGAACAACCAGTCATTAGGGCCCATCAAACACAAGCAGAGATCAACAAACATCACGCATATCGCTGTTTGCAGGTACCGGAAGCAAATTGCTTGTCATGTTCGCCATTCAGGACGCCCCTTTCGACTCCTGTAATAAGATAGATACGATATAAACCCTCCATGCGCCTGTCCACGCACCAACGCCGATAAACATGTTGACTGTGCAAATGATTCCACAAGCATCAGAATCATGCGGAATGCAGTGCCTCCAAATCGAAAAAGATACCTTCGTCGATGCTGGGATCATATTTGTGTTCCAAATCCTCCATATCGAGACGATCGTTCGCGTTATTAAGACATGAACTTGGAAGCGACAGGGATGGTTGTGCGTGACTGTGCCCTTTCAAGCTGGGGTGGACTGCGGATAGCGATTCCGAAGTTTCATCCAAACTTGATCCCGAGTTGAATATGGGATCTGAAAGGTATGAAGTCCGTTGAGCAGGGTTCCTTGTTTCAAGACGAGGGTAAAAAGTGGAGTCATGGCCGCTGAGAGAATAGTCATACGTCGGAGACGAACTGACATTCACATTCGATGAAGCGTACCCGTGATAAGCGCTACCAGCGTGTGGCTGAGGTCTCGGGGCGGGCGGTAAACTAGAGCGCGCAACGTCCTCCAGCGGCGTGACTCCATCTGTAGAAATAGCCGACAAAGGCTGTGATCTGATGTTCCATTCCTGGTTGTTGTTGGTTGAATATGGGTCCGCGTTGAAGACTTGTTCGAATGACCAGGGGTCTGCAGCCGCTGGTGCGTACGCATCGAGATTTGTGCTGGTTTTGTTGGCAAGCCTAGGGCTTTGACCGCAGTAGCCCTCGTCATCCGTGGTCGTTCGGAAGGAATACTCGTGGGACACGGGCGGTGATAGGGGTGTGTGTATGGTCGCGCTCGTTGGAGGGTTCGTCATGAAATCCACTGCCGAATCGACTGATTTCGATCTTGCAGAGTGACGTTCCTGTACGAACCTGCGCGCAAAATCGAGGACCCCGTCTCGAAAGGCTTTCTCTCCCATTGTTCGGCGACCCGCAACGCTCACAAGCTCGGAGAGTAGTCCATCATACTGGTCACGATCTTCGTTGGCGTAAGGCAAAGGTATGGAATCTTCGGCCTCTTCGGGAAATAAGCGGCGGTAAACCAATCTCCACTTCTCCTCTAGTGTCCTGAGATTACGGTATTCTCTTTTCTTAAAGTTGAAATCGGCATCGAGGCGTTCCAGCGATAACCCGTGTACTTGTTTCAAATGATCTCTGCTGTGTGTTAGAACCCAAGCCGGTGAAGAGTTCTGATTTTGAACGCAGACATACTTCAACTTGGCAAGCTCAAGATACCCCTTCCCTTTGCACGATGATAACTGGTGCGCCTTCGGATCATGCTTGTGAAATGGGCAGCTCACACGGATCTCTCCCTCTATACCTACCTCGCCATGGTCGCTAGCGCCATCGTCCTCTTGCATGGAGAAGTTGAATTTATCGAGAGCACCATCCACCGGGAACCTGGGGTGGGTCCTGGCTGAAGCGGACCTTTTCCAACCCTTCTGAACCCCACTGGCGTTGCGAATGGGGGTGACCGAATTCATTGCCTTCCTTCTAGTCGCCGGAAGTCTGATTGAACCCTTAGGACCAAGGTCCGCATTTTGCTGCGGAGGGGAATATCGCATGGTGATTTCTGTAGGTGCGTAAGAGGGAGCTTCTGTAGAAAGTTAGCTTTAAGCGCATAGAAGAGATTGGAGATTGCATACCAGGCAATCTATATCGGTCAGTCGGTTTCTCTATACGCTTGAAGGCGTTCAAGAGTGCTGACTTTGTTTGCCAGAGATGATAGTGTCTCGCTGCCGGTCAACGAGCGAGATACTACCACCTCGTGACGAGCAGATGATAATATTCAAAAGAATACTATCAAATGATATGTAACATTGATGTGGCGACAACGTGATAACGATGTATCGACGAGGTCATTAAGAGATCTTTGAAAGATCAAATAACATTGAGTGAACGACGAGTTCAGCAGAAGACACGATGAGTACCTCTCATCTCAAGTCCCAATCAATGCATTATGCATGCAGATCGATGAACACAGAGACGACTGGACCCATCGTAGTGGCTGCTGAACGTCCCAGACTGACAGATCGGCAAATATGCCGTTCTCATCGCGATCCTCAATAGAGGTTCAAGCGGAATGATGTCCAAGTCTAGATAATTTTGAAATTATAGTCGTTCCAATGGAGTAACAATAAGTGACACAAATAACTTTAACACCAAAGGACCTGCACCGTGAGGCGTAGGGTTTGTTTCAGACCGGCTTTGGGGAGATGTGGAGACGTGAAGATGGGGATATGTGGATGTGTGTATATGTGGTGATAGGGATGGGTGTAGGTAGGGAACTCACAGCCAGATACTTTAGGGCGATGAATGGGATATTGATGCTCGGCAGGACAGCGTTGATGATGTTCTCGACTATCGAACAGTTAGTCAAAAAGGGCTAACTAGATTTGAAGACCATACCACAGTTTACGACCTGCGCATTGAGCAAAGTGCTCAGTAGATGTGTTCGGTATTGACGCGTGTACGTTGATCGAGCGAAGAGCGATATGTTGGAAAACACGAGGAATGTGGCGTACAGATAGACCGGGGCGAAAGGGGCGGCTTTTTATACTTCGCCAGACGCCAAGCGATTCGGCACTTCCGTGGAAATTATGCTTATAGAAGAATACTGGAAGAACAAAAAGGAAAGCGATCTGTCGCGTTCACCCAGCATCCTGCTGCATCATTGTCGCGGATCATGCCTCTGTCGGGCCAAGCGCGAAACACGGACCGCGTGATCTATGGAAGCAGCGGGAGTGGGAGCTGGGTGCCGATGCATCATGCATCTCGGGTAGCAACGTCTGCTGTTCATGCCAACCAGGCCCTGGGCAAGTCTGCAGTAAGGGTTGACATAGCTGTAATGCTAGAGCAATAATCGATAAACTCTGCATGCTCTTGGCTGAAGGATTGCGTTCAGAATCAACGAGGGGTAGATAAGGCCGCTTCCGCGGCGAGGATTGATTGGACTGCTACTGCAAGTTTCCAGCTAGACCAGGATCAAAGTAAGACCACACAAGGACCGTATGTGAGCTCAGAACTGAGCTGAAGAAGAAAAACAAACCTCATGTTCGTAATCCAATGAAAGCCAACGGACCAACATCCTGGTACGAGCTCTGGGTTTTGGTAGCTTGGGTCGAAGAGACATCATGTTAAGGACAACCCCACGAGTGCCCGAGAAGCCGGACAAATGATCACATCAGCTCCATAGTTGGTCGGGTTCGCTCAGAAGCATTCGGTACTTCCATACCATGATATACGTGACACGTGAACAGCCGAAACCCGGTGAGGTAGAACGAAGATATCATTCTTCTGGTGCTTCAATAGCGTCTAGTCGATGTCATTATACACTACCCCTCATACCGGCAACGGAGTTTAATCATCTTGGTCCCAGTTGCCCGGCTGCGCCTTTCCAGGCATCTTGGGTCCACCAGCTTGCCTTGCGACAATGATCTGGTCGACACTGAGAACCGTCCTCGCAGCCTCGGTAGCGAGCTTAATGGCCCACATCTTGCTGACCCAGAGATCGAGAATGCCCTCTTCCTTGGCATCGAGTGTACCGGTGTTGTCGTCGTTCTCAATATCGACACCGACAGTCCACTCGTCGTCTTTCCTGCCTTTCTGTGCAGCGTGTGCGACGTACAGCTTGGCGAGAACCTCAGTTGCGTCCAGACCGGCTGACTCTGCGAGAGTTCGTGGAATGACCTCGAAAGCTTCAGCGTACTTGCGGATAGAGTATTGCGCCAGACCGGATGTCTTGTCCGCAATGGCCTTGATCTTCTCAACAAGCTGCATCTCTGTTGCTCCAGCACCTGGGACCAGTCGAGGATCACGGGTGATGGCCTTGACCACGTTGACACCGTCGTCAATCGCCCGCTCAACGTCGTCGAGGTGGTTCTGAGTAGCGCCGCGTAGAACCAGAGTCGCGGTCCTTGTCTGCTCATTCTCCTGTCTGAATACTGTGACGCGGTCACCGCCAATTTCCAGTGTCTCAACGACGTCGATAGTACCCATCTCATCTGGCATAGGTGCACCGAGACGAGCGAGCGGCGTAGCACCGACTACCCTGCATAATCGTCGAAGCTCGAATTTGGAGAGAACCTTGATGACGAGGATGTTGTAGCGGTTGAGGTAGTGGAGGGCCAGCTCTCCGATGGTCGAGCCAGCAACGACGACCCTCATACCGGAGTCGTGGAGCTCCTTGATGACCTGCTCCACCTGCTGCTCCTCGCCCTTTGTGAAGTCCATCATCTCCTTTGCGTTGTGCAATAGTACCGTGCCCTTGGTCTCAGTCTGGGAAATGTCGATAGGACATGAGAAGACTCCGACCTTGGCCTTTGTCGCCTTTGTGACGGTACCGTCTGGCTGTCTTGCGAAGACCATGCCCTTGACGACCTTGCTCTGCTCCAGGGCACCACCCATGATCTTTACTACGCGGACGTTGTCGACATTGAAGTTGACGGGGTTCTTGGGGAGGACGGCGAGGACGGCTTCGGCGACAAGGTCAGCGAGGAAGTCTTCGCTACCCGACTGCTTGGCTGCGACTACGGTGCGGATAGCTTTGCTGAGTTCTTGCTGCGAGCGGATGTCTTCGACTTTGTCGCATACCAGCTCTGCGATAGATTAGCCCCCGTTCAGCTGCCACTTCACGTGCGTAACATACCCTCCAGTGTCTGCAGAGCCGCAAGCTGTGCCTTCTCGTAACCCAAGACAATGTCACTTGTCTTCAGGCCCATCCGTATTAACTCCTCCGCCTTCTTCAGCAGCTCGCCGGCCAGGACGATGACCAGATTTGTCGCATCACCCATCTCTGCCTCTTGTTGCTGGCTGGCCATGACGAGAAGCTTCGCCGCAGGGTGTACAACCTCGAGTTCTCGCAGTATCGTCGCCGCGTCCGAGGTGAGGATCATTTTCTGAAGGTGGTTTATGACAATCTTGTTGCGTCCATAGGGCCCGAGAGAGGTCTGAACGGTCTGGGCAATCGTCCGGCAGGCGTCGATGTTGCGAATAACAGCGCCATCTTCGGCGTCGTAGCTGTTGCGGGGTGGTTAGCTGGTTGTTTACTGTGATTGCGGGGTTGCACAGGGCCATACTTCTGGTAACCTTGCTTGAACAAGCCGGCATTAGGAGCGTTGGGTATCGTGAGAGACATGTTGGCGGCGTGTGAGGGGTATCAGGGTTGTGGTGGTGTGCCTGCGTCTAAGCTCTGCGCGGCGAGAACGCGTCCAGTCCCAAATTTCGATGCCAAGACTTGGAGATCGGGGGAAGGAAACACCGATAATGCACCTTCAACTGTCCCGGGAGTAAGGTATCAGATGTGATATATTGAGATGATGTGTACAGCTACACTACGTCACTTGGGTCTTTAATCGTGCGCCCTCTCGGGGGTTGGAACGGGGGCAAAGGCGCGTGAAGTTATCAGCCGCCAACGTTATTCTGGCGATAGTTACGGTACACCTAAGACCGCTCTGCTTGAAAGCATACATAGACGCATGCAACGCATGAGCCAGCGGATAAGCTGACTGCTGTGCCGTTTTAAACATAACATCGTCACATAGATAAGCATGCAAGCGTATAAGGTCCTTGAGCGCGTAAGAATGTGAGCAAAATCTATCTAGCCGTACACCTTAGGATTTGTGAAGGTACCGCTAGCGAAAAAGACTGCTCGACTCCCTCTAGGCACCGTTAAATGACCAGGATCTCATGACAATGCGAGTATGCTGGGGATAAGGATAGGTGCCGTAGAGAAGAAGAGATGGTGTTCGCGCCGAAGAAAAGTTAACTCGGAATATCTGCTTAGGTAATGCCGCTAGACCCAATGCACCTCCGCTCCCCGAACTTTTCTGAGATCTCGAGAGGGCAGCGGCTGCATCGAGATACCGCGGAGGGCACTGGGAGAAATGAACGCCGGACAGCAGACAACGAGGCGATTGGCCTCACGAGCCGGTATGGAATGCAATTGGGGCTAGAGGCAACTGGAGCGCTGACGAACGAAGGTCAATCAATATGTCGCTCATGTAGAGACACCGTCGCCCGCACATATGCATCCGCTGCCGCCGCCGCCGTCCAAACCGAGGACCAAGTCGCCCAACACATTCCTCCCGTTGCCCAGGTATCGCCGTCAACATCCTACGCCGTCAACGCAGGTGTCGTCCTGTCCCGCCCCCCGCAAATAACACGCGACCTCCACCCTTTCGAAGCTGCCTTTTTCCTATACCAACGACGATTGAACGAACGACTTGCGCTACCCTTCACAAGATACTTCTACGTAAAGAAGCGAACACCTGCAGACCTAGAATGGAAACGGAAAATGAAGCAACGGCTGACCCCCGCCCGCGACATCGGACGATACCAAGGCTACGGAGACGAAGCATGGAATGACGAGCTCCTCGTAGGAGCACAAGAGAGCGACTTTGAACACCAGGTTGGCAAGCTTATCGAAGACGCTGAGCAATCTGGCCTGGAGGACGCATCGGACACCACTGGCGCAAAGAAGATGGAGCGCGAGCCCGTAGAGAAGCCAATGCCGAGGATAACAGAAGCGGATCAGAAGAACGACACAAAGAGCTTGAATCGCGCGCTTCAGAGAACGCTATATCTGCTTGTTAAGAATAAGGAGGGGCAATGGCAGTTCCCACAGGATCGCTTGAAGGAGGAGAATCTGCACGGTGTACGCAATACCACATCCTACAGATATCTACTGAGATGCTAACAACTACCAGGCAGCGAGTCGTATCATCACACACACCGGTGGCATCAACATGAACACCTGGCTGGTCGGCCACGTGCCAGTTGGCCATCACCAGGTGGACTACCGCGAACCCAAGCCCACGGGCGACCTCAAGGAGTACGGCTCCAAGACCTTCTTCCTGAAGGCGCGCATCATGGCCGGCCAGGTCAACCTCAAGGAAAACAAGCTTGGTCTTCAAGACTTCAAGTGGCTAGCCAAGGACGAATTGCAGAAGGAGGTAGACGGCAGCTACTGGCGGCAGATCAAGAACATGTTGGCAGAGCGATGATTGATATGTACGACCAATGTATTCTAGCGTTGATACTGAACGCGTGTAACTCATGATATTCCCGATAGCATCATGCAAAGTAATCATGATGGATGCTACGCCGAGATCGCTGGTCAACGATGAAAACTCACTGTGAGAGTGAACACCACACCAGCATGTTTGAAAACAGGAAGGATGCTGAAAACAAGACTGAAATTCTTTGGACACATCGATCTTACATAACGCGAATAACTTTTCCCCTGCGGCCATTGTAAATCTTGCCCCTCTCATCTCCAAGCATAGCTCTCGTCCTGTAACCCTTATGTGCACTTCTCCCAATCATAACTGAACCCCTGCTGCGCGCCATAGTACTGGTCACCAAGCGCCTCACTGTAGGAATGCTCACTGTCTACAACACCCTTCTGACCTTCCTTGCCTTGTACCCACATCTCCGTGCGGAAAGTGAACGTACCACTTCCGCAATTAGGCTGAGGAATAAGCTCAGGTGGGTAACTGATGTTGGAGTAGTGTTCTTGAGCATACGGGCCAGATGAAGCAGGACCAATCAGGTCAATGGTATCGGCGACCTATTGGAAGAGTCAGTACATGGTCTGACTATTGGAGGGTTCAGTATCATGAACAACGTGCCTCCGTTCTTCCAACCCCTTCACCCACATAGTAAGCAAAGTCCCAGTAGACTTGCACTCCCTCGTCAAGCTGGTACGTCATGATGCCCTTTGTACCGTTCTTGTGCAGCCTCAGCTTATAGTCTTCTGCCTCAGCAGCCTTATCGAAATCCTTGTACTCCTTGTATGCCAGCGTCGTCTCACACCATGTATGGCGGGGGCCGGCCTCGAGATCGACACGCATCCATGGGTAGGCGATGTACCAGTAGTAGATCTCGCTGCCATCGACAGTGTTGGAGCCAAAGGTTGGGCGCGTGGTGCGCGAGACTGTGCCGTTTTTGCCGGAGTCTGGACAGCCTGGGCCGCGGATGGAGGAGATGGTGAACGACCAGTTCGGTGGGAGGATACGAAGGGGGTCGGCGGAAGGCGAGGGGTGCGCGAAGGTGGTCGCGAGGCTAAGAAGAGTGGCGGCAGTGGTTGTATACCTCATCGTGGATGGTAAGCAGAGCTCAGATAGATGATTAGTTGAGATTGAATCTGTTGTTTCGTGAGCAGATGCTCGTTCTCTCGAGTCCTTCATGTAGACTTTATATGTGTCAGTGTAATCTTTCGCGTCTGCATAAGGACGTGTACTCTGGGTAAAGCTATCATCACGGCATACAAAGAACAACTTCAGTAATCACCCGCAGGTCCAATTGGCACGTAACCCCACATCGTCATGGGAATGATTTTAGATTGCTATGGAAGCAGAATCAACGGTATGCGATGCCAGTATAGCGATCGCAATATCGAGGCGAAGTCTGGTGATGTTGCTCGACGTTTATGAAGGCTGGAAGAGTATGAGTGAGGGGAGATGAAGTCAGGCGGCAGTCGCCCAAAGTGTAATTGACTGCTCCCTGTTCGCGGCTGCATGCTGCGCTGAGCGGATATCCGGGGTGTACAAGGCCGATGTCCTTTGATCGCGCATATGCAGAGTTAATCGCGTTCATATGAGGTTGTTCCGTCAATATAAGGTTAAACGGAGCCGTGTGGGGAAACCTGGAAAGGGAGGGTATGCAGCCGCTTGTTAAGGTGCTGACGCTGTACAGCACCGGCCGTGTCCGTCAGCAACATGAAACACAGCGAATGAAGGGACGTCAATAAGGTAACTGTTTCCCTATCCGTAAACTGATACGTCAGTCTTTAGCCTATAGTGCTTGTTGTACGTGAGGAAATACGAATATGTTGAGTGCGTGTCACCATGGCTGGTTGCTCCGGAAAGATGTGACAGCATTTCGGAGAGTTGTTGTCATCCGGGATTCGTCCAGAAATCTGATCCATCGTATGTATTAGCGCTTAGCGAAATGTGAGAAATTGTGAAGCGAGAGCTTCGACGGAAATGGGTTAAGAGTGCGCTATCGATGACAAGTATTGCTGTCACTATGCGAAAGGATACCAATTACAGAAAGCTACTGATCAAAGCTTGAAATTGGAGTACTTCTCAGTCACTGAAAAGTCAGGGGCAACCCCGATGCAGTGTTGAGGTCCGATAGTGAAGACCCATGAACCCAATTCCATCATATCGGCATTGCTTGACCTGTTTCTCAAACATCGAGGTGATGGAATAAGGCCAGCGTTTCGAACGATTTATTGCTATCATGCTCGGCAAGCTCTTGCCAAAGCGACATGGAGACGGGAATGCTGATGTAGCGTTCTCATCGGTTTGCTGCGTCAACCCTAGTGGTATTACGAGGCTTGCGGCCCTTGACTTGGGAAAATCGCAATACGACCACAGCAAGTGATCCTACCGGTTTGATGTGATGCGGTCTAGTACTCGATTTGGGCCTTTCTGCGTAAGGTGCACCAAAACGGCCCGAAAAGGCAGTACGATGCGCTAGCGTAGTCGATGCAGGCCAGAGCCAAACCCGATTGGCGCTCGATGCGAGACCACCAGGTCTGCCGATTCTCCATATAGCTTCGTCGGCAACGCCCCAGACTTGTGCGTCATGTTCCGAACATCAGAGTGGCGTCCGAAGCGCGACAAGGGTTCCGCATATGTGCTGCTCTAGTTGTAGCTGTGCCTCTCTGGTACAACATGGGATATGTCGTCTAGCGAAAAGCCCTAGGACGATTGCATGGATAATCGTGTAGCATTGTGAAGACATCCAACTAGTATCATCAATGTGACTTCCCACCCCAGACATTGACCAATTCATCTAGTATCGAGACCGACGGAAACTTGCTTATGCTCAAGACGGATCTGAGAATCTCCAGTATCTCCGCTTGTCGATCTGGTGTCTCCATACATAGTGCCGCTGATGCCAAGTCAGTAATCTGTACATATACGAAGAGCTGGTATAAATACCTGCATAGATAGCCTGGAAGCTGACAAAAGCCGAAGGGGAGTTTTGCGATTGCTGCGCCAAAGCAATCCCACATATTGTCGACGTGCTTTCGCGAAGGAGCTTGAAGCGAGTTTGATACGTGTTGAGACCTCCGGTCGTTGGCTGATTGAGAATCATGATTATTCGCGCAAAGTGGTAGGTTTGAATAGCAGCAGCATGTGCGGGAGGGTGTATCCATATCGGCATCGGCTTTGCATCAAGGGTCGAGCTTGGAGAAGATGCGGTGGGTCCAGTCTCCACAGGTATGGGCTCGAAGCTTGATGGAAGGAGACTTTTCCATGCATCTAGCATCCGTAGTAGTGTTTCTCCTGCTTCAATGTAGCCAGCTATGTCTCCTTGCTTCGGCGCTGCAGCGAACTGGACACATTTTGCGGCGATATATATGATGCGTGTCGCCAGTCCTTCCGACGTGAGTTCCACCATCGGTACCTTGGGCTGATGTATTGTCAGTGCTGGTCGTCCAGTACGGAAAGCTGCCCAGATGTCTTGCCGCAGCCAAGCCCACCAAACTGCACGTTGCAGACTATCGGGAGACTCGCCGCTTGCGCCTGCGTTCTTTTGTATCCAAAAAGCTCCCCTCAGATGCCGATCCCAATTGCTGTGATCGGGATTACCGGCCGTACCAAACATTTCTACGAGTGGGTACATGTGATTAGTACCTTTCGCACACGTTGTTCGCATAGAGACATTGCTTACCATATGTCGAGATCATTGTAGCAGTGACCAATATTTCGCGTGAATTGGTATATGACTGATGCCATATATTCTGCGATAGATACTGCAGTGTCTCATAGTACAGTTGTTCGGCAGCCCTTCGTGGAGTGGACGATGCGCTAGAAGACGAAGCAGGCGTACCGGGTTGAACCTGAGAAGCAGCCTCATTGCCGACATCCTGATCCTGGGATAGGGCCATATGACAAGCACCGACTGCCAACAAGGACTTGAGCAGACCTACGTTATGCAAGGCGAGGTGGGGAACAACGTTCGCAAAGTGTTTCGCAGGGTCGAAAAGATCCAAGATCGGTGCTACATCACTGACATAATGTTCAAAATACGTCAGCTCTTGCCGCTTCAACTCAATCCTTGCTTCCGTATTCCATGGTTGCTCGGCTATTGCGACTGTGTGAACGTTGACGCTACCAAAAGGGTCATCATCGCCGGCTAGAGCGACGGATTGCCGAGGGGACTGTCTTCTTGATAAACTTGCAATATCAAAATTCCAGCGATTGCTATTCGTTTGCCCTTGCATACTGTTGATCGCGTCTTCCGCCAGTAGATCATACCTATCAGATCTTAGCCAATGTTAATATCAACAAGCGGGTCGATGTTACCATTCGACAGGTCCAAAATTAGGCGCCAAGCTTTCCCCGAAGGTGAAAAGACTGTCGTCAAGGAAGAAATCATCGTTTGGTAGTATACTTTCAGTGATCCCCGGCGGTTCTGCGGGGAATGAGGGCCACGAGTGTAACGGCTCCACAGGCTCTGAACCTAGCGTTGGAATGCTTACAGACCCAGGCTCGGTCTCATTGTTTGATGGCGCTGAGTTCCCAATAGCTGCGGTCACGTCGACATCACGCGCACTTAGTGCTCGCGGGCGTCGGGGTGTTGGGGTCCTCTCAGCATATACACATTCTCGTTGGACTCTCTCGCAGTTTTTGCAACTTGGATGGCTTTCATCGCACTTGACCTTGCGCTTGCGGCATGTCAAGCTGTCCACTTGTTAGCATTGCGCTTACGATGCTGTGCATAGAGAGGTTCGAGCTTCTGCTTTCACAGTAATCAATGCGTGCTTGATCTGCGTGAACTTACCACCCTGTCGAGGTCCTCAGTCCACGTGATTTAGACGGCATGTTGTGCTGTGCTCAGGCTGAGGGCGAGCGAGCGTGCGAAGCGATCGCATCGAGGAACGGAACGCGCTCGATGCGGGCAGGCCGACTCAAATACCAGACACGCGGAAGCTAGCCGCAGTCGCGTGCAGACGTTAGCAGCGACGCTAACTGTCTCACGGGCACCAGAAGGATTTGCTGTGGGGAACCTGGACACATTGGGGATTTACGGGATTGCGAAGTCTGAGGGACGAGAGCCGTAGCTGTGGTGCTGGTGAAGATCGTCCCGAGCTTCATTGGTGTTATGTAAGCGCTAAGCCGCCCGTCGGCGACCTAATGCCTTTATAATTCCAAAGCTTCACATCGTTGCAAAGGGCTGTGATAAGAAGGAAATTCTCTCAGTATTCCTGTTTTGTATTGCTGTCTAGATACAAGTTGGACCATTCTTAATTCTTCATACTTGGTGTAGCCTGTCAATCTTTCCTGGACGCCTTCTGGTTGTTTCTTTTCAAGGTCATGTACGCAGTCCACGAGTCTATCAAGCTGTTTTGCGACCCTTCTCTTTGCACCTCCAACTATTCTTCGATCCGTCGTGTAGTGGCTCTGACTGCGTGCCGCCTCGAGTCCTGGGACCATGAGTTTTGCAATCGGACTTGTAGGCTACGCTCTCGTTCCGAAAGTGAATGCCATGGAATAGCCAACGGAAGCCGCGAGCAGCGGCGCAGCAATAATCCCAAGGATTCAGTACCTCCACCAAAGCTTCATTGGGTCCACACTCGTATCTTTGTTCAGGGAACTTCGGAAGCCGATCGATCTTGTAGGGCCTCCATGGGAACGCCCAGTAATGCAGGACAGCAAAGACCAAAGTCTCCGTGCATGTAAGCAGACAGGTAATTCCGACATGAAGATCCAGTTCAGCAATGAAGCGCGTAGGTCGCAGTGCTCTGTATTGAATGAGCAGCGAGATGAGCCATGTTTGCCAATAAGTAAAGAAGACGATAAGCTTGACGCAAACCATCTTGAAGACGGGCCTGTTGGGTGCGAGATCTTCTTTGAGCTGCCCGTAGATCTGATGTAGGCAATACATCGCAACAAGAACAGAGAGTGCATCAAAGATGGCAGTCCATAGCGAAGCGTAGCGTACGTTATGACTTCCTTTGCAGAATTGACCGAGGGATGACGTGATGACGGCTACGGTTGTTACGATGGTACGAAGAACGACGTATTGAAATATCCCGATGTAGTTGATCTGCGGATGATCAGTACCCTCTCAAAGAATACAGGCTAGGCCATCACTTACATTGAACCAGGTAATGCCGCTCCTCGGCCTCCTCAGCAACCCTTTGTGCTCGCCGCCGGTCAGCTTCTGGAACCAATTCAACGGCCAACCCCAATTCTTCGGTTCGACGTGGCGAAAGTACTCTTTCTGCTCATGGAGGTCGGGTGCAATATAATGACACATAAGCGTGAAAAAGCTCGCGACAGCATAAGCGGAGTAGCATTCGCGGACAAGCTCGCAGTAGACAGCCCTTCTGTAGAACACATAAGAGAGCAATGTGGTCCACGCGTAGACCGGAATGACGAAGAGGATACGTATAATATGTTTTTGTTCGTGTGGGTGTCGGTAGTGCAGTGCGTGTTGCTTGATGTGGAAGACGGAAACCCCAATCGCCAATGACGCCAGAGTGCAGCAGACATTTAGAGTCAGCAGGTGGAAGGTGATATCTTTATGGCCAAAGGGCAAAGCCTGTTCGGCGATGAGGTCGCTCGTGAGCTGATCGCCTGGACACCGGGCGGCCATTGTCGTCAGTTGTGCGAATTCAGTGAGGAAATCAGTATGCGACTACGTAGGGAGCCACCCTACCGTGCACAACAAGGTCGATGCAGGAGGAGCATTGCAATGAAGAAGCTACAGCAAACCGTAGCCGTCGTTCTTGCCTGCTGCAATTTCGAGCAGCGGCCTGACATAGGGAAGGAGGATTTGGCCAAGAACATTTGTTGTAGAGCACCTGGCCCGGTTCTTCGACTTTCGATATTTCTTACACAAAGATTGCATCCCTTCGGGTAAATCATCCTCTCCAAATGTCTGCCCCTCTCCCTCTATATCCACCCCTCCCTCGCCCTCTGTAGCCACTACCGCCTCTGCCACCTCTGTAGTCAGGGCGCTCTTCACCAACTTCGACAACCCTGTCATCGTCGTCAAAACTGTATTTGTACTTCATCTCTGTCTTGATGCCCCGCCCCTTCCTCGTCTGGCCAGGTGCCCAGTCTCTGCTTGTCTCGGCGTCCAGTTCCTTCAGCCTCAGATCGGAAATATCATCCGAAACGGGGAGATAGAAGAGTTGGGGTTTCGCTTCTGTGGAGCAGAACAGATCGTGGAGTGTTTTGAATGAAGCTTCAGTATTTTGTCGGGTATCTTTCGATGAGGCGGTTGGGAGCGATGGTGCTGGTGCTTGTTGTATAGACGGCATCCGCGCGTCTGCGCTTGCGCGTGGGCCTCGTGGTGCGTTTGCAGGAGCACCTGAACCGACTTCCTGGAATACAGCTACAACAGAGCCATCACTGGATTCTGGATACACGACTTCAAACCGTTTGGGGTTATGTGAGCGTTTGTTTGCACGAGCGTCCTTCTCAGCAGCTGCAGCGTCCTCTTCCTCTTTGATCCAATCCTTCACGTACTCATCCGGGACGAAGTCGACCCAGAGCTCTTTCCTGTTACCTTCTGGTGGCCAGATGGAGCCGTGTAAAGATGCTCGCACTCGTGATGCAGCAGTCTTAGTGCTAAAGAGTACAAGCGCATGCGACTTGAGTACGTCCAGGAAAAGGGTTTCCACAATTGTGGGGTCCGGTGAGGTAGATGGCGGCGAGGCAAGAGAGATTAGGTGTGCTCGTAGTGGCTCCAGACGCAGAGGGCGCATGAAATTGCGGATGTACAATGCAGATGTCACAGGGTGGAGCGCGGGTACCGTGGGCCTGTCATCAGTCAAGGCTTCCTGGGGCGTGTCGTCTGCGTTGGATTTCATGAGGTCTTTGTACCGAGAGGCCTTTTCCTTTTTCTCGCGTCTTGTGTCAGTCTCCACAACTGGCGGATCCTCCCCGGCTGGTACAGAGCCAGTGTCGTTTGTTTCGCTTGGATTGCCATTTGCTAAAGGTGCGGTCTCTTCCTCCGATCTTCTTTGCTCCATGACGGTGTCCTCGTCTTCCTGCAGGTGAACGCCAGGCGCCGGTTCCTGGCTGGGCCTGTGCTTCTTTGCCTTGATTTCCTGGTCCGCCATCTCGGGGGTGTCACTCCTCCTCTTTCTCTTCTTCGAGTCTGTTTCTACTTCTTCCGTGTTGAGCCTCGATGTTTCCGTCGTCGAAGGCTCTGGAACGGTAAGGAATTCCGGCCTCTCAACGGATTGTTGCTCATTGGACACAGGTGAAGCTGTCTTCGCGTCCATGCTCGTGTCTTGCAAATCTTCGGGGAGTCCAGACGTTGGCTGCGCCAACCGCAGAGCTTCAGCAGCCGGTCCTGGAGCATCTGGCAGCTCGCCCTCTGCGACTTCGACCTTCTTTACGTCTCCAACTTCCGCATCCGTAGGCTCCGTCACGGTTGGGCCAACCACATCGTCGGCATCTGCGGGCGGTGCATTGAAGACTCCCGCCGGTTGTATTGAGCCGGGCTCCTCCGCATTGGTTATGTCCTCGGCAGGCCGCTCTATTGCTTTAATCTCGTCTGGTGGAGGAATATCGCTGTCTATGTGCGAAATTGTCTCGGGGAGGGAATCGGTAGTCGCTGCGGGTACGGGTAGAGGCTCTGGCTCGGCTTCGCGTGTAGGCTGCTGCTCGGCTTCTAGATTCGAGTCAGCATCTAGCGGCAGCGATGTACTCATAGTGCGCATACCTCCAGCCTCGGAGAGCGCTGGTCCAGGGACATGCTCTTTGGTGGCAGTGTCGTCGCCAACTTCGGTATTCACCTGCTCGACCGCATCCGGCGGCGCGTCTGCGCTTTCGGTACCCTCGTCTGGCGCACTGGGAGTCTCAGCAGCGAGGTCGGCCTCCTGGAGCTTCTCGATAATTTGCGCCTTTCGTGTCAAGCCGGTGCTGGGTATACTCCGGTCCTTCAACACCTGCCGCAGTTGCGCGACTGTCTGTTTGCTGTAATCTGTCATGGCCGGGTGCTGGGCTCAATTGTAATAAAAATAGCGGGAGTAGAGTCGCATAGAGTTGCTGAATATGTGCGCCTGTACAAGCAGCCAAAAGAATGATAGGTAAGGGAGAATGAGAAGGTGCGACAAGGCTGAGGAACCGCAAACGTCACGCCTCAAGGAAGTTCGCGCGCGTTGGAGGCGTGTGCTAGTGGCTTGGCATACATACACGTCCCGCAAGCCACCTGGGCGCGTGTGGGGAGGGCTGCATTAACCGAGCGATCATGGCATTCTGTCCCTTCGAACTCTCCGTCTACGTAGACATCGCATTCAAGGTGGTGAGCGCGCTGACTATCTACCCAGGTACCAGAAATGCTACCTGCCAAGTCTTTTCGTGTCATCATCGTGAAAGGGTGGTCAACCTTGGAAGAGTTGAATACCGCTTCGGGGAAAATCCGATCCGGTAAAGCATGCAAACATCAGCACGGTCAGCTTCGAGGGTCATGAGTTGATAATTCGGTTTGCGCATGTTCGTCATGAAGCCGTGCAAAATCAAAACACATGATACCAGTTGGAAGACGTTTATCGGAAGGTAAAGCTTAGCGCCATGCGCATCACTTTATGTTCTTTCAAGTTTCCTGTTCCTGAATAGGAAAACTCTAAGTTGCTTCACGTCGTCATCTCCCATAGCGTACCATAAGCGCTAGAGTGTACTCATTTGAGTAAGCTCTCACGCATACCTGAAAGTGGCCGCATGGGTTTGTGGTGACATCGTAATAGGGGTATCTGAAATTCAAAAATGTCAAGTCTCGAGTGATCACACAAGTATCATCCCATTTAATAGCATCATTGTGTACGGTTGTATAACGAAACGCTCAGATAGATGAGTTGAGTCAGGTAGCCAACATCACACAGGTTCCGGTATTCGGGAGCTTCATAGCCGCGCGATGTAAGAGTCCTTCTGGAAGGGATTGGAGCGGACCGGAAGCGCTGGTACCGACGATCGTTGATCTTCTTGTGCCGAGCGATTACTTGTAGCTAGCCTGATTTACAAGTGGATTCATTAAAAATCGAAACGGGGCGAACAGAAACCTAATTGATGGCTAGCGCAGAGAACAGGAGCCGTGATGTCCATCCCACCGAATGAGCATGGGAATGCCAGCAGTCGATCTCAATGTCCAGAGCGCCCAATCGCTCCGGATGCTACGGTCAGGTTCGGAAGCAAGGCGCTGACAGAGCTATAGAGTTATTATTGTGATGCAAAGCACCATGTTAGCCTACCTGGGTATGACGACGATCCCAAAACAAGAGCGCATCTTTGTATATAACGGGCCTATGCCACCGTAAGACCGCTCTCTACTCAACCATCCACCTAAACCATCAGCTACACCATGGCACGCTTCTTCTTCCAAATACTGCTTGCTGCCGCGAGCCTCGTCGCTGGCCAAAGCACAACGTGCCCAAATGAGGTTGCCATCTACAACCAGCAAGATCGCACTATGAGTGCGACCAGCAGTGAGTGTGAATTCTCTGAACAGTAAGGAACTTTTGTACTGACATATGCTGCAGACTGGTTCCTTGTTCCGGTGCCCAAGGATGCTGTCATGAAGGCCCTCAAGGAGTCGTTCTCGAGCTTGGTCAACCTAGGCGGACTAAATCTGCTATCTCTTCCCGAAGAGCTGAAATTTCCCGAGGGCATGCACCCGGTCATCGTTAACGCCGGGGCCAACACCGATATCCGCCAGGGCGGCCTCCAGCTTGCTACAGGATTGATGGTCGGCAGCTCTATGATCCCCTATGTTGGCGTCGGTAGCTCCAAGACACCACTCAATGCGCCCCTCGTGTCGTACCTTGCCGGCGTGGACGAAGTAACCCAGGGTTATGTTGCCGGCCTTGTCCCATCTCTAGTTGGTAAGTAATCGACGCGAACTCAGTTCAGCCTGTGGGTTATAGCTAACGCGCGACCCTTTAGCTACTGTAGGCGGTATTCAGACCAGAATCGGCGCATTTCTACCACTCAATGCACCATTCCAGTCATACCGGGATGGATCCTTCGGTATCAACTCGAAGTGGGCACAGGCACCCAACCCTGTCAGCGGTCCTGGCCTGTACTCTGAGGCGTTCGATCTCAAGTTCGTCAGCGAACCCAACCAAGCAGCACCCAAATACTCCCTCGACATGTGGAAAAGCATGGTCAACCAGCCCTTCTTGCTCGGCAGCGTGGGAAGCCTCCTTTCACCCAAGTGCCAACGCAACGTCTACTTCTTTAACAACGCCACCGCACAGCCAACTTACCGCTCGGGCAACGTAACTCTTGGTCCTTCAGCAGGTGCCGATGTATTCTCTGCTACCTTGCAAAAGGCCAGTCCAGATGGTTCCGGATTCTACCAGGGAGTTTATGGCTTCACTGGCTGTGGGCAGGCTGTCGGATATGGCGCTGTTGTTCCGCTAGGCGAGGACTGCGAGGCTGCTGCTCAGGCCATCAAGAATACCCCTGGGGCTTTGTAAGAATACTTAATGACCCACCTGGATAGGTATAGATGAAAACTACTTGTCGAGTAATACCAGTAATGTTAGCAATGTACCCAGAATGTCTCAATTCCAGGTTTTGTGTTTCTTACGTGCTATAGAACTAACGAAGAGCTGGCGGAAGGACGTTGCACGTCTTTGCTGCAAGTCGTTACGTCATTGTTGTCGCGTCCCAAAAATGGGGCGTTCGCTGTGCGCACGCGTCCTATTTTCCTCGACCGTTACACATTGTCTTCGCGCGAGCGATACTTGTTGAAAATCTGTCAGCCGGAGATTTATCCGAACTGAGGTCTGGGAATAACACCTCGAGAAGGCCGAGCAATGAATGTACTATACCGTTCGAGGTTAGCGCAGCTCATTAGTACGCAAAATCTACGTCATATTGACCGGAGATACCCAACGGTAGTCGAAATTTGTGGCATCTGTCATTGCTTAGCGTTACTAATGTTCTATCAATTCCTCGCTCTATTGTTGCTGCCGGCTTTAGCATCATAAAGGCGTCCGGCACTTGCCACGTTTCCGACAATCTTTCTCATTTCTTCGAGCTGCACCAAGAACAGGGATCGTAGTTTATATTCAAGCATCCCAGAATAAATCGTTGAGAAAAGCGACAAGATATGAACTACTGGAATCATGGATTCTAAAGACGAACGATCATCAGACACGAATCCCACTTCGACATCAAACGCCGACGTAGATCTTGAGAGTGGAAGGCGATCAAGACCAAGACAGCGGAGCGAGTCAACATCCGATTCGTCGTCGGAGTACGAGGAAGAGAAGGATGCCGATCATGACGGCCACCGTCCATCTGGAAGAGAACTTCAAGAAAGCATTTCGCGATCACGCAGCAGACGCAGTCTACCAAGAGACAGAAGAGCGACAGCCACGGCGAGTGGTATGAATCAGCCTTTGAGCCGCACAATATCTAGACGCGACACCGCACTTTCACGAATACGTACACGACCGAATGTTGCGCCATTTTCCCATCCTCTGGCGCATCAGCAGACCACTGCAGATGTGCTAGTAGATTTTGAGGGCGAAGACGATCCTTATCGCCCCATGAACTGGCCCACAAAGAAGAAGATCACAACGACCATGATGTATGGCCTCACGACTATGAGCGCGACATGGGCTTCTTCTGCATACTCTGCAGGTACACGACAGATAGCAGCCGAGTTCGACGTAGGAAACCAGGTCGCAGTGTTGGGCACTACGCTCTTTCTATTTGGGTTTGGACTTGGACCGCTTCTCTGGGCTCCCCTCTCAGAAGTCTACGGGAGACGTTTGGCAGTTTTGACGCCCATGTTCATTGCAATCTGCTTTAGCTTCGGTAGTGCCGTGTCAAAGGACTTCCAGACACTGATGATCACAAGGTTCTTCGGTGCCTTCTTTGCTAGCGCACCAGTCACGAATACTGGCGGTGTGTTGGGTGATCTGTATAGTCCGGCATGGAGAGCATTAGCCATGGCAGGCTACGCTATGGCGGTCGTCGGAGGGCCGTGTCTAGGGCCAATTGTCTCAGCAGCTTTTGTCGCCAATCCATCACTGGGCTGGCGCTGGACCGAATACTTCACTGGCATACTTCAGGCTACCATTCTATTCATTGACATCATTTTCATCGACGAATGCTACCCACCGAAACTCCTCGTCTACAAAGCACGTCGCCTGCGGCATGAAACCGGCAACTGGGCCCTTCACACGAAGTTCGAGGAGTGGGACGTCAGCATCAAAGAGTTGTCTAAGAAGTTTCTTCTTCGGCCATTACAGCTCCTGATGACTCCTATCTGTTTCCTTGTCGCGCTCTACGCTAGCTTCTGCTACGGCATTCTATACATGATGCTGGGAGGTAAGAGATATCGCTATAAGAACTGTCTGTGAGACGTACTGACACGTTCAGGCATTCCTATAATTTTCGGCGAAATGAGGGGATGGCCAGCTGTAAGCGCAACGCTGCCTTTCCTGGGCATCTTGGTTGGCGCAATCATCGGCTGCAGCATCAACGCCTATAACCAACTTCTGTACAACAAGGTCTATCGTGCAGCTGGTAATCGTGCCGTTCCTGAAGCACGTCTGCCACCGATGATGCTCGGCTCGGTACTCTTCTCCGCCGGTCAGTTCATCTTGGGTTGGACAGCGGACCCTCAATACCATTGGATTGCCCCCGTCATTGGGCTGGTGTTGCTGGGAACTGGATTCTTCACGATCTTTCAAGCTGCCCTGAATTACCTGGTCGACACATTTACGTTGTATGCAGCGAGCGCAGTAGCAGCGAACACTTTTCTTCGAAGCGCCTTTGCGGGCGCTTTTCCATTGGTGGTGACGCCGCTGTATCACAACGTTGGAGTAGGTCCCGCAAGTAGTATTACTGGTGGATTCGCGGCACTGCTTATCCCAGTGCCTTTCGTTTTCTACATATATGGCAAGAGGATCAGGAGAGCAAGCAAATGGAGTCGCGGGAGTGTTTTTGATTGAATAGTCAACGGATAACTACAGTAATGCCATTGTGAGTTTTAGCTCATTCCGCAATTGATGAAAGCTGGTTTCCGCGCTTCACGTGTCTGATCGACTCACTACCCGACTTAAGTTGTCATCACGTTTTTGATCTCCGGAAACACATCCGCGAACCGAGCCGAGAAAGACTCGACGTACGCACCCCAAGACTCCTTGCAGCCGTCGCATAGCTTTATTCCACCAAACGAGAAAGAATTATGTCCACCATGTGTCTCACGATGCTGACAGCCCTTACAAGTATCCTCGCTGCTCGCGTCGAGGAACTCACGGAGGCCGTTGAACATGAGCTCATCACTTCTCGCCATTAAGTGGTTATAGCGCTCGACGTCCTTGGCATCGCCATCCTGCATGTCGACGCGGTTCCAGAGCTTGAACTGTTGGCGTGCTTGTGTGATGACGGTATCTGTCTCAGGCCGACCGATCATCAATCCATCTTCGATAAACCGGTAGCGACGCATCACTAAAGAACTTCGTTAATGACGGTATATCGTTGCGAACACGTCAACCTAGGAAAAAACTGAACAGGTCTGCAGCCTACATCAACGTAGAAACCTGCAAAGTAGGTGGCCTAAAGTCCATGTAGGCTCTAGACCTGTTCAGTTCTTTCCTTGTATGAGCTGCGAAGGGAAATTTCAACCTACTCATATGTATAGGACCACCGAAGAATCGCTGCAGAGGTAGAGGTACGAAGTCAGTACGTGTTTCACATGTATTTCGTCAGCCAGGACTTACCAAGAAATTGATGATGACCATATGTTCTCGCTTGCCCGCCCAAGCAACATCGAGAGCCCACAGCAACTCACGGGACTGGTGGAAAGCCTTGATACGGATATCGGAAGGCGCGTATGCGAACGTGGAGTTCTAAAAGTCCCAGGTCAGTCCGTGTCCATCGCATCACGTTTGATCAGATATCACTCACTGTCTCGCCCTCGGACCGGTGTTTGTAGAAGGCTACACTGTCGTAAAGAGTGGCGCCGAGTTCATCCAAAGCCTCGAACTGTTCTTCGGTATAGTGTACGTCATCGAGATCGTTACAGACTAGAGCTGCGCCCATGGTAAAGCGGATCAAAGCATCTGTGTCGCGCATGCGAAACCATTGTCGGGGCGACTTGGCGAGGGCGGTAACGTAACGTCTGAACAACAGGCCTTCACGGCGTTTGCTTGCTTTGTCTGCTGTGATGAGAAGGAAGCAGCGGAACTCGCGAGCCATGGCCGCACTGTAGCTAGATAGGATGATATCAGTGTCATTCTGTGAGATTCGAGAACAGAAAAAGAGAACAGGTCAGCTTACTGTTCAGTTGTGCCCTGAAAGAGTTCGTCGAGAAGAGCAGTGAGGTTGTAGCCTAGAAGATTGTCGCCGAGTGACACCTGTACCAAGTCGCCTTTGCACTCCGCGATAATACCGATGACGATAACACGCATGAAAGCCACATAGCGATTCCAATTGGTGTATTGAGGAATCACGCAACGTGCGTACTCCCATGCGCATGCATATACTTCTTCTTTGATGCGCTGTGGAAGGTCGAAGTCTTTGAGATCGTTCGCGATATCGGTGGGATAGTCTATGGATTGGAGGATAAGTACACTGCCTGTATACTAAAAATGAAGAAGGGGAGACCTTACACCACTTCTCCCGGATCGGTGGTACGGACTGTTCATTCGCTACAGCGAGGGATGGCTTGAAGAACGACCTGATGAGTTTGAAGCCCTGATCAGATGTGAGCATAGTTGTTATTGAATGTCGAGTGTCAAGCGGCGTGCAGTCAACCGCGCGGAGAAAACATACCGACAGAGTTTCGCGATACTGCTCGCAAAGTCTCTCGAAGTAACCATACAGCATACTGAACAACACGATTTTGAACATGCTGTTCGTATCGCGGGGAAGAGAATCGCGTGCGAAGAGATTTTGTCCGGCTGTCGTGGAGAGTTCAAATACAAAACCCGTCGTGAGCAAGTTTGAAAACTTTCTTAGCGGCGCAAACGAAAGATTCTCCGGAAACCTTTCACTCATTTCACACCCGTATGACGCGTTCAGCTCGTAGGATTCGTCGTTTCTCGTAGGGGACAGTCGGCTCATCCTGCACATCGACCCTGACTGTATTGGCAATCACGCTAGAGTGGGGCTTGTGAGTGGGTGATGAGGTCTTTCCCGCACACGGTGAAACGGCGCAAACATACCTACACACCAGCAGCAGCGCATCATTGGCGAGACTGCCTGACAACATATCGATCGCGTTTGAAACAATAATGCCCAGAGTTGGGAGATGCAAGGAAATTACCGATAATGGAGACCCAGCACAGCGGCGTGGCTTTCTAGCCCTTGCACAATGGGGTAATTTCCTACCAGTCTCCCAGGTAACTGAGTACACTAAGCTCCGTTCATATAATGGCAGCGAGATTGAAACACGCTGCACTTAGCTGTGTGTCTACTCCGAATTTGCGTATTGGGTGTGATGAACATGTAACTTTTTGCCCGGAAGATGGCCATCGCGTTCGAGAACGGTGACTGCTGAGTACATGACGCCAGATCGAAGTCCAATACGGTGCCGTCTTCCGAGCTCTTACTGCAGAGTTTCGCAATCCCGCCGCCGTCTAAAAGAAATCCTTCGAATCAAATCGTGGAGTAGGTGATTGCCATTGTCCAGCAAGGAGTCTCACAAAGCAGAGATATCGGAAGTATGTGTACACCGGGAGGTCTACCATTCAAGCACTGGCAGTCTATGGTGGCTGGTCTTTCGTCATCGCGCCCGTAGTTCGGTCGATCAGAAAAGACTTGTTATACTTGAAATGCCACTCCTTCTCTCTTGACCATCGCCTTTCCACCACTTGCAAACCCGGTACCTTCGCTCCTTATCTCCACAAGTCCAGGCTTGGGCGCCTTTTCCTTCTCGTTGTCCTTTTTCTTCTTCTTGCCTTCCTTGGCGTCTGGAACTGTCGTAAGATCCGCATCGCATACATAGCAATGAACAGTCTCGGACTCCGGTCCTTGATCATGTGCATCTCGCTGATGGCGATGTTCTGGCCGGAGAAACTTGTCAACGCATGGCTTGCATAGGACGTGACCACAAGGTATAGCGAGCATGGCTTTCGTACTGTTTGAGAGCGCTTTTTGACAGCTGGGACATGTGCGAGCCGACTTTCCCGTCTCGGACGACTTTTCTTCGTGGAAGTTGACGCTCGTCAAGCTCTTCAGCGACAGGCTGTGCGGTTGGTCTGGGTGGCTTGATGGGCATACAGGCGTTTGTTTCGCCTTCTCTGCGCTTTTGTGGTGTTGGTCGGGTGTCTCGCCGGGAACCCAAAAGCTGGGGAGATGACCCTTGGCTGCTTTGCGCTCGGCGTCAAATGTGCGTTTTGCTTTGCTCTGCTCTTCTTGTGCGATGCGCTTGAGTTCCTCTTGGTCAATTTCGAACTTGCGTTTCGTGCCTCTAGCCTCTCCAGCCTTGGCATCTTGCTCTTCTTCAACCATGATCTTGCTGCCTTGCCTTCCAACGACTCGTGCTGATGCACCTGCTTTGACCGAAAGCCCCATCTGAACAGCTTCAAATTCCTCGACTGCCAGCAGCCGCGCTTCCTCCTCTTCTCGCAGTTTTTGGTCCTCGTCCTCCAACTTCTGGCGCTCGTTCAGCTTCTCTAGTCGCTTCATTTCCTTTCGTTGCGCGAGAAGATTGGTCATGGCGCATTCGCGACAGAACAGATCGCCTTGTGAACAGCACACTGGGTCTACTGAAGGAAGGAGACATAGTTGGCAGGAGCCAAAAGGTAGAAAAGAGTCACGGGTCAGACGTGTAGCCTGCGAGCCCCATCGGTCTTTGAGGGCATTCCGCTCGTATGAAGTGAAGATAGTCTTTGGGGGCGGCATGTTGGGTTATGTTCAGCATTCAAGATTCGCAAATCGAGACGCGACTTTTCGTGATAGGTATACCAATCCGGGCAACAGTGCCGAGCCCTGCTATGGGATTCCGTGAACAAGCTCTGAAGATGATGCACAAGACCCGCAAGTTCAAGTCTAGTCATGTACAGTGTCGAGCTCTTGCTGTGGTGGTGGAAGAAGGCGTGTTGGAGCGGAAGAGCCAGCCACTTGGCGCACGTGCAGGCCGCAATCGCGCTAGTACTGTCGCCAAAATGCCGGTCCCTGGCAGTGACGTTGGTGGGCCGCGGCATCCAGCTATTGAGCGCGAAATCTTCACATGTCGCCCTCAACCCCACGCCTACACCAATGCGACCAGAGGAGCAGCCGGAGGCCCCCAGCGGGCCATGGCGCGCCGCGTCGGCCTTCACCATGGGCGCTGTCGGGCTCTTGTGCAAAGGATTCCTGAATGGCCTGAGCAAGGTTGAGACGCACGGAATGGAGGGCTTCCTGAAGCTATTGGATGAAAGAGAGGATCCAGCGAGTAGGCAACGAGGCCTCATAACTGGTAAGTGCTTGTACTATCAAGAATCCAGGAAATGCCCAGTACTGACGAGCGTGCAGTCTCGAACCACATCTCCGTGTACGTACGTTTGCCATAATCTCCGAATCGTCATGGATGGACTGCGCTCACACAATCTATACAGAATGGATGATCCCATACTATGGGGTATACTACCACTCGCCTACATATTTACCCCGGACAATCTGCGCTGGGGATTAGGTAGTTATGATCTATGCTTCACCAACAAGTATGTCACCTCTGGAATGCACAGAAAGCTCGGCTGACGCCCTAGCAGAGGACTGTCGACATTCTTTACCTTTGGACAGGTTCTACCCACACATCGTTCGGCGCATTCCCAATTCGGCGGCCTATTCCAACCCACCGTAACGCAAGCGATCCGTCTTCTCTCACACGGCCCGTTCTACGAGCAAGAACCACCAGAAAAGCCTACCACATCGCTCAAGAGCCCAGACCTCATCGATCCTTTTACCGACGGCCACCTCACATTCTCTACAAACGGACAAGACACGTTTCCTGCGCCCTCGGCATACCTGAATCGGCGGCATGCGTGGGTGCACATCTTCCCTGAAGGCATGATACACCAGACGGAAGACAGGATCATGCGCTACTTCAAGTGGGGAGTATCTCGATTGGTACTTGAGAGTGAGCCGATGCCCGACATCGTCCCCATCTTCATTGAAGGCTTCGACAATATCATGCACGAGACACGCACCTTCCCGCGCTTTATACCACGGCCGTTCCAGAACGTCAGGGTGACGTTTGGTGAGAAGCTGGATGCTGAGGAGGTATTCGGCGACTTGCGCGCACGCTGGAAACAGATGCGCGCAAACGAGGAGAGGAAGGGAGGAAAACTGCAAGTCGGTGTTCTCAACGACGCCCTGAAGTACTCCGACGAGGCCGTCAGCATACGCAAAGAGTGCACGCGGAGGATACGGCAGGCGGTTCTGGACGTCAGGCGGCAGCGAGGCTACCCTGAAGACGACCCGAAGAACGGCCTCGCAGAGACATGGCTGAGAGAAGGCCCGGGTAGAGAGGGGCACAAAAGGGATGGCAGCATCACAAAAGACACTTGAGGCGTGTGAGGTGTATGGTATGTGTATTGTGTATATGCGACGCCCGGCATCGGCGTGCGAAGCCAGGGGACGCGACAGACCAGCCGAAGCGTGGTCAGGTCAAGACGCCTCGTCAACAAAGAAGCGCGGCAGAGTGTCAGATTAGATCAAGTAATTACACCATCAGCGACTCCTGCCGCCGGCGCGCCGATCAACCACGGCCTCAGGCGACTGGGGGCGGGTTTCGTCGTTGCGAACCGGAGCAGGCACCACGATGCTGTTTGTACAAGGCGGAGAGGTCTCTGGCGTGCTCGTGTCGTCATCCACTGCTGGCGACGCGCATCCATCGCCCCTGGACGGAACGATGGACGTGACGAGGCTGGAGAGAGAAGCTTGGAACAGGCGTGTGGTTTTGTCGCAGAGGCGCCACGAGCACGGGCCCCACGCCAGCCAATGGACGGCAGGTGGGCTCCACCGTCGCCAGATTTATCTTGCTCGTACTACGCCGAGCAGCCTACAGCGACTCACCCCCAGCATCCAGGACACCGCGGCCCCCTCGACAACGTCGCGCCGCCCTCCCACCGCCCACGACCAATCCGCCGCTGCAGAGCGACCCTGCGCCACCGCCTCGTATGCCTCGCGGCGTCAAGAAGGAGGAGAGCATGCAGGATGCAGACTACTTGCCCGACGCGTCAGTGCCCGCCATGCCAGACGCGAGCAATGGCGTAGGCGGGGCAGACACGCCCAACACGGACAACATCACCATCAAGAACCACTTCCCCGTCGCCCGCATAAAGCGCATCATGCAGGCCGACGACGATGTCGGCAAGGTCGCCCAGGTCACGCCCGTCGTCGTTTGTACGTACTGCCCGCGCGACACTCTCCAGCATATCTAACTCTCCACAGCGAAAGCGCTCGAGCTCTTCATGATCTCCCTCGTCACCAAAGCCGCCGCCGAAGCCAAAGCGCGCAACTCCAAGCGCGTCGGCTCCATCCACCTCAAGCAAGCCATCACCAAGACCGACCGCTTCGACTTCCTCAACGAGATCGTGTCCAAGGTCGCCGACGCGCCCGAGAAGAGTGAGGGCGACATGGACGTGGATGGCAAGAAGAAGAAGACGACAAGCCGGAAAAAGAAGAAGGCAGAGAGCGATGACGACTTCTGAGTCTGAGCGCGCCGGTAGTGACGGACCTCGACGTCTTCTCGATATTAGGGGGAGCTCATGTCGCCAGGTTTCCACCTTCTGGCACCCACCTAGCCATGATCAGATACACGGTCGCCGTCTCACATGGACGGGCGCCACAGTTTTCTTTCTGCAGTCGCACGTCTGGCTGACTCCATTTCACAGCCGGGTACGACATATCAAGACGACCCTTCAGGTTGTCAGGCGTTAACTATCTCCCGGGCATTGCATGGGCGGCGTTATTTTGTTGTTGCATGGACCACGATACCAATGAATACGGATGCATGATTCTTCCCACTCGCTTCTTCTTCCCCCATTCCTGTCGCTAACGGAACAATTGTGCCCGCGGCCCGAATAGCGCGCAGTAACGTCACGATTGCAGTTTACGCGGTTTTGCAGCCGATGGGTAAAAGGCGAAGCAGGAAATGCGCCCACCAACCAGGTTTCCTCCACCCGCGCAATTTACCCGACCATCTCCGCAAATCCCCACATGCTAACGGCACCCCAGATACTCTTTCAGGACAGCCTGTAGATCGGTTCCTGCGCCATACCAGATCTATGTTCGTGTTCCTGCTTAGCCTCTCTTCTTTCCCTACCTCCGTAATTTGGGGCCCGTACACGATGTAGTATTAATCATGCATGAGCCCCAGCGCTTTTCCTCTGCAGGATTGTCATTCTCTGAACCTTCGATTGAGCATTGAACCAGCATGATCTTCTCCAGGTTAGCAGTGCTCCTTGTGGGCGTTGCAGTGTCCGTTCAGGGCCATGCCATTGAGGTTGAGAAGAGGGTTTCCGACAAGCACACCACTCGACCTAACCCTTCCAATGGCCACTGGGTCGATGCATGGGCATCAATGCCACAGCTCACCGAGCCTGCGAACCTGCCTCCAGCTCCATTCGTACGTCCACCTATCAAGTCTTCATTTATGCTGTACTAACACATCATACAGAACCAGACAGGCGCAGTCTTCGTGAACTCGACAGTTCGACAGACTCTGTACATGACCACTTCGGCCAAGCAAATCCGTCTGAAATTCTCCAACGTGTTTGGCGGTTCCAATCTTCCCATCACCGCTGTGACAGTCGCGCTCCCGCTGAACCAGACCGCCGGCATCCATCAGATTCAACCCAAGACCGTCCAGAAAGTAACATTTGGAGGCAAGGATGGTATCAGCGTGCCAAATGGCGCACTCGCAGTGTCCGACCCCATCAACTTCGAAATCAAGGCGCAGCAGATCATCACCGTCACTATGTACCTTGCAAGCGGACAAACCACAAACAGCATCACCAGTCACCCCGGCTCCAGAACAACCAGTTGGTTCCAGTTTGGCAACGCAGTCTCTTCGGCTAGTCTAGACATTAGCAACTCTACTACACAATCCGTGGCGCATTGGTACTTCCTCTCCTCCATCGAAGCTTGGGTACAGCCACGCGTCGGCTCCCTCCTCATCGTCGGCGACTCGATCACCGACGGCCGTGGATCTACAACCAACCAGAACAACAGATGGCCCGACCTCCTCCTCGCACGTCTCCAGAAGAACCCCTCCACCAAGTACATCTCAGCCGGTAACTTGGCTGCAGGCGGAAATCGCATACTAGCCGACGGTCTCGGTCCCAACGCTTTCGGTCGCATCGACCGCGACGTCCTCGCCCATCCGGGTGTCAAATACGCCATGATTTTCGAAGGAGTAAACGATATTGGAACCGCAGCGACAACGCCTGAAGCACAAGAACAAGTCTACCAAGGCCTGACTCAGGCATACGAACAAATGGTGACCCTCATCCACGCCCACGGCATCCCCGTCTTCGGCGCCACTATTACACCTTTCAGCGCGCCAGCCAATTTCACCCAGCAACCCTACTCCGATCCCGAGCGCGAGAAGACACGTCAGCGCATCAACACATTCATCCGCACATCGGGTGTTTTCGATGCCGTTGTGGATTTCGACCAGTTCCTTGCCGACCCCAGCATCCCCAGTCAGCTAAACCCGTTGTACGACTCAGGTGATTATCTCCATCCTGGCCCTGCTGGATACCAATACATTGCGGATAAGTTCCCTATTCAGATCTTTGGTATGTGGGCGAATGGTGCGGATGAGTTTAGTTGGGGTATGTAGGGCACTGGAGATGGCCATGTCGTAGAAGTTGAGTCTTTTGGAAATGTATATAATGAAATGGACCGTTCGATATGTCACTCTTGTCGCTACTGTCTCGTGAAGACATGATTTCCGGCCATGAGTGTTTTAGTATACAAGAGACAATATGTGCGAGCATAGAAGGAACGGAAGATTGCAGGGCTAAACTTTGATACCCATTCTCGATTGCACGGGATCATGGAGGGGCTCATCGTTTCCAAGCCTTTTCCAATTTCGAACTCTCACACAAAGTGCGTATATGCTCCATGAGATGAACTCCGAGTCTTGCGAAGCAAGCTCAAGCGTGCAGACATAGACAGGTCTCGTAGTCTTTTCGTTCTGGGGATCTCGAACAGACATCATGTAGTCCATGTATTCTTTTGAACGATCCCCACGATGTTTTTGATTTTTGGAGTAACTTGTTGGAAGACAAGCAATGTGGATGAAGAGTTTTTATATCCTGTCACTCCCATCGTTTGTCTCATCTCGCGCACGCACGCGACGTGTTCTATGACTCTTTCACACCAACAGTACTGCATCGCATGAGCCACACGTTCTTGGCGCACCGGGGTCATTACTGTAAAGAGATGCCATGTGTTATGATCTTCCAAAACGGGTCTCAAACCCGCCATGTAGTGGTGTGCGCCTTGTCGGCTTGCTATCAAGCTTCCTGTTCGACTCTTCGCTTGCCATCTACAAAATCCAATTTCGATGTAAAATCAGGGAAGCTACAAAGATTGCCGGTCTCCTCTCAGGTTTCAATACTCAAAGTGCGCGTGGTTTTGCTTGGGAGGCTTTATCGCCATTCAATACCACCTTCATGTTTCGTGTGGCGATTATTCTGCTGGAACATAGAACGACCTATTGGTTTTCAAGTTATCCTTCGTCGGAAGTTCAGAAAGACATGTAAATGGAAATTTTGACCCTAACAACGACGGGATGACCCAAGTGCCCGTCTCACCAATTTGAGACTCGAACGTGAGGCGTACTATTAAGCATAGTTTTAGGAACATCGCCAGATCTGCCGTGAACGAGAGGTTAACTTTATATATACATCAGCAGGATATCTATGTATTTGAGGTATCTTCCCTTGAGCAGACCAAAGTTGCAATCGCAATTTAAACGCCATTTTAAAACCACCCACGCCTGAAAATCCATATCGGCGAGAACACCATCGCATCCATCCCAAATTTGATATCAAGAAGACAAAAGCCATGCATATCGTAGTCCATCTGTACGGCGTCATAATCATACGATGCCTTGCGAGAATCTTTCAACGCCGTTCTTGATCTCCCTGACAATCTCCACTGCCTCATTGGTGCTTTGAGCTTCAAAGTCATATCGCTTCGTCTCGCGCTCCTTGAAGACGATGACCCGGAACATCTTGGGATGCTTCTTGCTGACCTTGCTACCGACCACACTGCTGAAATGCACAGTGGTCGTTTTGCCCTGGCCTTCGACGCCAAAGCCACCTCGCGCTCCTGTCTTGGACTCTCCAGGCATGATATGGATGTACTCGTTATCGAGAGCAATGATGCGAGATGTAGAAGAGGCAAAGGACATGGGCTGTTTGCGAAGGACGGCATAGCGGCGGTAGTAGTTCGTTGCTGTGAGAGCCAAAGCACCGGAGTCGCCGTTCCTGGCGAGTGGATGGATGAGACCTTGGCCAGAGACGGCGGCGTTGGTTCGGTCGCCCTTCTTTGTCTTCTTTGGCGCGCCACCGGTACTTATGATGAGTGGTGCATTGGGTGATGATGACCCTGGCGATCCCGAAAGCCCGTAGACACCGTCGCCAACGAAACGGCGACGCACAAGATCCAGATCCATACGCGTGTCTAGAGCCTCTACAGTGCGGTCAGGTGGCGCTACCGTAGTGCTGCCGCTAACTTTGAGGATATACAAAGCTTTCTCTAAGCGCAAGTCGTGGCATACTTGATCGAAGATATCAGCAATGTAAGTGTCAGTGGTGCAGGGTATATTGAAGTGTTTCGTGTTGAAATTTTCGTCAGTGAAGTGGACGTTGACTGTCTTGGGGGCTCCCGTGCGGCTAGCAGCATGTGTTTGTGGGACTTTTGGCACGTCGGCAAGGTTACTGGTATCTTTGCGCGTCGCAGTGGGCGCAAACGAAGGGCCGGTGATGGGATTCCTGAAGCTCTTCGCGCGACTTGGAAGAGGCTTGAGGGGCTTCTTCTCTTCCTTCTCGTCAGGACCATCGGTTTGCGACGCGACTGCACTAGCTGCTTCCTGACTGTAGATAGGGGTGAGCTTCTCGTTCTCGCCAAACTCTCGTTGAGATGCCTCAACAAGTGCGAACTCGTCCCATGGCTTATCTCGTGCTCGAGGTCGCATGCCACGGGCGTTGTTCGAAGCGAAGTCTTTCAACGGCTTGTTCCTGGTCAAAGGTGGGAACTCGTCGTCAACCTCGCCGTCATCGTACATGCGCATGACCCAACGGTTGACATTCATCTGTTCGGGCGATAGCGGCGGTTCCAGCTTCTCTTCCTGATATCGATGTAGTGCATACCCGATTGCTTCCGCGACAGTAGGACCCTCGCCTTTGTCACTGAACTTCCGAATCAGCAGCTCGACAGGCTTTGAAGGTTTCGAAGAGAATGGACAGTAAAGTTTGATGTATAAAGGATTCTGCTGAGCTTCGCTAGCAGCGTTCCACATGGCAAAGCGCTGTAGCGGATTCGATGGCTTCTGCTCCTTGGCTCGTAGTGCTTGGGTCAACGCGCTCACTGGCAGTACGAAACTGATGGGTCGCGGCGGTGGCAGTGCTTGTAATGTTGGTGCGATTGGCTCCTTCTTCTTCTTCGGTGACATGTTTTGGAAAGGCGTCAAGCCCGGCATGGTGGGAAGGTCGCCACCTGCGGGAGAGGAGTCCAGCGGATCACCTCCTGCACCGATGAGAGACGCGCTATCGTCGGAGCCAGAGAATTCGGATGTGAGGGAGTCATCTGATTCATCTCCTTCGTCCAGAGCTTCCAGGCGTGCGCGTGCGCGTGCGCCGCCAGCCTCCCCTGAGTCTTCTTCGATGCGCTTGGAAAGCATTTGGCTCGCACCTGCGGCCTTGCGCGGGTTGACTCTTCTCTTTCTGAATGACGAATTGTCAAACTCGTTCTCCGAAGACATCTCACTGCTAGTTATGGTGTCCCTTCTTGGTCGGGTTTTGCCCACCTCTACGGTGCCCAATGATCCTCTTCGCAATACGTCGTCCGGCGGCCGTGATGGAGACGTGATCATAAGTGAAGGGCCTTCTCCAGCTTCTGCCAGCTCATTGCGTAGGGCTGATCCAGGCATGGGCGACGATCCTGAGCGCGTCCGTAGCGGCATCTTGGTGAACTTGATCTGGTTGGCTGGTCTAGCAATCCGTCAGTTCAGTCCATGGAGCGCGTGATGATCAGCTACCTCTGCGCATCGTCATCGTCATCGCTCTCGTCGCTCAAGTCACTGCTATCATCTTCTTCCAGCTGTTCCTTCCTCCGCCTCCGTTTCGCATTGAGCGTAGGCCCGACCGTGTCGTTGCTTGCCCCTCCAGTGACCATGCCACCCTCGTCGTCATCTTCGCCAAAGCCCTCTGGCGACTTCAGGCCAGCTGACCGCGGGGCCTGGAAGTATTCCGAAGTGATCGCGGTGGGTATGGGTGGGGAGTAGGTGCGCTTGATGTCGGCGGCATTGGGAACCCAGCCTGCGGCGCGAAATGCGGGGTTGTTCAGGACGCTCGAGTCTACATTGATCAATCGTTCGCCTACGCCGTCTTTGATCGAGGAGAGGTACGCGGTTCGAAGCTGATATAGCACAAAGCTGCCCAAGTTAGCTGCGGCGTGCGCCACGGGGGCAGGTGGGCTTACTCTTCGTTCTGAAGGAGCGACATGGTGGGAAGGTCAAGGTATCATAGTCTCGTAACAGAAGGGTATGCTCAGACCAGCTGAAAGGGTATCATGAAGCCATACAGCGAGGCCGCAGTGACGCATGTGGGGAGGTGAATGCGTGCCCTGGACCCTGGCTTGGCATCGGCCCTTGTCCAGGCGCGCGTGCAGTGAGATCATTGTCAACTTTCCGACTTCTTGCGCCCAACACAAACCTCTTGACGACCGCGACCCAGCCACGATGAACCTACTCGCCGGTTATTCCGATTCAGAATCTGATGGCGAAGCGCCCCCCGCGCCGAAAATAGTCGCGAAACCCACTGCGAAACCCGCCTTCCAAAAAGTCGTCGATCGCTCCAACCCAGGACGGATCAAGGTCAACCTCCCAGGCGCGTCGCAGTCGCGATCGGAGAAAGACGATATCCAAGATGATGCGCCACCGTCGAAGAAGCCGCGTCTGGGCGGGGGCTCGTCATTTGGCGGCTTCAACGCAATGCTACCTGCGCCGAAGAAACCAAACGTAAACGCCATCACAGCATCCGAGGGTTCAAAGACGGGAAGTAGAGGGCTGGGGAAAGGACTCGCATCTGGAATAAATCTTAAGACCGGCGCGGAGCCTGCATTCAAGAGGGAGTCAAAAGTGGAGGCAGAGGAGTATGACGAGACTGGCAACCCGATAAAGAAGGAACCTATGAAGAGAGAAGACTTTCGGGCAATGCTGAACTTGCCAACACCCAAATCCGAGACAAAGACAGAAACCAAGCCTCAGATAGCGGAACATGAGATGGACGTGGAACCTGGGCCACAGCACGTATCTAAGCCAGCGACGCCACGCTTTGTACCTATGTCTGTCGGCAAGGGAAAGAAGAAGAAACCCACAGCACCTCGACCGGCAGCCGCAACGAACGAGACGAGCACCGTGACAAGCACAAGCACATCTACGCCGCAATCGCAACTACCACCTCCTGAAACGAAGCCGCGCAAACCCAAGGTCTCTCTCTTTAGCGTCTCCAACGAAGCGGAAAGCGCTCCTAAAGAGACGGCTGATGGGAACTATCAGCCACTACTCTATGGTGCAGAAGAGGGAGGGGAAGTCGCCATGGCAGAGGCCGTCTATGACATGCCCCCAGCAAATCAGTATTCACAATACCCTCCTCCCTCAACAGGTGGACAGGATCCGAATAACCTCACCAATATTGCTTCCGAGTTGAACTTGTCAGAAGCAGAGCGCCGACAACTTTTCGGCAAGAAAGGACGCGGTGGTCCAGACTTCTCTGGTGCCAAAATCCAGGATTTCAACACAGATATGGAGTACGCGCATAATGAGAAGCTACGACAACAGGGCGAATCAGTACAGCATAACCCGCTCAAATCTATATCTGGAACTGGAAAGAACAGTCTTCGCAGCCTGGTCAACGTCGCGACGACCCAGAAAGATGCACTGGAGGACCATTTTGCTGCCGGTGCTCGCAACAAGAGAGAAGCAGGCAATCGATACGGCTGGTAATATTGCGGGGCATATCCATCTTTGTTGGGAAACAACACATAAGTAGAATATGATTTATTTGGCTTCTCAGAGCCGATGGCGCTGCCATACACTCCTGGGTACACCTTCTCTTCTGCTACTGTATCTGGTGAGCCGAATGATGAAGTATTCGCACTTCGTCCATGACGTCCTCTTCACACCTTCTTTTCGTCCTCGTCTCGATCTCGTTACATAACCCTACACTGTAGTTTTAGACTGTACCATAGTGTTAGTGGTCCTCGCCGATCGCCGCAGTCCTACCGTCACTCTCGGTCACATGCGCCAGGTCTAAGACTAGACGCGTCAGCGAATAATGGTACCTTACTTCCAGCTTATAAATTTAACAAGCGACATCCCCGTTGTGGACGAATCTCTAACGGAATTCGCCAACACTTCCTGAATTGAGCAGGTCAACTTCACCGCCATTATGATGGCTCTTCGCATGCTTGAAGCCGTGAAAAGGACTGATACTTTCCTATTTCATTGACTGCAGGATGGCCGAATGATGTGAGTCTCTGACCTGGTCGAACCCATCGAACCGTTTCTGGTGCAATTCGCCGAGAGCAGCGTGTTATCGAACGAACATAGAGGCTCACGGGATGATGGAGGCTTGTGGATTAGAGCCGATGGGGTTTGGTTTTTTGAGTGGCATAGGTGAGATGCACGAGGTGGATGATGGGGCGCGGAGGGATTGAGTGTTGCTTTGGTGTTTGATGCATTATGACAGTACGTTCCCGGCCTCCTTGCTATTGCGTGTTACTGGTGTATGGGTTTTGAGGAGGCTACGATGACTTCAGACTACTTGATTAGAATCGCACAAGTCAATATATATTGGGTATCACAACGCTACTTCACTTCCCAGCCGCAGCTTTAGCAGCAGCCTCCTTCTCTCTCTTCCTCTGCAGATACCTCTCCTTGGCACTACTGATGTCCTTCTCTGTCTTCTGACTCTTGCGTGTATGCTCCAGTTTCGCTTGTTCCTCAGCTTCTTCATCTGCTTTCCGCTTGTTCGCCGCTTCAATCTGCTCGGCTACCATCTGCGTCTGGCGTTCGCGTTGTGCATTCTTGCCGGTTTTGGGTTTCGTCCATGCTGATTGCGTTTGGTTTGCAGCAGTGGTGGAGGCAGAGGCAGATGAAGCGGGCTTGGGTTTCGCAATGATGTTGAGGCCTGCTGAGAGGAGCTGGCGTTTGTCCGCGATCTGCCCATCCTCGTTGAGAATGACGTTCTTGCCCTGTTTACGTAGCTCTTCGACGATTTCGGCGTCTGTCTTTTCCTTCTCTCCCTCCTCAACAACGGGCTTCACACCATCCTTCAGTGCTTGCGCCGCTGCTTCCATAGCCTCCTGATGCCGTCGTTCCTGTTCCGCGAGCATCTGTTTGTGGAAGCCCTGCATACCAAACTTCTTCTTTTTCTCTTCCTCCGCTTCTTGCCGCTTCTTCTCTTCTTCCTCGGCCTTTCGCGTCTCTTCTTGTTGGGCTTTGTATGCGCCGGTCACAAACTTCTCCTTGTCCGCAAACTCGTCGCCTTCGGCTTCACGTTCGCGTTGGAGTAGTTTGTCGCGTGCCCGTAGTTGGTCCTTCTTGCGTTGTTCGGCAGATTCGAAGAGCGCATCCATGTACTTGGGTTTCCGTTCCGCGGCGCTGTCGCGTTCAGCAGCTTTTTTGGCGGCGCTGACCGCGTGGAGCGCGTCGTATGCAGCATCATAGTCGTATATGGTGGCGTCGGCTTCTAAAGCTTCCTGTGCGCGTTTCTCGGCTTCTGCAGCGCTGGCGGAGTACGCGATGGCGGTGGGATCATCTTCTTTCGGCTTGGGTTTCTTGGACGGAGGAGCTGGAGGCTGGCCTTTCTTTGGTTTTGAGGGCGCTGGTTTCGAGGGTTCTGATGAGGTAGCGGCCAGAGTGTCTTCGAAGTTCAGCTCGCCGATTTCCTGGGCGCCGTCCGCCGCTTTGGATTTGCCTTTCGCATCTTCCTCCTCTTCGTCGAACAGCGGCTTCTTCTTCTTCCCCAGAGAAGGCTTGGCGGCCGATTTCGCGAGTGGATTCGCGCCCTTGTTCTTCACATTGAGTCCGAATTTGAATGACATGTTGATGTTGAGTTGGGATGGTGTCAGAGTCGCGACCGCGAATTGGGCTGTCGCATGCCAAGGCGCGCGCGACCAGTGAAATCATCGACACCTCCGCGCCTTCTCCGCAATTCACGTCCCTTGGTTCGCAATGACTGCAGACACGTCAACCCGCACACCTTGTACGAATATCACTCATGCATGAATGTCGATTAAACCACCATAGTCCTCATCATGGAGGAGCAGGCTAGCGATCCACCGGCGGAGAGCCTCTACACCACGGCCAAAGCGTCACGATTTCACTTCAAGTCTGGGTCCAAACATCGCTCAAAGCGTCACAAAAGCGAAAGCAAGGACGAAGATACCGATGACCATACTTCCAAGAGACACAGGTCGGATCGGACCAGCGAAGAACGGCGCAGCCACCGCGACTCGAGGCGCAAACATAAGCACAGGCATCGCTCTTCCGACCAAGATCGTCACCCGACATCCACACGAGACGGCGCCTACTACGACCCTGATTACCGTCACCGCGAATCATTATACGACAACTTAGAGGATCTAGGTACAGGCTCTCCAGGCCCAGCTCCCGATGACGCTTTCCGCGAGTCGCTGTTCGATGCGCTTGCCGACGATGAAGGTGCGGCGTACTGGGAAGGTGTATATGGCCAGCCCGTACACATATATCCCGACACAAAACCCGGCCCCGATGGAAAGCTGGAGCGTATGACGGAAGAGGAGTATGCGGACTTTGTGCGTACGAAGATGTGGGAGAAGAGCCACCAGCACATTGTGGAAGAACGCGAGGCGAAAGAACGGGCGCGTCAAAAACGAAAAGCGCAACGTAGTCAGCTTGATGAGGAACTCGAGCGGGAGGAAGCAGAAAGAGAGAGCATGCGACGCCGCATGGAAGAGAGCCTGCGTCGGGGCGAGGAGCGGAAGAAAGCGAAGGAGGCAGAGGCTGCATGGGAAAGTTACACGGCCAAATGGGACAGCCTGAAGAATGCCCAGGGTCTGGACAAGGAGACAGATGCGAAGGTCAGCGAGATGATCCCATGGCCTGTAGTGTCTGGCAGAGCAAATCACGTCTCCAAGGAGGAAATAGAGCGCTTTTTCCGGACCACAAAGACGTGGAAAGAGGACCCTGCGTCACTACTGAAGGCGGAGCGCGTGCGCTGGCATCCCGACAAGATGCAGCAGCGATTTGGACAGCATATTGACCCTGAGACTATGAAGTTGATCACGGCGG
The DNA here is from genome assembly GCF_023758075.1 of Alternaria novae-zelandiae. Lineage (NCBI taxonomy): Eukaryota > Fungi > Ascomycota > Dothideomycetes > Pleosporales > Pleosporaceae > Alternaria > Alternaria novae-zelandiae. Next base: position 229,709 of record NW_026056963.1, read on the forward strand.
TTTTCCAGGTTATCGATCGACTGTGGAACGACCGACGTTGATCTGGATGCGGACCTCAACAGCCGACATCTTGCTTCGTCTTACTTTCTTCATTCCAAGATACCCCAGGGAGCACATTGTGTAGTCCCATCTGTCAGCCGGCATACCCATCAATGAATATCGGCCTCGGCACCAGATTAATATCAATCGTACTACATCGTTGCCTCACTTCTTGGCATCATGTCACCGTACTTTCAAATCGTTAATCTCCGGCTTCCAAGAATCTTGGAAAGATCTTGGCGCAATGTATCCATGACGAAGCAACCGGGCTGAGACAGTTAAGCACGACGATCTTCGCTACAAATGCGCTGACAATGCTAAGTGACCGGCTAAATGCTTGGTCCCAGACCAAATGCTTTTGCCAACACCATCGGTGAATATATCACCTATGGTCATCTGAGCATGTCGCATGCCCAGCTGGATAAAATGCAAATAAGTTGATGATGCGGAAATAAAGTGGCTTTACTGCATGCATCGTGGGTTGGCGCGGTGCTTGACTGAGCTTAATCAAGATGCAAAAGCTTGTGCAGATCAACATGCACACGTTCAGGTACCGCAATGCGACGATAAGATGGTTTTCAAAGATACGGAGGATCAATCCAGAACGCAGCGGGTCAACATGTTTCTCGACTGGCCAAGACGTTTTCCGCTCCACTCTTGTCGCACCACAGTATATCGGGCCTATAGCATGACAGGTCCACACAGAACGCATCTCCAGCGGAAATGAATGTTTCGAGTTTCAAAACTACGCCTCCACAGCTGTCCAACCATCACGTTCAGACCCTGAATACCCGGTGGTTCGATCTTGTTTTTAGGACACGGCTCCACACACGGCGACGGGACGTAGACATGCTCCCATGCACTCCACAGTTACTACCGCTGGTATACGCCAGGTGCGCCTGCCCGGCAGGTGCCCTCCAATTTGTAAGGCTCCCTCGATCCGCAGCCGCAGTTCACTGGCGGTCCCTGGTAATGATCAGCACGGTACAACGCATCCACTGGTATATAAGAGTCCCAACTGTCCTCGAAAGAAGGACACCAAGCATCTCCAACTTGAATCAACACAATGGTTGCCTTCTCTTCTATCATTCTCGCTCTCGGTAGCGCCACTGCGGCTCTTGCCTCGCCCCTCGGCCTCATCCTCGATGCTCGTGCTCAGGAAGAGTCTGCCAACTTGACTGCTCGCGCCACCCAGCCAGGCGAAGGCACCAACAACGGCTACTTCTACTCGTTCTGGACCGACAACCAAGGCCAGGTCACCTACAACAACGGCGCTGCCGGAAAGTACGATGTCCAGTGGTCCAACGTTGGCAACTTCGTTGCTGGCAAGGGATGGTAAGGCACCCTCAGAACCCACGCTCTCCACTCTGCTAACTCTCTTCGTTAGGAACCCCGGCTCGCCTGACAAGGTGGTCAAGTACTCTGGTACCTGGAACGCTGCCAACGTAAACTCCTACGTCTCTCTTTACGGATGGACTCGCAACCCGCTCGTCGAGTACTACATCGTCGAGACCTACGGCTCTTACAACCCCTCTTCTGCTGCTCAGAAGAAGGGTTCCGTCACCTCTGACGGTGGCACATACGACATCCTCCAGACCACCCGCACCAACCAGCCTTCCATTGACGGCACTGCTACTTTCCAGCAATACTGGTCTGTCAGGACTAGCAAGCGCGTCGGTGGTACCATCACTGTCAAGAACCACTTCGATGCCTGGGCCAAGTACGGACAGAAGCTTGGTACGCACTACTACATGATCCTCGCTACTGAGGGCTACCAGAGCTCCGGATCTGCTAGCATCACCGTTGAGAGCGCTTGAAGGGTTGCGCTTGCAAAGCAAGGGGGTCAAAAAGCCTGAGGGCTTGAATTCTTGTAGATATATACACACGCTTTATCGTTATTAAAAATGCCATTACATTGCGCAGTACACTTGGATAGCAGCATGAGTCGGTGATTACTATGCCTGGAGGAATGCAGTTGTGATGAGTCGGAGGAATCAGGGGGCAAGTAAGCCCGACGAACCGGTTCGCGGAGCAGGCCCAGCGCGCGCTGCCGAACGCGCTAAGAACGTGTCACCTCTCCATCTACATCAGCCTTGCAGCACAATAGCCCTGGAACACTTTCCGGTGCCGGCTGGCTCATCACGCGATGTGCCATTGAAATTAACACGTCAATGGGATTCGTTCAGATCGTTTCCCTGATATCGCTTGCCCTACCGTTTCTTGCTGTTGCCTAGATTCATCACGATGGGTTCAAGCTGTTTCCGTCAGGCTCCAGTGACTGACAGATGCCCAATATATCGGTCGCCCTCCGTGTCCAGTGCGAAGTCGTCGATATTCAACATGGCAATGGCCAGCTATCCTAGCTTGATTAAATTGGAAGGGATAAAGGCGAACCGAGGAGAGGATAAGCAATGTTCAAAAGTGTTTCTACAAGAAACACTCCTTTGATGCTCAGGCTCCATGCTCAAAAGCTCGACCAAAGCATTCAAAATTTCAGAGAGTGACAGTTCGTTGCCGATAGCTACGCGGACGGGTTAATAGATGGTAAGGCAGTACTGCGCGCAAAAGGTAACACTTCCGGGTACCAAGACTTTATATTTGTCTAGCATATCACACGAGTGAGCACTTCACCTCCATCTGGGCACGACAAAATTAGGCTAACAACAGTTAGCCAGGCAAAAAGCCGAGCAAAGAGGCGGGGAAAAAAAGATCAGAAACATACATGCGCCGTCCGCCCCACATGCAAAAAAAGGCTTCAAAACTTCAAAAACATACAACAGCGGGGATTCCCCGGTGGTCACCCACCCGAGTACTAGTCCGCCGGTATCTTGCTTAAATATGGCTGAGCGAACGGGAAGCCTTGCTCTCAAGATCCAATGGTCGTATGTGCAAGATCTTGAAGTTGAGAAGAATATATTGTCGATGTTTCAGCGGATCGTACGCGCGAGGAACACCAGATCAGTACGAACACTATGGGCATTTTTTTGCGTCTTGCATCACGAATTTATGAGCTCTCCTGTGTATTCAATATCCGGTTCTCAATCAGAATCTCCTCCGTTGATGTGTTGACCGCAATACCGACCCGACAACCAGGTCTACACCACATTTGGCCTAGCGTATTGTGCTGGGCAGGAACGAGATTCTATACATGGCTCGGCGTAAGCGCTAGTCCCTGTATGTCTACCGAGTGACGCTCCTGTTGACGTTGATGCGGCGTGGTAGTACATGTGGCGTGGTACCTAGGTAGCTTCACAGCAATCTCTACCGCGCAAAGCTTCCAAGGTTTCCACTGATGTAGTGTTGTCGTATTTTACTCTAAGACACTGACTTCTTTGCCTCACTTGCACCACCCTTGTTTGCTTCCTATTCCTATTACTGAGCTGGGCAACTGGGTGATATCCCTTGACTTCTAAGGTTTCTCACCGCTACCACGCAAGAATGCCCTTCCCAATGGAACAAGTATCGACCGATGTCTTCGCATGTATAACGGAACACCTCTGTAGCAGAGACCTATGTGCAATGGTCCGCGTCTCCAAAGCCTACCGCTCTGCTGTACAACCCCTTCTCTGGACCATCATTGAGATGCACCGCCCAGGCTTCCATACGCAAACCGCACATAACGCGCTCCGAATCGAAGAAGCTACAAGTCGCATGACGCCGCATTATAATACCGGTCCCCGAAGCAACACGCAATACCAGTCAGCTCAGAAGGCGCTCATTCAAGGCGAGAAGTTTCTCAATGTATTCTCCAGTGGTGAAACACCAGGGAAAAGGCTGGTCGAAGAGAGGAAGAAAGAACTAGGCGCATTGGTGAGGTGGCTCTGTTTGCCGACGCATTTCGCCGCACCCAATAGCATGGCCCGAAGCTTTGCACATTTTGTGAATTTGGAGCATCTAGAGATTTCGTGTTATTGGAAACCAAATTCAGGCCTGGATGAATCCAAGGTACAGCTGCCAGGATTGCGAAATTTGAAGACGCTCAAATTGCGTGGTTATTTCCCCGAGGAATTTGTCAGATGGCTTCTCACGGAACCTGATCGGATCGAGGAACTTCATTTGGCCGTCTTGGATCGTCCAATCGGCTGGTCGGATTCCGAGAATGCTATACCAGAGGGTCAGATATTTGATTATCTAGAAGAGATGACGGAAGGAGGGCGTACGAAAGTCGAAGAGGTGGACTTGGAGGGTCAAGAATATGTTACCGCTCGTGCTCTTGCATGCCTGGTTCCTGAAAGCATATCGAGACTGGTAAGTCTCAAGACACTGCATCTTTGCAAGCCTGGAGTTGGTACCGAGTACGAGCAAAGAATGATGTACTATTCTACGCCATCCGACGAGCGAATTCTGAGGGAGTGGAGCGCTCTGTTCAGAGCGACACGAAAGACGCTGCAATACCTTATCCTCGATCAACGACCCATCGCCGAAGAGAACACGGGGGATAGCAATAGTAACAAGGTAAGTCTGTAACGTATTGACGCATGTGAAACATACACTGATTCCATACATCTACCTCCACAGTCGTATATGAGAGAATGTGCGAATGGCCCTTCTTACGATCGATTTGTCAAAATAGTGCTTCCTGAGTTACTCGACTCTGAGGCTTACCCAGAATTGAGAACCATCCGGCTGTTTGGATTTGAGAGACATGATGAAGGGGTCGATGCGAGTAATAATTGTGTGAACTACCCCAATCGCAGTGTCGATGTACCAGGCCAACTTAGAGCGAGATTTCCTGACGCTGAGGTGTCAGACTACGCTGGTTGCCGGTTGGTCATGTGCAATTGGTCGGGAGAGCTCGAGACTTGTAAGTTCATGGACGGACGCTACTGCGTACCACTAATCTAGCCAAGATTCTGATCTTTGAGTAGATGGAGACGTATTGAATAGCTATGATACCGACGACGATGAATAGTTTCCAGGAAAAAGAGGACAGTGCGTATGGTTTTCAGGCCTTCATTGTACTTGGTATCTAGGTTCAATCAGAGTTGAAGGTTATTGGCGCTTTTGTCTGATATCATGACCTACAACAAGAGCTTAGGAGCTACGGGATTTTCCGCTGCCATGTCTGCCTTCGCTGAACCCCTAGCTCGACAAGCTTGGCTACTCCCTCGTTGATTTTAGCTTTTGGTATTCAAGATCGTAATTGAACGTGCCCTCGGTTCCCAAAGTAGTCGTTTACTTCGGCCTGGATCGCAGCATGTGAAGTAAGGCAGCTGCGATAGACTATCAAGTGACTAACGCGTCACAACCAAAGCGTCCGACACAATGTTCATAAAGCTATATCTCATAACTATCAAGTATACATTAGTCGTACAGAATATATACACTTCGTATTCGAGCCGCGATCAAGCAGCCTTCGTCCTAAGCTGTACACCATGCCAGCTCTTGATTTCGTCTTTCAGTACTTCATTGACCATCTTGTGTTGCTTGATGGCCGTCAAGCCTTTGAACTTAGGGGACTCGATCTGGATGGCATACATGGACCCGCAGCCGCCGCTTATATCTTGTACCTGTGCCCTACATGTCAGCGATCGTTCGTTCACTAACTGAAGCACACTCATATTCTGCAGACGTGTTGCTAATGCTTCGACATCTGATGTGCGTCCAGACTTGCAATATACCCCGCAATACTGATATGACGTGCATGCTCGCGGTGCAGTAGTCGGTCGTGCGATCGGTGTGGTCAACGCATAGCGCTCCTGACTCCGCACATACGCATCTCCAAGCGAGAAAGCGGGGAAGCATTACATACCTCCAGCTTCACGGGCTCCAATTCCGCTTTGATCTTGTTGAAGACGTGTAATTCTGCCTCGTTGAGGTAATCCGGTGCCTCAGGCGCCGCGCTGGCTGACTGCGAATATGATCGCGTGCATAGCGTGGGCAAATGTGACTGTCGTGATAGGCTCGATCGCAAGACTGACGACTGTTGTGTTCTACATAGTGCAGAGGTAGATGTTGTGAGGAGACGCGAAGTCGGTCGTAAGCATGGCGCTGTGGCTGCGGAGGCTATGCGGCGAAGAAGAATAGCCCTGGATGGTGCCATTGTTGCGGTATGAGGGCTATGAAACGAATGTCAGCTATTGCCTCTGGTTTGTCGTGTCATTGGTGTGCTAAGAGAGTAACATGCTTACAAGATCTTGTGCGATGGTTGACGCGACGACCTGACCGACGTTTGGCAGTTCGTGAAGTTCGGCATCGCGAACTTCGTCATAGGCCCGAGCGTCTGCCGCCAAATCACATGCCTCGATTACTAAGTTGCACTCAGATGCTGATGCTGCTGTGCCCATGATTGCACAATCTTCAATTTCACTGACTGAGTTGCAAAATATCCAGTCAGCTTCGCGTTGTCCACCGCTGAATTTTCTCGATCTCAACACCAAGTGGCAATATATGTTATCAGAGGCTAACCCGCGCGTAGCCTGTGTTGCACAAGATGCCCAGGTGTGTTGGGGCAGGCTGGCGTGAGGGATGCCGGCCCACCTAGTATCTCGAAGTACCTCAATGTACCTCTTGTATCGCCAATCTTAGGTTCGCACCGATAACAAATTCTATTAGCAAAGCGCAACGTTCAAGGTTTGCAAATTCGCACATCACTCCACCAGGCATATTCACAACATTGAACGGTGGATGTGTCTCCACAGTTCGTCTCCGCTCCATGCTGATGGCGGAGTGCATATCACGGCACCTCAGCACACCAGGCCACACTTCACAAGCTTACATGGGTTTTAGGGAAACAACATCCAAACGACGGACCTGGACCCCTCATTTCCAAGACACAAGCGGCCGAGACCGTTCGGACCCTGATCAGCGAAGTGCAGCTTGCGACGCATGCTTCCACATGTTGAGGACAGGGTGGGAGCACCAACACTCCATCAGGACGTCCTAAACGGGTCGTCGCACGCCAGGAGGCTGCTTCGAGCCAAGCTTTGCATGAGGTGTACGCCACATACATGGGCTGAGCCTTCCCGCTTGTCAAAGGATTCGTTCAACCGATTCAAGGAACGGCCTCGTCTTCCGTCATATCAAATCCTTGGGCGCCTCTGAGGCATGAGAAGAGATCATACTGCAGCCACATGACGCATTATGGATTCTTCGGGTCTTCCCACTACGACATCAACTATTGACGATCACCTTGATAAGGCGGCTGCATATCCGTGGAGGTCCTATGGTCGGAATTTCTGGTAGAGGGTGTGCCGTCCAACGTCTATGTTCGGTTTTGGCAGCCACGAATCCTCCAATTTAGGCCATTTATCCCGATGTAAGGGTATATCGAGTTCAGATTAAGACGCATGGAAGGAGCCAATCAGCCGCGCGGCCTTCGGCACTTCACAATCACGGTAAAGTAGCTACACCATGGAATACGCGCTGGTAAATACAGACGCAGATTTTGCTGCTATGTATAGCTTCAAAACGGACGCGACTGCAACTTTTGTCGCAAGTTGATGGAAGAAGACTTGATCTGAGCAATAGCATACCACTGCGAGGCGAACCTTGACAATCGCAATCTAAAGAGCATCGTAAAACAATATGGTTCTGAGAGGCACCGTGGAGCGGTAACGGTTACATAGAATGAAGAGACTCAATGATACAACCAAGACTTCACAGCCTTGCCATTCATCAGTCACTTCTGCGATTGACCAAAAACCAGCAACAAGTTACCAGAATGCGCACCTTCGTTCCGATCAGTGCTCTGGCAGCACTGGTTTTAGCAGTTCCATATCCCCAAGCTACAGACATTTCGATCGCTCCAGGAGCAACTCTCATTTCACTCTCAGCAATCCTATCGACATCGACTATTGCCACGCCAGATTCCACTTCGCTGAACATCCCAGTCACAGCTTTCCCGACGAGTGATCCCAGTTCAGACGACGACGACGATGAAGACCCAGAGTTGAGTTCGTCGAAAAGGCCACCTCATTGGGAGCCAATCCCAATCTTTACGAAGAAATGCCAGTGCCAATTAGCGACAGCTCGGTACCCATGCTGGGCAACAGATGCACTACAGGTAGGTTGACGTACATGATACGATGGATTCAGCACATTATGGTTTGTCTAACACAAGCACCAGAGCTGCCACTTCGAAGAGAACTTCTCATACGGCTGTTACATGCAAGCCGTGGGTGGATGTCCAACACCAACACGCATCGTAAGTGACTCACGTTCTCCATGAGATGAAGGCGCTATACTAACACCTTGCAGTGCAGCAACCTCTTCCAACCTACGCCTCGTCCTGGACCTCACCCATGTGAATTGGGCCCCAATCCACCAGTTGTGACAAGCTTTCCTACCCTCACCGGTTCGCCAATTGCCAACTTCACTCTACCAGTCATACCAACTGCGAACGTGACACTGCCTACGGTCTCTTTGTCGAGGAAGGAGAATGGATTTGCGTAGGACGAGGCGGGAAGACCTTACACGCTGGGAGAGAGGCTTTGGCAAGATTGTGCGCTTAGAAATGATACTCTCCCGATACAGAAATACGTACCATCCAGATGCAACATATTCCGCTTACCTCTAGAGCCCTCTAGGATCCCAACGTGCAAATTGCTCCTCTCGCATGTCCCACTGTTACTCATCGCTAGTATACTGTATTCAACAGTTGCGACACGATCTTCACCACCGTGAAACCTCCCGACCAATATCCACCCGTTGCATCGCGCCCATCGCGCCTCTACAACTATCATCTCCGTCCCGCGAGCATCGGAAGCCTTCCTCACGCAGCCTTAGCTTCCGCCGAGTGACTCCCCATCCATCGTCTCCACAGCGCCCACCTATTTTGCGTCCGACGTCGAACTGAATGAATCATCGGCCATACCTATAGCCGGGGGGTCAATGTGATTTTCCGCGGGGCTGAGCGAGGCGCTTCACTGCGTCGCGCTACACATCCGCCATCTATTGGTGCACAAGCGAAAAGTCGGATCAGGAAATATGGGACACTCAACGCGTGGCTTGTAAGAGAAGAGAGATGGTGGGATAGGGTAAGTAAGGGGTGGACGTGATGGGATGGAAGACCCACTCTCAACAGTTCGAGTTTGCAGCAATTGTGCTAAAGACCTAGTCCACGGCCCAATGCGGGGCTCGCTCACCCACGCAGGAAAATGAGTTTCGTCGGCTTTCTCGCTACAAGTGTGGAGACTGGAGTGCAGAGCCCAACTGTCAACTGAATGTCCTGTGCTCAACGCGGTTGTCGTGTGGAGAGCCACGGTGGAGAATGGAGTAAGTCATACGGTAGTGCGTGTAGTGGGCCAACGATCAAGGGTTTGATGTCATGGCCGGAAACGTCCGATGGACTTCACATGTCGTCGTCTCGGGTATTTGAGTATGCGGGAGGTCGAGTGGGTGAGAAGTTTGCATATGTCAAAGCCTAGGCGTTGATCGGACCCTGGGGTTCCAAGGACGGAGATTGGACCCTTGATTTTTTCGGATAGAGTTGAGCCGCAGGGTCAGTAATGCTGTAATACACGAGGAACCGTGGTACGGACGTATGATGGCGGCCTTCGGACTTTCGATATGTTTTCGGACCGCGGAGAACGCGAGACTGGCTTGGAATACGGTCGAGGTTGCTGTTTATCGCCCATCAATTGAGGATCCGCAAACATCTTGCTCCGTGCTCTTGACGATCAACGCCCATAGTCACCGTCAAACGGTCGAAGCCATCGTTGTGTACCGTGGATCCTTCACCGCTCGCTCCCCGCAATCGACAATCTCCGCATCTCTTGCCCCAGGCGCACAGATTCTCGCCAGAGCTGCATGTGACGCCCACCGTTCACACCATCCTCCAACCTTTGCTCCACGGAGAATCGATCCCAACCCTCCTCTCCCCACATGAGCTCCTACAGTAGCATCCCAACGGTCCGCAGAATAAGCTCATCCGCCATCTAGCATCGCGTAGCACGCAATCTCTCAACACACCATATCGCGCCTACCTCGACCCCATTCAGAACGCCACAAGATCCGGAGTATACTCCATAAAACACCTAGACCCTGCTTTCAAGGCGACAGGGTAAAGGGAGGCCCCGTGGACCCTGCCTAGATTACCTACAGCCGCCCATGCTACTGACTAACGTTAATCTGCTGCTAGACGCTCGTTCTGACCGGATGGTGGCCAACGTGGTGCGTATGCTCATAGATGTGACAACGGTGGTGGGTAGATAAGCGCAGTGGTGTGTCTGTTGGGAATTTGCCGCACCGAAGATGTCGTAGCCAAGACAAGGATGCGACGATGATAGGGCAAGCCACAAGCACACCGTTGCGGCTCAACAACGGTGAGATTCTCATTCGACTGATATCGTACAGATCTGATGTGTCAGCTTTCGTGCTCCTTCCGACGTCGGAGGTGATTGATAATACTGAGAGAACTGCAGCATGTGGTTGCAGTGTATCATCGTAGGTTTTGATGCGAATTGATGATGGAAAAAGGATTCATGCGAGTTGCTAAGAATATCGCAGCCTTGCGCGCTAGCATCCTTATGCCCTAGCCTCGTCATCTCTTGACTCAAAAACTCTGCCCCTCATGCTCGCTTGGAGACTGACAAGGATGTCGTCAGCCACAGCCAACTTTGCTGATCGCTGCGGCGCAGCATTGAACTTTGTTCTCCAGACAGCTATACGGCTGGTATGGCAAAGGTCACAACACTATATCGTCCCATTCAGTCTTGGACTGCTTCTGAGGTTGCGAAGATTTTCAAGAATGATATCACACATTGCATGCCTTACGCCACGCTCAGATAAGTCGTAAGCGCCTACGCATTCCTTGTTCGTTGAGCGAATCCTTCCCGCTGCATTCGCCACAGTTCGCAGGCCGCTCGTATCCAGTGGTGTGGCACGAACTGGGTCACAAACAGTGCTCTAAAATGCCGAGCAGCCTGTATTGACAGGGCCTGCCGATGCGACAGCGTCTAGAATCGTTTATACTATGATAGACATGTAACTTACCTTCCGGATCAAACAGTACTGTGGTTGACCGACTACATGTACACATGATGATTGCGCCTGCACACTCTAGATTGCATGTTCGCGGGAGTTGGGCAAAGATGCTCACAGCACTCGACGACCTTCGCTAGAACGGTCAGGGCAGCTCACTCGTCATGTCGGTCCCAAAATGTACCCACAAGCCGCATTGCTGCGTTATCTAGCACCACAGAGGTCGAATACAGAAAGTGCGACCCCGCATTACGCTCTACCGTTCGGCCTATCGCCGACCATCCTCACACCCTCACACAATACATGAGACAGAAGAGATGACCCCATAGAAGCGCCTCTTTCCCAGCCATTACGCTGTTTGTGTAGTTTTGGTCAGATGAGGCAACCCGCTGTATAGTACACACATGCCTCGAATGTATGGAGGACAGCCGACTGGGGCGGGGTGCTTTTGTTGGGAGTGAGGGGAAGGCATGCATAGATCATGCAGGTGTAACATCTAGGCGCGTTGTGTTCATGCAAGAGGTGACAGGCAACGGGCGAAACTGCCCTACGCCTATGGGGTTGGCCTTGGAAGCGTTATCAGCAATCACATGTCTGCGTACGGCAGGTGAGAAGACGGGGCGGTGGAGATGAGGTCGCGTACAGGAACGTGTCAGGTGAGCTCGGAGACAGGTAGTGGCGCATCTTGTCGGGGGTGTGAATACAGAGGTGGAGGCTGCACTGATAGGATAATCTGTGCAATGTCAGATGAGCACGGCTAGAACAATCTTACATGCTTCGCGTAATGTAACGATGCCGAGATAACCGTTATCGAAAGACGAGGACACCGGCGAGTCCGTTTTCAAGTTTTTGCATCATCTCGGACGCCCTAATTAGGACAGTTCATGCTTGGGTAGGACCACTTGCGTATCGTTTCAACATGCGTCTAAGGTCTGCCTTATGATCTGAAGCTCTGATGGAGTTGGTTTCATCGCAGAGGTGTCGCGCAATGCGTTGCGGCCTACTTTATCTGCTCGCAAACGCACCTCCCAGATAGACATGGTTACACAGCATAAGCCACCCGGACGTCGGAATGTGTGCCCAAGCCGACTTATCCATTGGCGGACTCTGAAGGTCATCGTCCCGAACTTCAGATGATATAATCTGATGTTGTTGTACTATTAGTGGAACGATGATGTGAGCATGCTTGAGATCTTCAAGCTTGTAGTATGAGAGTGGGAGACTACGGTACGTCCTGCACAAATGATGTCGCCTTTTTGCCCTGCATCTTCGGATCCTGGATCTTTAAAATGGCAACGCGACCGATCGAGACGCTTGCTCTGCAGATACAGCGTGTTAATGATGCGACAATTCTGTGGTGATGTTCGGTACAAGACATAGCTCCCACTACCATAATCGTTCAGGTGCCTAGGTATCCTCCGGCCACGTGCACGACGTTCGCAGCTCTAGCACAAGGCAGTTGACAGCGCACTAGGACCTGAGGCTAGCACTACAGTCATCGGCGAATTTCTCACTTGTCAAACTGTTGAATGCGATCATGCCCTCCATCTCTCGATCTGCTACGCCAGCTTGACTCGGCATCAGCATTTGTATGGAGTCCCTGCGAAGTACGAACAAAGTTGACGATCACGATCATCATCGGGCCTTTGCTGGCAGTTTTGTCGGAGGACAGCTTTGTCTTTCGGCCCGTGAGTTAAGAGATCGTGGGGTGGGGCACGGACGGGGAGACGTCTCCCACTTCCCACTGCACGGATGCGACGGCTCTCTCCCTGGCTCGACTTCAAGTCATCAGACTATGGTTGTGTCCGTATCTGGAACAATACCCAGTAATGAGCGGATTTTGAGCGGATGTAAAAGACGAATTGATGAAAATAGAGGGAGAAGTAGCGGTGAAGGTCTTGCAAGAACAAGCGCTGACAAGCATCGGGGTTCTAGGCTGTATCGAAAGGCAGGGTGATCCTGCGCGCAGTACGCGGAAGGAGTGGGAAGCCCATTTTTTCGCTTCACGAGAGTCATCGGAGGGTCGATGTTGACGTCACGCATCGTGATCTTGCTTATGAGTTAGAAGTGGGAGCAAAATGCCGTCCGAGTGGGGATGCAATTGTTAGTCTTTGCAGTCCGTGACATGCTAGGTGGTACGTGGCATTACTCCTGAATGGCTGCCGTCGTGAGTGACACATTGACAAGTGGGCACTGGAACTCAATCGCATCACTGTATCCGGCTTTGGGTAGCGGTGATGAAAGTTGGCAACATCGCAGTCTGGCGTTACGCGCCCAACGCAGGCAGCCCCGTTTTCGCACAGAGTGTTTGCTAGTGGATCTTCGCGATAGAAGCTCCTCCATCGAGTACGTAGTAAAGTATCGGGGAATTCCACTCGGGTTCTTTGTGGACATCTGTCGCGTACCACGGTTAAGATCCCATCAAGGTGGTCCTGCGATAGATTGACGTCTCGCTTGACATGCCAGCGAAACCGGCCAAACTTGGGACCCGCCTGGGTCAGCGTGACGGTGACAGTGCATTTTCCAGTAGTTGGTAGACCAGTGTGCGGCTTGCGGGACTGCATCCATCCGACGCTGCGCGGGGCAGACTAGACATCATCTTGACGGGCGAGATGAAAGCGAGAGCAACGAGCCGCGTATCCTCTGCTGGGCCGCTCGCGTTTAATACCTTGATACTTGCTTGATATGATACAGGCACAGCCGTGCTCAGCCATGCGCTGCTCAAACTCCGTCGCATTGTCGCGATTGCTGTGTCGCGGAGGGCAGCGGAAAGCGGGTTAGTTCGAGGCGGAACTGGTCCAAGCCCCGCTCGATGAGCGTGCGGAGATCGACAAACTGGAGGAAATCGATGATAACATGGCGGGGGCCCTGTCGGGCGGTGACAGAGGGCGGCTCCTCCGCGGGCTTTGAGTGGCAGCGATGACTGCATTCTGCCACATTCTGACATGACTCCATGTGGGTCGCTGCAGGCGACCAGTGGGCATGGGGGCTAGCGTGCCCAGTGGGCCTCGGTCTGGCCAGCTTCGCGACGTCGCGACCTCCCGAAAGCAACGTTTCAAGCTGGGCAGGATGGAAATTATCGAAATAAGCTCGCGAGCAGCATCGAAATCCTGATCTCCGACAAAGGGCCTGGCGAAAGCCTGATTTAGTACTACACATGTGCGTGATTGTGCCGCGATCCGTGTTCCGCCTTGCCCACGTCCATTTGCAGCCAAGGTTTAGCCAGTGTTAGCTTTCAATAGACAGCAATCTCCAGCAAGATAAGAACCGTGGTTCAAATTGTAAGAGAGGCCGTGGGGCGAGGCTCAATGGGTCTGCTCATCTGAGGGCTGCAAAAACAAATTAGGCGCTCAGCCACTGGTCTGCAGCGCCGGGTTTGAGACGAGGCCGCCTGTACTCAGCCCACGACCGCAGTAGAGGTCCAACGGCGACGCGTAGGCGCGCCAGATCAGGGAACCCTTTGCGCGGAACAATGCTCCAGGAGATCAGCTCATCCACGACACGTACATGCTTTTGCGAATGGCTTAGCTGCATACGAGGCTCGTCTGGGCTGGTGGTGATAATGCGGGGAAGCTGTGAAGCCGGTGTTCTCCATGGCCAATGGAATGCGTTTCGAAATGGCGGCCATGCTGGACCCGTCTGTCAGCGACACCGCAGCGACGTGGATTCAGTTTGTCGCGCGACAAGTGCAAGACGTGTGCGCAGGCCCCGCCATTCTCACGTTGACGAACTTGGGGTACAGTAGTCCCGCGGGCTGCAGCAGAGCACGGTCAGACGGCGAAGCAGTAATCACAACAATAACTGCGAAGATGTCGTGAGAGGTCGCCGCGAGCAGCCACTCGCCGCAGGGGCCAGAGAACTGCGACCGGGATGGCCACTAGGCTTCCCCTTCTCCTACGAAATGTGATTGGCAATGGCCCGACCGCCCTTTCTCAAACGGCAAGCGGCACCGGCGATCTCGCTGAGTTGAGCATCGCGGAGGGGAAATTTTCATGGGAGGGCGGGCGGATTGCAAAGCCGTACCCTTATCGCTCCGATCGCTCAGGTACCGCACAACTTCACGCGCCGCAGTTTGTAGCATCGCCATGTTGCGACGTGTAGATGGGGTGGGAAACACGGCCGTTCGCACGCAAACAGTCCATGGGTTCGTTGCGATAGCAATGACATCAGCCCGGCCTCGCTTGAACATGGCACGTGCCCGAGCACGTCGCTGAGGGCCCTGTTCGCGTGGCTTGAGCGTTGCTTGCTTGCTTCTGAGACCAGCAACTGCCTGGCAACGGCTGGCAAATTGCGAACCATCCGAGCCGACGTCGTCTGGCCTCAGATCGAGTGATGGGGGTGGATTTGGCAGGTGCTGGATACGACGCGCCCCCCACGGCTGCTTGCTCGGTCTTGTTGGTGTCAGGCCATGTCTGTTGAGCTGGCTGGATAGCAGAGAGCGTGCGGCGTGCGTCTCCGAGCGAACAGCGGCTGTGTGCGATATAGCTGCGACAGACAGTGTGCAATAGAGCCGGCTGCTGGTCCACCGTTTCGACCTGTGGCCGTGCCAGGCAAGGCCGTGTTCGCTTGGTGTCGGTCGGGAGATAACGCAGAGAAGGCATCAGCTAATCCCGCCCAGCGCCACCACGATAGTGTAGCTATGGGTGGCAGCTTGTAGCCCCAAGTACCTCGTTCGCCTCGCCGCCGTCGGCCACGCAGCAACGGCGTGTCTTCGCCCCTCAGCAGCTCTCAGCGCTGGCCTCCGCTCCCGTTGGCCTCTCGCCGCAGTAGTCAGAACCGGTTGCTGCCGCTTGGCTGCGTGTGAAAATCCTTGGTGGTGCCCCGGTCTGTTGGGGTGGAGCTAAAAGGCCTTGACCCACCTGTGCATTGGTGGTGCAGCTCCCTGTCGCATCCCTGCGGGCGTCCGAGCGCCAGGCCTCGATTTCGCTTGCATCCTGGTTCAACGATTCCCCAATAGTCGCGGCCCTGCACGTCTTCAGCGCTACCGCCCTCAACACTCTTCTCCATCCCTCCTCCTCAGCACTTCCGGGCCCATCGCAGCTACGAGACCCTTTTAATAGGACTGCTGCAGCCAACAGGTGCTTCTTGGTTTGACACACGGCCCTACCGTCTCCTCACTCCACCGCCGCCTCGCCCACGGTCCCTTCCCCAGCGCTGCATCGTACGAGCGCCGCTGCTGCTTATACGGAAGCCCCGGCCTCGCATCATACTGCATCCTTTCGGTCCTTCGAAAGCCTCGCACTTCTCGAGAGCCTCCCCAGATCGAGCATCTCTGCCAATTCGACGTCATTGCAGCTTTTGCTAGCTGTCAACGCCCGCGTCGCACCCTTCCCTACCCGCTTCCGCCCAGAGCGAGCTTTGCAAGCCGTTCTTTCACCTATATCTGTAAGTCGGCCCACTCGACAGCCTCTCGTGGCCCCCATCACCCGGTGCCTCACGAGATTGTCGCTCCTCCCCGTGGCCGTACACTCGCTGACGCCTCCGGTGCAGACTGCCCGCTATATAATTCTTTTAATGCTCCCGACACTGTGAACGGCCCTCCACCACCACCCGTTCGACCCGCCGCCTCAACCCCACGGAGCCGACCGAATGCCTTACACACCTCCCTCTCAGCGGTCGCCGGCCTCATCAAAGACTAACAGTCCCACCTTGAGCCGGAACCACTCCTACGTCGACCAGCCTCCCCGCTCGCCAGCAACATCGCAACGGCCGTCGCTGCCCCGCTCCGTCTCATCCACCTCATACCTGGCCAAGTCCCGCCGCTCGCCGTCAACGGTAACGGACGACAACACCGCTGCCAATGGCCAACAAGGAAACGGAAGCGTAGACATCAGGTCTGACGCCAGCCGCCAGGGCCCTTCAGCTAACGGTAGCCTCCGCCCGTCTCCTCCTCCTGTGAACGATCTTCTGATTCCCTCAGGTGCGATCACGACTCCTCCTGATTCCTCGGACGATGAAGACCGTGGCCGCAACATCGGCGACCTCCGCGAACTCCAACAGGCACTGCAACACATCGACCAAAAGCGGATACCTTCGCCCACTCGCGAGATAACCGAGAATGTAAAGCAGCAACGGCCGCAGCCTCCCGTCACCCTGGCGCGCACGCTGTCCGCGGAAGCACGCAAGATTGCCCACTCGCGATCCTCCAGTGAGATCATGCTGTCCCAGCACATGATCCACCCCATCAACACAGACACAATCGTCAGCTCATCAGATGGCAGCGATGCCGAGGACGAGGAGCTGCGGATAAAACCGCCGCTACTTCGCAAGAAGTCTGGCGAGCTGGTCAAGCCTGCCCTTCGCCCCCCGTCCCGCCGTCGCCCCTCAAGCATGCCTGGTACTCCCACTTACTCTAAAGCCGTCCACTTCAACGAGGACATAGAGCAAGTCAGGCACTTCCTTCAGGTCGATCGTCCCATCGCTGTCAGCGCTGGCTCTTCGCCTGTCGAGACCTACGACAGTGAGAGCGAGTACCCCTTCGGAGAGGACTCGCGGTCCAAGACACCGGAGTGGGACATCAAGCTGATGAACTTCCCTTCGCAAGAGACACACGAGAGGCAAACAGCACCTGTTCGCGTGGAGCGAATCTTCCTGGCGTCTGACCACCAAACCCTGGTAGGCAACATCGCCGTCGCTAACCTGTCTTTCCACAAGTTCGTTGTGGCCCGATTCACACTCGACTACTGGAAGACAACGTCTGAAGTGGTTGCAGAGTTCAACCAGGATGTTCGCAAGAAGCAAAAGGAGGATGGCTACGACCGGTTCAACTTCAACATCAAGTTGGCTGATCAGGCAAACCTCGAGTCCAAGACTCTGCTGCTGTGCGTTCGGTACCAGGTTAACGGCCAGGAGTACTGGGACAACAACAACTCAATGAACTACCAGGTCGACTTCTCCAAGAAGGTCAAGCAGCGCGAGAGCAAGCGCCCGACTGCCAGTCTGGGCGCTGTGCCTCGCAGCCGTCATTCACCTTTGGCACCTCGCCCACGGTCTATGCCTGCTGCCTCCTTCGACGACGACTTTGGCCACGACAACGAGATCAGGTTCCAGTTTGGCAGCGGCCGTGCCATCATTGCCGAATCGCCAAATTCGTCCATCAAGCTCAAGCCCAGGAGCAAGCGCGTAAGCCTGCACACCGCCCAGGCCTCAACCCGGCCGCAAGTTGCCCAGGCTTTCGCATCTCGCTACGACTTCGGTGCCTCATTGACGGCTGCTCTTTCCACCGCCCAAACGGCGCTCGGTGATCGCAGCGGACTCAAGGTGAACACCCAGGGCAAGATGAACAATGGTTACTTCGACCGCCCGGCTCCTACCATCCAGGCGCCTGCCACTACTGCTCCGGTTCCCGGTACTCGACCTGACTCTCTGACACTGGAGAAGCCCGATCTTCAGTCTGCCGAGTACAACGAGTTGATCCAGAAATTCTGCTTTGTACGTTCTCAACCTCCACCTCAGCACCCTGGTAGCATGGCCTAGACGGAAACTGACTCGCATCCAGTTTGGCACTCCCACTGGCAAAACTTCTCCGAATGTCACAACGCCTTCTACGAAGACCGCCCATGGAGACGGAGCTCTGGATTACGTGCTCAACCAAACTACTGGAAGTAATCAGTCTTCGGCAACAAGTAGTCCTCCCTCGCCTGCCATGCCGCTTATGGTCGATGGTGCGAACGACCTTGTCCCTTCTCGAAGATCATCACCCTTCATCTCTCATCAATCCTCGCCCGGTCCCCTTACCGGATACTCACCCGAGGATCAATACACCCCTCAGTATCAGTATGGCTACGGCATGCCAAGTGGTGCCTTCAACGAGCGCAGCCAAACTCCTCAGGCTTGCGTTTAAGGTGCCATTACGCTACCTGAACTTGCGGGGCTTTTGCTTTTCCGCGTAACGAATCTCTTTGGACACGAATCACGCTTACGACCTGATTGATCGGACGAGTGGAGCGGACGTTCCTGGTCCGCCGGTTACTGAGCGCTCACGAATCTTCTTCACTACGGTACGAAACGTTGTTGTGGGCCAGCGATTGGCGTTCCTCACGATCTCTTGTTAGAGACGATCGTCGTATTCAGCATAATCCGGACGGCTCCTTTGCAGCATCTTCCTGTCGGCTCTCTTGCATGTCTTTTATACCGGCGCACATTGGGTCTCACTATGGAGTTCCTCGGACATCTTTATCCTTTCCTCATCCTTTCTCATACCATAGATTGGTTGTAATGCTCTATGAGCGTCCCCACTCTGGTTTCGGCGTTTGTTGACGGTCGCTCCTGATCTGTGGGTTCGCAAAAGCTTGTGTTTGTTTTGCATTTTGGAGCGCTTTTCCCAGTATCATTAGGACTCGTTGATCCGATCCTCGTATATAGGCGGTAGGGGAGGCAGAGAATGCGAAAACGTCGTTGTCTAAATTGTGTCGACTGTATCATCACTTGTGCGTTGTAGTATCCGTTCGTATGCGGCGCTTGGGAATCTGATCGTTTTTTTTGGTTGGGAAGTCGCGGGTTGGAGGTTGTCGGAAGCTGTGGGCCAGCCAGCCTATATACCAGTAAATGCAAAAACATGGCATAAAGCACTTACCGCGATTTCACGATGTATCCACCTTGATGTACCCCGTGAGCATGGTCCGTACCGCGAAATTGTGAAGCTATTGGTTCTGGATCGTGACTTCCCCAGCCATGTGACCATGGTCTAAGCTCGCTAGCGTTCCTGGAATCCCGAATTATCTTCCACAACTGCAGCCGAGCGCGTATTCATCCACGACACAACTAAGTTGTGCCCTAACCGAGCCACTTCGTGGTCCCGTGTCCTTCGCCTTTTACGTGGCACAATGTCTTTCTTCGGTAGCAAGAAGGTGCCTCCGCCGCCTCCCGTTGTACCTCCGCCTGTCCCGCGCTCCGGTCCCGAAATCGACGCGACGACGGTGATATCGCTCTTGGCTGTACTCGCTCTCCTCGGTGGCGCTTACGGTGCATCGATAAAAGTCCTACCCAAGACTACCGTCCTTAAAACACGCGTACTTTTCATCTGGCATCTCTTCGATGCTCTGATCCACTTCGTCTTTGAAGGCTCCTTTCTTTACAACTGCTTCTTCGTCACATATTCGTTGCCCACCTCTTTTTCCGCTGCATCCCGCAATCACCCTCATATCACTCTCTTTACTCCTCCGGATGTGTATTGGCTGGGCAGGCAGGATCTTCTGTACGGGGCGAACTATGGGACCGGTCCATTCAGTCGACTGTGGCAGGAGTATGCGAAGGCGGATAAGCGATGGGGTGGTACGGATCTAACGGTCGTGGCTCTCGAGATTCTGACTGTGTTCGTGGCTGGACCTTTGGCATGCTGGATATGCTATCTTCTCACCAAAGACGAGAAGAAGGGTGCGTTGAGGAAGTGGTTTTGGATGATAGTCCTGGCCACAGGGGAGATATACGGAGGTGAGTCACAACACTTTCATTACCACGTTCCTGTGGATACAGAGCATGTGCAAATTGTGGAAGCCATCATAATTGGTGAGGCGAGATGTGGGCCCGGCCCGAGGATTGTTGAGACGAAATAACACTGCGTTGTTGCGAGTATGTGGCTGACACGTGGTTCACCGCTACATTAGGCTGGATGACTTTCGCGCCTGAGTGGCTGACCGGAAGCCCCAATCTCGACACAAGCAACTGGATGTACCTGTAAGTGATGTTTCAGATTCATGTTGCGTTTCTCAGTCTACCCGACTATGTTTTCTTCGACAGTTGGATGAGGCCTTGCTCGCATGTCTGGTCCGCTACATGGCTGCGAACGTCCTCTTCATCTTCCTTGTGTAACCCTTTCTCGACTCTGCACACAAAGTATGGGCTTTCACATGCGTTCACGTCTTGTTCCTGGCGTACGGAGGTGATGTGCTGGTCCTGCATATGCGCTGTCGGGCGGATGCGCCGCTCCCGCGGACCCACTTCTCATCTCTCGACCACAACGCGATATCCGCACGAACCACGCCACCAGTATGCCTCAACAAGCCGGCTGTATTATCTTTCTTCCGTTCATTCAGGTTTTCCCATACGGTCTACTTCGAGCAGAACTGGGCTCTGACTAACACGCATCAGCTGGCTTTACCTCGCTTTCTTTAACGGTCTGTGGGTCGTCTTTCCACTCTGGATCTTATACGAAGCATACAAAGCTATGAGCTCAGCCATGTCGCAGGCCGAAATGGTTGATTTGGTCAACTACCTTAAGAAGGATGATTAAACCTTGACTTGCATACTGTAGTAACCCGATGTGCATGCATTGAGAGCACATTGACAAGGTCTTACGGCGTGCACATCATGCTTCTCGCGATCGAGCAGTATGCCACGAAATCTACTTGTGGACGTTCTGTTACACATCGTCGTTATTTCATACAATCTGAATCTGTAGAATGGACGTTATCTCTACGGACGAGTACTACATCTGCTCTTACCCCCGTGCGCTCCACTCTACCGCTCAGACACTGATCGTCAAACTGTCTTTCGCCCTACCGTCAATTGTATCATCTATCGCCAACCCTTCCAAAGTCACGATGCACATCCACATCGCCAACCCTTCCAAAGTCACGATGCACATCCACATCGCCAACCTAGGATAGGAAGGAAGAAGTCTTAGGTATAAGTAAGAGGTATGGTTTGGGTTCATCTGAGGAGTACAGCGGTAGCAGGGTTCATATGTACAGGAACTAGGGTCAAAATACAGCAAGGTCGTAATCATGTCTGCTTCACGGTGGCTGACCATCTATGCTACATTTGTTCAGTTACTTGCCTTGCGCATGACCTCACGTCGGAGGTCAGAGAGGCTACCTTTTGCTGTATGCGATGATGGGCATGAATGAAGTTGAAGAAAGCACGATAGCGATTTCTGAAAACGGCTTGGAAAAGAATAGACTTTGTGTGGTCTAGCTGGACTACAAAAAACATCAGTCTCTTTGTCAACAACCCCGTTCTTGCTGCTCTTGTCCTGAGATTAGCCATGGGCTAACGAGCTCTCGTGGTGTTCTAATTTGACTACTCGAGATGACAGTGAGATGTTTGCAATATGATGGAAAAACAGTGCCTCTTTGGTGTATTATCATCATGTTCTTCATAGTGTTGGTAAAGCATCACAACGCTGCTTCAACTCATATCGGCAACCCACCCACCCGGCAGTCGCCACCAGGCGTGCCAAAAACATACAAACATGTATTTACATCATCCATTCTGGGTATCATAATCATCCTATCTCGCCTCCACCCTACCCACCGTCCCTTTCCTTCCCCCTCACTTCTTACCCAACCCCTCAAGCACCCTCCTAGCCCCCTCAACAATCAACCCATGCTCAACCGCATGAATCCTCTCCTCCAACGCATCCAGACTCTCTCCTTCCCTCAACTCCACCTCCTGCGTAACAATCGCATCCCCAGCATCCACCTCGGCAATAACTTCATGTATCATAACGCCCGTCCTCTTCAGCCCTTCCTCTTGACCCGCTTTCCACGCGCGATCAATCGCATGCGCACCCGCAAACTCGCCAGGTAAAGCCGGGTGCAGGTTTATTATCTTGATGCCGGCGGCCGCGATGGGCGAGAGGAAGGAGGGCGTGACGATGTGCATCCAGCCGGCGCAGACGATGAGGTCGGGACGCGGGTGTTGGCCTTCGAGGATGATTTTCGCTAGTTCCGCATCGTATTCTTGGCGGGCGGTGTCGAGCGCGTTGGGATGCTTGTCTTTGTAGGACTTGAGGTTGTGGTAGGTTGTTGGGATTGAGGCTTTGGCGGCGCGTTCGAGACCGTAGGCTTTTATGCGGCTGGTGTAGTTTGTTAGTTTGAGTGTACGACAAGGCTGATCTCGGGGCGGAAGTACTTGGATATAACGTGGGTTATGCGCGTGTTGGGTAGAGCGCCGGACGCGCATGCGTCGATGAGGGCTTGGAGGTTTGACCCGTTGCCTGAGATCAGGACGGTGAGGTTGTATTGGCGGTCCGGCATCCTGTATTTGGGCGAA
This sequence comes from Alternaria novae-zelandiae, assembly GCF_023758075.1. Taxonomy (NCBI): domain Eukaryota; kingdom Fungi; phylum Ascomycota; class Dothideomycetes; order Pleosporales; family Pleosporaceae; genus Alternaria; species Alternaria novae-zelandiae. The sequence goes on from NW_026056963.1 coordinate 252,665, forward strand.
TCGAAAAATCAACGCGAGTATTCAGTAGGGATATCACTGCGCTGCGTCGATGCGATCCAGCTTAAGGTTTGGATTCCAAAATTTGGGCGTGGGGTAGCTCTGCCCCGCGCGGAGATTAGGTTGCAATCGCCGGTCTAGTGAGAATGGACGTGCTATTGGGTATACTACCTAAACTATGATCATGAACCAGACCTTTGGACAGGCTTCAGGGCAGCCTATAATGGAGACGCGCTAATCATCCCCGATCGCTCCTGCGCTTACTCAAACACCCTACCACGAAAAGAGCTATCCCCTTCACGACCGCATCCTCTTTGAGCTGGCCACTGATACTTCATCCATGTCTTCCCACTCGTCATCCTCGTCGTCATCAACGACAACTGCTCTCTTCCGCTTGCTTCTCGCACCGACTGCGGGCATGGACGCTTCATCAGCCACGAGACTCTGGCGCTTCTCCAGCTCTTCAAGACGCTCTTCAAACTCCTCCTGCTGTGAGTCGACTGCAGACTCCAGCTTCTCTACACGTTCAGCGACATCTTCCATCTGCTCTAGCGCGTCTGCATTCTGGCTGTAGATACGGTGCTTCAGCGCCAACCGCCAGAAGTAGTATCTCCGATCGTTTTCGTTGCTGGACTTTGCTTTTCTTGTGATTCGCGCCCGGTTTCGATTGTTTGGTGGGATGGTCGACAACAAGTGGAGCTCGATCATCCTGTAAAATTGTCTGCTCACAATCTTGGTTTCCACCCGAAGTGCTTCAAGGTCTTTACCGTTGCCAAGGATCTGGTCCCGCGGAATTGGTGAGTCCTTCCTTAGGGATTCAGGAGACAGATTGGAAGCAATTGACAGTTTCTGGAAAGCGGGCAATGTACGAAGATAGGTGATGTCGCTGTAATCCCGCATGGCATCGAAAGCTTCGCTCGGATCTTCAACTGGTATCTCGAAGATGAAGGGCTTGCTCACCAACTCCTGGAAGATAGTGTCGTATAAGCGGCTTCCAAGCGATTGACCTTGGTATGGAGGGATAATGAGAAACTGGGAGATGCGCTCCCTTGATGGCGTCTCGAGGAGGTTGAGCTTATTGGTGAAGAGGAACGTCTCGGGGTCTTGCGTCAAGCGAGGTGGCGTATATTTGCCCGCAGTGCCGTCGTTGCTATCGGCGGGTGATGGCAGTTGCTTTGTGGCACGAGCGATCTCGAAAGTAGGAAAGACCCAGGCGCGATATGACGTGGAGAAGCCGGCGAATGTGTAAGGAGAAAGTTGTGAATCTGACAACGGCGTCACGTCGTATAGAAGGTATAGCGTCCAGCGGTCGAGCGTCTCTTCGTCATCCAGACCGTCTATAGTCGCGCCCTCGATGAACAGCAGTGTCAGGATTCTCATATTCAACCAGATGCGCCTCGCATCGGGATCCGTCATGGAGGCCTTCCATATCTCGTACTGTTTTCCGTATAGGCTGAAGGTCTTCATACATTCGCCCGGTGGTTTCCAGTCTGAAGACGCAGCACCGGCAGCATCGTCGATCGACTCGGGGAGGAACTCGCGAAACAGCTCTGGTGATAGATCGATCTGATTCAGGTCTGGGGAGATTTTCTTGAGGTCGAGTTCCTGGTCGAATGAGATCTTCAGATTCGGCTTGAGGTCGTTTGCGCGGAAGTCCAGCTCGATGCTGGGGTTCTTGTACCCCGCGATGGTCTCGTTCTCTTCGATGACGGTGTATGTGTAGCTGGGGTGGAAGGAGTCGTCGTAGATGCGTTCGGGGCCGTCCGCGTTGGAGGTGCGGTAGAGGTTGATGTGGAAGCACTCGTTTGAGTTGGTGACCCCTACACAATGTTAGCAAAGTTACGCCGACGCTGCTCTTGCTACACCTTCGCGCAGCTCCCATGGCGCAACTTACAATCATCCAGATCGAGCTCCATGACGACGGCGTTTGTGCAATACCGTGTAATATGGAATGTGCGCTTGACTGACGCGGAGTATCTTCGCGACGTGGGTGGGGCGGTGGCAGTCGCGTGTAGCAACTAGATGATGGACGAGCAGCGCGCAAAGTGAAGGGAGCAGCTAGCGCGACGGGAGACGCGTTTTAGCGCAGCCCTACGTCGTCGCTCCCGCCCCTGCTCCCAAGCCTCAAGAAAGTTGCGCTATACGACCAACTTGTCCACATCAGCCTCACAACGCGCCAGCCCTCACCGCCAACACCACCACCACCACCCCAACTACCCTGCGACGGCCGACTCCTCGCGGCATGGATAGCGTCGATTGAACGTCTTACCACCCTTTTCCCTTTTCTGTGTACCCGGCGCATCTTTTCTTCATAAATCCGCTTAGGGGACGACTCTACACACGCTGCAACCATGTGGGACGGCCTGTTTATGCTGCTCGCCTTGAGCACAGTCATGGGTATTGCGTGCGTCTCTGGTCTCTACAATGTACAGGAGCGATTTCTAACACGCACAGCTCCTTCCTGGCCGGCATCCTGCCGCTCTCCTTTAACCTCTCCACCCGCCAATTGCGCATCATCACCCTCCTCGGCACTGGTGTGCTAGTAGGCACCTCCCTGATTGTTATCATACCCGAAGGCATCGAGACCATGTACAGCGCTGGAAGCAAGGCGCATGCGCACAGTGCGCGGAGTGTTCAACCTACCATCCCCTCGATCGTGAGCCTGCAAAAAGAGATACCTCACCCACCCAAGTTCCCGACTTGGAAGAGAGCAGATGATGTCGCCACGAACTCGCTCACTGGAGGAGCGGTCAAGGCGCCGGGCGCCGTCGACATGACTAGCGACAAAGCTGCCATCGATATGCAGTTGAAAAAGATCAAGGACAGCAAGGAGAAGGAGAAGCCTGTGGAGGATGCTCACCCGCAAAAAGGTGGAGACGACGACTCGACAGAAGGCCACAAAGAGGGACACACTCGCGTGCACGCACCGGAAGACGACGAACCAGCCCACGGGCATGCTGAAGCTGGCCACGAAGACGGGCCCAGCCCACATGCATACATCGGCGTTGCACTGATACTAGGTTACATTCTCATGTTCCTGGTCGAACATCTGCCAGAAGCCCTGGCTTCCGCGAAACCAAAGTACCAGCCAATGCACATTTCGTTATCAAACCTGGCACGTGGGCCGCACAACTCATCTTCATTGAGTCTCAACGGCATGGGCATGCAGAGCGCTGCAGTGACGCCTCTCGCAACGCCTGGTCTGCCTCCCCCACCTACAAAAAAGACACCAGCAGCCACAATCGGTCTCATTGTTCACGCATGCGCCGACGGAATCGCGCTAGGTGCCTCTTCTACAGCCGAGTCCACATCTCTGTCGCTCGTCATCTTCTTCGCCATCATGCTGCACAAGGCCCCTGCAGCATTTGGTCTCACATCTGTTCTTCTCAAACAAGGGCTTTCAAAACGAAAGGCGCGGACACATCTCGCTTTCTTCAGTTTAGCAGCGCCAGCAGGCGCTTTGGCTACTTGGACCATCGTACACATGTTCGGACGCAACCACCTGGGTGGTGATGAAGGCTTAACATGGGCGACTGGCTGGGTATTGTGCTTCTCTGGTGGAACATTTTTGTAAGTCCACAGATCCGCCCTACCGCTTTCTGATTTACTAACCTGACGCAGGTATGTCGCCATGCACTCCATGTCTGAAGCCACAGCCTCTCAACACCCGCACGAAGACCCGACCGCGAACGGTTACATGGACGCATATCCCGGTAACAGCAACATGTCCAAGGGCGACATAAGTATCGTCATGATTGGCATGCTACTCCCGCTTATCACGCAAATAGGACACGCACACTCACACGGCCATTAGAAGGAGAAGGATATGGGTTGCATATTGTGGCGTTCCACACAGGCTGGTTTCGCACCAAGCTATCTTACTTGTTTTATAGCGATGTTGTCGAATTAGTTTATGTACCGTTCTGGAATGATACCAAATCTTGATCACACCTCATCCTATCCATTTGATAGTCGGTTTAAATTCTGGCCAGCGCTCAATCAAAATGCTCATGTAGTCTTCGTATCAAGATCGCTATGCTCGTGCACCTCCATCCCCCGCCTTTGCACCAACCACCCTGTTCTTGACCCTTTCAGGCTCGTCGGCCCCACCCCGCCTCATTCCATACATCCACCTCGTCCTCCTGTCTTTCACAAGTGGCCATCTCGAGACTTTACAAGCAAGTGTTTCTCTTGTTCAATCTAGTCTTGACGCACTGCTCCCCTTTCCACCCAGCTTCTGCTATGACGAATCGTTCAGTCGTAGCAAGCAAGTTCGAGAAGGTGCTGTATGAGATGGACGTGGTCACACCAAGGACACAATCGTTTCGAGGGCGAAGACGTATGTGTTGGATGTAGAAGTGTTGGGAGTGCTGTATTTGGCCGTCATCTGTGAGGATCGTGCGCCGCTATAGCGCGATGGGTGAGTTGTGCTAGCAATATTCATGATACGGGTCAAGGTCCATGGAGGTCGAAAGGAGCCCGGGATGCAGGATCTCTTGTAGCGATGGCGTCGATACTGATGATAAAGCGAGCTCGTGGTATCCTTGGTAGCGAAAACAGAGACGTAGGAAATCGAAAAGTGTTATTTGGACGAGAGGTCCGAGTCGTTGTCAGGACCCGGGGCGTTGAGAAACCTCGTGCTCAGGCCTAACAATCCAAGACCAATGCCCTGCGCTCTCTTTCTTGTCTTTACTTTCGCAAGTCCGTCACAACCCCCTCCCTTCTCGCACAAAGTCAATCATCTTCCTCACCAAGGCATAGCCTCCGCCCCGAAATCCACCCTTTGCGCCGCATACCCTCTATCCTGCCATGTCTCTTCCTCCTCCTCCTCCAATTCCTGTCCAACACCCCACCTCTTCTTAACCTTCTTAACAGCAAATCGCCCAATACCCCAAACCGTCGCCGCGAAAATCGTGCCCGCAATGCCCGTTGGCGCCAACACGAACCCCGCCCCACTGACCACTGTGCCGAAAGCTCCAGCGCCTATCGTCGCAACCAGTGACCCGATCGCAACGTATTTCGCATATCGGACGAGTTTCCAGAACGCGAATATCACGCCGGAGCGGAGGACGCGGAGGAGTGCGCGCGTGCGGCGTGAGGATACGGCGTTGGGCGCGGTCTTGGGGTCGTAGAGGTAGCGTAGATTGCGCCGTGTTGAGGCGAGTGCGGAGCGGGAGCGCGCATCTATTTCCTGTTCGTGGGCGTCTGTGGAAGACATTTTGGGGCGGGTTGCGATTGGTGGTGGCAGCTGTTGTGGTACGAGATGGCGTTTGGGAAGGAAGTTTGCAAAAAGCGATGACGTCATTGGGCATTAAGATCGAAGCCGTAGATCTTAGGACATGGTGATTTGGACAACAATGTGATTTTGTAAAACTTGTACATGTAGGTTACTTGGCTCTTGCATGAGCATCCTGAGGTATGAGATCACTCGCTCATAGACTTCGATCTCGATACCATATTATCCTGGCTTCCTCTCGCGCCCGTCACCTACTCTGGTTTCTCCTTCTTGACTTCTTTCATCTTCGCTTCCATCTTTACTTTCTCACCCTTGACCCTCGGTTCCGCCCTTATGTGCACCTCCACTTCCTCCAGCCCCATGTCTACCTCGACCAAGTCCAACCCGCCATGAAGCTCCAGTCTCTCCCTCTTGCCTTCCTCCACACGCCCGAACTCCTCCTCCACGTCCTGTAGCCTCTCTCTCTCCAGCTCCTGTTCTTCCTGCAGAGTGCGCCTACCCACCGGGTGAGCGCTGTGGTTAGACGTATTTAACTCCAGTAAAGACCAAGCGAACCTCCATCCAGTCACTGGATCTAGGATTGCTGCACGGAAAGCCACACCGGTCATCTCGTGTATCAGGCGTGGCTTTTGGCCGTCTGGTTTGTGTATTTCCGTGTCAACAAAGTGGTCGATGTCCTCTTGCACAATCCTTTCGGCCAGGTGTTTGTGTTCATCAGCTGCGATGATACTTAGTCGTATATCTGAGTCGGGGTCGTCCCAGCAGCGTACGGTGATTTTCATATGGCGAGTGTAGGGAGCTAGCGCGAAAAGAGCAGAGGCGTAGATCCATTCATGTCTTTGTATTTCGTTGCCGTGTTGGTCAAAGAGCGGTTCGGGCTGGATGTCATCTTCTCGTTCCCATCCTGATGGCTCGTCGGCGTAGGTGATAGCGCATAGATTGATTACCGGCTGATAAGCCGCATCGGTTATAACGCGTATGGCTAGGTAGAGGGGCGTTGGTGCGCCAGGGAGGGCTTGAGCGCTTGTAGACATAGTGAAGAATGGGTGATGGGTACAGGTGCAGGTGTTGTTACAGCTACCGAAGAACTAAACATATCAAGACTGAAATAGTCCATGGGCCCTGATAGCGTCATGTGTTCGGGCCATGAGTCTCTCGTTTCCCTTCACTACTGCTCATGATATCATTTGCCCCCTTCTGTCCCTCCGCACTGTCCGCTGTTTCCAAGCTATTCATTAAATACCCTTGTGGAACGTCTTCCTTCTTCCTCGCTCTCACATGTGGGGTGTCCTTGTCGCATTACTGAAGGCCTTTGGACGCTTTCTACGCGTGATCCTCCTCAGTTAAATGGTATTATTCTCGTGCTGACATCGAATGGCATAAGATCAGGTGACATTGTTGGAAAGGATCTCAACGTTGCATACGCTTCAGTCTTTCTTCAGCAGCCCTAGCACGCCGTTCTCTTTCCATCCTAGCTCGTGCTTCTGGCGTTAGCCCCCTCATCTCTTCCTCTCTCAAGTCTGCTCCAGTCTTGACAGGTAGTGCACCCAACGACTTGCCCTTGCCCAACCTCTGCTCCTTTTTCCTGATTTCCTCGGCCTCACTCTCTTTCCGCACACGTTCGGTATCAGCCTTCCGTCGTTCAGCTTCAGCCTTACTCTCAGCAGCCTTCTCGGTCTTCTCTTGAGCGTCTCGCTTGTCGGCCTCGGCTTTGGTGATGGCTGCAGGTATACCGGCCTTCTCCCAATCCCAGGCAGACTCTCCGAGTTCTGAGCGTGCGACGCGAAATGCGTCACGAGCTGCACGGTCACCAGTCAGCGTGAAAGGAGTTCGCGCTTCATCATTCATCACAGTCGGATCGGCCCCGGCCTTCGTGATGAGCGCGAGGATGATAGGAGCAGAATTCAGGGATGCAGCAAGATGTAGTGGTGTCGGTGTGTGATGGTTGGTCGGGAGAAACTGGAAGTTTGGTGAAACTTCATTCGTCTTGAGGTAGTTTAGAAGCGCGGGAACTTTAGAACGCTTGATTATCGGTATAACCTGGGACGTGTGTAATGTCGCTGCCTCTTCTTCCTTCGTCAACTTTTTGGGCTTGGGTTTCGCTGGAGCGGGTGCGGTGGCTGCAGCTTCCTTCTGAGGACTGTTAAGAGCAGCAAGCGCTGCTTCATCAATGGTACTCTGCTTTACTCGAGTAAGCTCAACAAATGCACGCATCAGCTCTTTCTGAGTCGCTCGCCGTGTACTGAAGGGAAAGCCTCTGTTGCGTGGCTCATTGTGACGGAGAATCTGTCCTTCATACGGACCAAACAGAGTTCTCCGGTTCGTCGCGCCGGTCGCGCGAACAAAGATCAATTCTGCAGTATCGATCAAACTTTTCCAGCTAGAGAGTAGCTCGCGGACTTCGGCGATGAGTGCGGTCTCGTTATAGCGACGAATTGATGAACCGGCCGAGTGTGCGTTGCCTTTTGCGTTGTCGTTCGCTGATTGCGAGCCTCCCTGTTTCCGTCGTGTAGTGTATCTGTGGAAGGTCTTATGCGCAATTACAGTTGCCGAACGCTCGTCGAATCCTGTGTGGTTCTTCCCTGTCTTTGGTGCCAGCGCCACTATCATTGCAGCGAAATGACCACCGCCTATCATACAGAGAAAAAAATGCGGCCCAATGTATGTGCCTGGTAGTGGGACACCACCCTCATTCGCCTTGATCTTGGGAGGCTGCTTTGGGGATAGCTGCTTTGCGCGTACAGTGTCCAGGATATGTGACTCGTCCTCCTGCTCCGCATTCGAGAAGATCGCGCGATAGACGCCCAGCGACATATTTTCGGGTATCGAGGGTGACGAGAACCATATCAGCGGAGGCTTGCCGGAACCTCTCTGCTTCTTCCTTGAGGCAAAATCCTCGAATTCCGGATCTGAAATCTTGGCCTGCTTCTTCAAAAGTGCGCTTAATGTCGAGTCCTTTGCCTTCGCCCCTTCTTCATCTTCATCGTCGTCGGATTCCGATGACTCAGACCCTGATATGCTCTCGTCCAGATCTCCGATGAGCTTCTCGAACTCGACCTCGCCTACAGGCTTTGCGCCTTTTATCTTTTGCTTGAGGTTGTATCCATGGAGGTCGGATCGGACATGAGCGCGCTGGTCTGCAAGGGATGCGAAGCTGAGCCCACAGAGGTTGCACGACGTGGCCTTTGCCGGGCTGCTGCTCTCGTCTTCGGCGGTATCGGGAGATTCGCTCGCCGCCACAGGTGTTGGGATCGGTATCTCTTCTAATGGCTGCTCAGGCTGGTCCTTGAGAGTGAGTGTGGCTAACAGCTCTTCGGGAAGATCAAACACTGCGGATGTTAGTTCCGTGTGGACTAGGGGAGCAGGTATCTTACCATAGAGAGGGCGCTGCAATAGATGGTCTCCTTTTTGGGCCATTGTAAATTGTCGAGAGTGTTGGTCAAGTGTGGTAGGTGGTATGCGATCGTGAGCAGAAGATTCGGAGGGGCGCGTTGTAGGTTGAACATGACGTACATCGCAGCCTTATACGCGAGCCATCGGGCGCCCAACACGCTAATCCCTCACCAGCGCGTTCAGCCCTTCACCACCCACCAATCCTGCAAACGAATTTCACGCGTCAATCACCAGAAATCACGGCCAGGACATGAAGAATAAGCTAAAGCGCCTTTGTTTTCGCAGCGTCGCGCACACAAATTAGATTACGCATACTCCGCATCAGCTACCTGCACAAACACCCACCCTGGCTCTACGTAGTCCAGCAATTGCAGTGGATCCGGCCCCTCAATATGAGCGGGAATTGACACAAAGTCTATGTTGCGCTCGGCAAAGCACTGGTGTAACTTCGCAAAATCTGGTGGAAAGTGACCCAAGAAAGGTGGCCAGTCTGCTACAGCAACTCTCTTCAGAGACAGCTTCGGAGAAGCCATTTCAGCGAGATGACGCAGCATCTCTGTCGGGCCCTCCCACCCCTTTGAACCCCAGTGTTCTTGCCAGTCAATCTCAAAGCTCACCTCTTCCAGCGATGGTGGAAGATGATGGACTAGTTTCGCAACGAAATCGGAAGTACAATTAATCGGCTCGTCGTCGTGTGTTATCAAGCCCATATCCAACGAGCGAAGACTTGTCATATTCGAAGCCAGGCGTGCTATCTGCAGCACGTGCCCCTGACAAAGCATTTGTTGGTCGCCCCGGATGGAGAGACGCTCAATCGTGGCGCGATTGTGTATGAACGCTCCCGCAAGCTCGCTAAACTTGGTCAAGAGGCTTGGAGAGTATATGCCGCGTTGATCTGCCAAGGAGAAGATGCGAAGTCAGCGTATGCCTTACATGGAGTTCGTACAGTTCTGTTATTACCATTATTGATGTCCTGTTCGTAGGAGAAACTCTTCAAATTCCTGCAAGCTTCGGTGAAGTACCTCAGCGTCGGCACCTCCACAACGGATCGTTTCAGCGTGATCTCCTGGACTTGAGAGGATGCGGGATCTAGCACAGTCTGAATCGGAATGTCTTGGTCCCAAGCCGGGCGTTTGTCGTTCTGATCGAGGAGCACTAGGTCCGAAGCGGTAAAATCGTGGAGTGAAGGAAGGAGGAAAATGTATGCTATGGCTTCTAACGAGAGCGGACCGTGTATGTTGATGCTCTTCAGGTGTATAAAACGATCTGAATGGTTCGCTATAGTCGTGAACCAGTATTTGTCGTCTGGCCAGAAGGCTTTGTCTGCGACGACAAGTGTATCGACATTTGGGGTGAACATCAGAAGTATCTCGAGAAATTCGTCATCGCGTCGTGTGCCAGTAGCATTAGACATCAATCTGTCCTTTTCTGGCAGCTCTAGAATCCTAATGCATATGAGGAAGACTGCTTGATTCTCCGCGCTATCGTCATGATCGTCGAAATCGTGCTTCCACGTGAGGTTTCGCACTCGATTCCCAAGCTCTGGATTTGCACATAGCGTACGTAACAGTGGCCAAGGACGTCGTACGAAAAGGTTTCTGTACAAATGATCGAGCGAAAGCGTGTACATCCGCCGGCTGGTCAGACTAAGGCGACATATGTCCTTAGCGTTCTCATTTGGAATGCGCTCGATGATACCCATAACCAACTCGTTGGGCAGAGCATTGAAGGGGCATGAAGATGGTGCAGTGATCGACATGGTGGCTGTCGAATCATCTGGGCGGATGGCTGGAAGGTAGCATGCGTGGACGGGCACTGCCGCAGATGGGTTATACAAGCGGCTTAGACTTGAGATGCATCATGCAAGAGTTATATTCACTCAATTTTAAGAGTAGGACGGTCGTTACATATGTTGGCAGAGCACACGAGCTTCCCCGCGTTGGGACGCTAATCCTTAGCGGCAGTTAGACCGGTCAAGCACGTGTTGACAATAATGGCGAATCATCTGCTAACATTACACCGATATACAAGCGACTCAAACCCCACAAAGCTCTTAGAAGTATCCTAGCCGCCTGCAGCAGTCTTACAAGAATGCAATTTTGCCCAGCTTCATGCGGTTGTGGGTTGGACTTTCTAAAAGCAATGAGCCGCAAAAGCGTCTGTTTTGTGTACCCAGAGCCAATCAGACTCTACATCTTCTTTGATAGCCAGCGGCTCCTGTCCCTCGATATCTTCGTAGACTACATGGAATTGCATTCCTGAACGTTCATATACCCGCTTCAGAACCTTAAGCTCGTCCGGGAGGGGAAACCAGCCTGCCAGTGCAGGCCAGGTGATATAGATCTGTTTCAATCTGGACGCCGAAGAAGCAGCGGCTTCGACCAAATGTGACAAGATGCCGATGAGGAATTGTAGCTTGGATTCTTGGCCTAGCTCATAAGTCCACTGAAGCCGTAGAGATTCGAGAGTGTCTGGAAAGGTTTTGACAATCTTTCTCGCTATAGGATGTAGGTCTTCAGGGTGTGGGGACTCCGATTGACTGAATGTTTCAATGTTGCAAGGACCAATATCCAGAGTACGGAGTCTCGGGAGTGTAGGTCCGGTAACATGATAACATAGCGATGACAGCTCCGTTTCCGTCACCACCGAATCCACTCGTAGACGTAGGTTCTCGAGAAAGATATTTGGACCCCATCCGATATTTCTGATCCATGAGAAAATAGCTGGCGGTATCCCAGGACGCCATTTCATTTCATGGGTGACGTGCTCGTAGGTAAAAGTCTTGAGTTTGTTAAGCTTTTCGAGAGTGATCACTACCGAAGGGAAGTGAAAGTCTGATTCTCTTATAATGAAGCATTCGAGAGATGAGCCATTAGCCAGCCACCGATCAACGTGGGCTTCGCCGGCATCGTCCCAGGGGAAAGTCCTGCCAGGCTCTCGACGCATATCGACGACCTGAGTAAGCTCCAAGGTTTGTATGAAGGGCAAAGTCAGAAGCGGTACGATACTTTCTAGACGTAGAGGACCCAGCAGAGTGATTGATCGAATATTCCCGAAGTGAGCTGGATTGGCAGCCAAAGTCTTGAACCAGTAAGAGTGGTCGTCCCACTGCCATACATCGTGTACGGTGATCTTTTCAACTTTAGGCGTGAAGAACAAAAAGAACTCCAGGTACCACCAATTTACTTCGTGATCAGAAGCAAAGCCTATGAAGCGGGTTGGTAGGTCGGTAGAGATATCCGTGGTGTCCAAGATGGCCCCAGAGCTTCTGAGTTTGTTCGCAACGGCATATCTGTCGCCTAAAGGCAGACAGCGGCGTCTGCATGGTCGACTCCAATAGTCCTGATACCACACCACCTCTTTGACATAGTTTGTGAGTTCATGACAGTGGGCTGAATGAGACAGCGTTATGGTACGCAGGAATTGCTCCGGGGCGCAACCTGGAAATCTTCGATATAGCCGGTCTAGTGTGAGGCGATGAAATCGCCAACTCGTCGCATTCAGAGCGCGTAATGTCGAGTAATCATCTGCATCCAGCTCATCTAGAATGAGAAGGATCAATTCGTCGGGAAGTGCAGGTGCGCCCAAATTCAGGCGCGGTGCTAGTGCAGGAAGGTCCATCGTTGCGATATGTATGGCAGATCGGTTGGGCGAAGGTCTAGACAGGTTTGCATGTTACCGCCAGCGTAGTATGCATGCGAAATCGCTGCTAAGACGATGGGAGGTACCTAGGTAGATGACAGCGGGATGGTGGCGCTGAGATGGCGCGCACGAGCCGCCTCCCCTCCGGTTCCGCGGACAGCGGCTCGAGCTGCAGGGGTCCCGAGGTCACGCTACCTAGGCATTCAAAGCTTCAATGCTCCTTCACAACGCACTGGTAAGCAGCTGGCCGTCTCCTGGCGAGCTCTTCAAAAGCACTGGGAACATACACGCACACGTAGGTGGTGGCCAGCTTCGACATCACCAGGGCGACCTCGGGACCCTTCATTTCCCCGAGACGCGCCACATGGCGACTTTACGCATCGATCTCAGTGCCAAGCAGAGCGTACATACGCCCATGCCGGGCAAACTATTACCTCTGCAGCATCGAGGCACGGCTTACAGTAAGCTTTCGATGCCTGAGCACGATGCACTTGCTCGCCCGGATCTTTAGATGAACAACATCTACCACCCACCCATACAGGCTCTTCCGTCAGCAGGATCCTCGAGACCAGCAAAACGTCACGAAATTTTCGCTCAAGTACAGCGGGTTTCGCATCGTCCTCATCTTCACGCACTTGTTGTACAGTTCCCGCACCTTCCTATAACGTGTGGCCCTTCGCCACCGTCAGATGCATGCATACGCAAGCTAGAAGCCTCTGGCATGCAAACTACTTTTCAGATGCTGGTTCGAACAGCCCTGATGGAATGTGGATATGCGATATTAAGGATGAAAGCCTGTGGCTGCAAGCGTGTTCTCCACTAACTATGCGCGACCGGACGCCTGCATGAACAAGTGCACTTATGCCGGGCTCGCATGCTTTGGTGTAACCGCATTCTAAGTACAAAGAGTCATGGCATCTCGCAATTGCCGTCTAGGAGGTACTGACTTCATCTCCAACCAAGCTTTGAACCCGCCATGAGGTTTATATTTGCATTTCTGCTCTTGGTTGGAAGCACCGTAGCACAAGCTCCTCGAACCGATGCGTTAGCCAAACACGGGCTTGATCAACTATGGCTTGATGTGGCCAAACACCCCGATAGCTACACCAGTAACTGTACCTCAAGTACAGCCGCTCGGCGCCGTGAATGGTATGTTCATGCAAACCTCAAAGAGGATGCCACTCACAATTCACAGGTCTAAGCTGAAGCGTTCGGAGAAGCTGAACTACATCGAAGCTGTTCACTGTATGGGAAAGACGAAGGCGAGAACTCCGGCTGCTGTTGCCTCTGGAGCGATAAGTCGTTACGATGACTTTGTGGTCACCCATATCCTGCTGACACAGTACACGCACGGAAACGTATTCTTTATCAAACCCTAAGACGCCTCATCAGAATGACTAACATTGACAAGGGCAACTTTTTGTCGTGGCACCGCTACTTTATGTGGGCATGGGAGCAGACTCTGCGTAACGAGTGCGGATACAAGGGCTATCTTCCATATTACAACTGGGCGTTGTGGGCTGATAATCCCGCCGCATCCCCTCTCCTCGATGGAAGCGACACGAGTATCTCTGGTGATGGGGTGTATGTTCCCGGTCGCAATGCCAGCTGTGTGCCCAACCCGAACCGATGCTTCGTAGAAGTTCCACCCGGAAATGGAGGTGGTTGTGTTGCCTCAGGGCCCTTCAAAGAGTGGGTCGTCGTTCTCAACATGCATTGTTCATGTCCAAGATACTGACGGCAGTTCAGCTGGAAGATGCACATCGGACCAGTATCCTCTCTCGACACCACCGTACCGCCAAACCCATCTCCGGATGGTCTAGGCTACAACCCTAGATGCATCAGGCGCGACATCAATACACGCTCATCATCGGAAACAACCGATGCTGATGTCGCCGAACTAATCGCAGCCAGCGCCAACATCTCCGCTTTCCAAGACACGCTCCAAAACCCTTCTCCTGGAAAACTTCGCGTTCACCTTGGTGGCCACCAGACAATCGCTGGTGACGCGGGCTCAGACTTCTACAACTCTCCTTCCGACCCATACTTCTGGCATCATCACGCCCAGATTGACCGAACTTGGTGGATCTGGCAGAACCAGAATTTGGAAGATAGGCGGTTTACTATTGCTGGAACGCTTACGTTTCTGAATACCCCGCCGACGAGGAATGCGACGTTGGATGATGTTATGACATTCGGCGATTATTTGGGCTTTCCGAATATGACGATAAGAGAGGCTTCTAGTACGCTTGCTGGGCCTTTTTGCTATATCTATGAGTAGAGAGGTGATAGAGCCGGAACCGTCAGTTCAGTACATGTATTCATCTAGATAGCTTGCCTAACCTCTTCGACATCCCCGTCAAACCTTCGCATCTCTTTTTCGCCAAGGTCGACCTGTTTTAAATCTGATCGGTGACCGCAATGCCCATAATATCGATGTCTCACCGGCATATAGTACGAATGATGTGTCGTAATCTCGCCACGCAGAATGCTTGTGGCACCGTAAGCGTTCGCCCCGCATAAGCCTACCATGCCTGAAGATGTAATCTGCTGCATCGTCAATCATAAGTCAACTGGCGATGCGTCCAATTGCGCCAGTACGATTAGCGTTTCATTGAAATAAGATCGACACTTGGCATAGTCGAGATACGGGCCATAGATTGAGTGATAGGCTAAGTGGAGAGCAGGAGATCGAAAATATATGTACAACGTCATTCACATGTCTACCACGTCTCTTGGCGATATCTACCACTCTTTTCCATACTCACGAGATAATTCTCCGCGCCCTCCCTATCCATATTCCCGTGTTCTTGAAAAGCTTCAATGAGCGCTTCGCGCACTGCTTGGGGCATCTTACCCGACGACCCGCAAATATGCAGGATGCCGGATTTTTGGAAGAGGTGAGAGAAAACGAGTGAGGATTGCTGCCGAATGAGATCTTGGACGTAGACTTTTTGACGCTGTCATGTCGTTAGTATAGACTCACACAGAGTGGAGCTGGGCACTGACCTGGTCTCGGGAGAACGCCGCGAAGACTTCTAGGGGCACACCAGAGGATTGAAGCTGCGTCCATTCGTCCTTGAAGAAGTAGTCTGATTCAGCGTTACGACAGCCGAAGAACAGAAGATCCTTTACACTTCTGTCTTCCTGCTGCGCGTGGCCGTTTTGAAGCTTCTTCTGCTCCTCGCGCCATAGTATACGTTGGTATATCAGAGAACGCATGGGAGCTACACCTGTGCCTGGTCCAATCATCACGACAGGTCTATCAAGTTCCTCTCTTCCTACACCCAGTCCGCCTCGCGAAAGAGTGACTGTGATTTCCTGTCCTGGAGTGAGTGAAGCAATATATCGCGTAGCAACACCCTGCCTAATTCTTTGAATGACAGTCTTGTACTTTACAATCGCGATCAAGAGCTCAATCTTTGTCCTGTTCTCCGCCTCGGCGTCAGGATTCATTGCGCTTGCGATGCTGAACTGGCGACCACGTAATGCAGGGATGATGCTGCATACGCGCTGCCAGGGTATTTTGACAGATTCAAACTCCTGTAATACCTCTAATATGCTGCGGCGCGGGCGTGTAGTGTAGTCGTAGAGTTCGTCAAGGTACTGGGGGTCGGTAAACTCAAGTAGTCTTGCTTTGTGAAACTCGTCGTTCGTGTAGTGCGCGAGCTGGGCGAAAAACGACCTCCGTGGTATGGCGATGATGTCGAGATGGTTAGTCAACAGCTGCCGTAGGGTAATTAGACTACCTGGCTCCAGATTCCGGACCGGCAAGGTGGTGTCAGGGGGCGTTGAAGGCGACGAAGGTACGAAGCGAAGGGGTATATCAGCCTCGGAAGTCCAGCCCATACATTCAATAAACTGTGATACATCCGACGGAAAGTTCTTGGGGTATATTGTGAGTACATCGCCTGGACCGTAGGGATGTGTCTCTGGTATCTCGAACTTGATGTGCCGTACATCCTGCCAATGATTTGTTGGAGTGACTCTCTCATTGCTTGCGATCTTCGCAGTCAGTCCGCCACCTATCTTCAGGAGATCTGGTGGGGGAACATCCGTCGCATCGCCATTCAATGCAGATACAGTATTGGTGTTCGATGGAGATGTTGTATCATCGACGGCAGGCGCAAGCAACCATTTCGGGTCTAGCAGAACATTGTCCGGTATCGGCTCGACACCATCAGCGAGAGGGTAAGAGTCAAGGAGATGTTGGCGCAGTTTCGTCGACCATGGTAGGAAAGATCCGTCGATACTTTGGAATAGTCAGATATGCGCCGTAATTGCAATGATGGCACAGGTTTTGCTGCATACGCAGTTTGACAGGCAACATGAGACGATGCATCAGGAAATGGAAAGGAAATCTGCAGGCGCGATAATCGTGTTGACATACCCCTCTGGATGTTGCTCGTCCGACTCTCCGCGATCGCAGACTGGCTGCGCTCCTAGCTGCACGAGGCGATTGTAGAGCTTGCGATGCGCCCAGTTGTACTTTGGATAGGAAGTATCACCAAGACCAAAGGATACAAATCTCATCTGTTGCAGGCATCCTGGTCGCAGCCGAGCACTTCGGATGGCTTTCCAAAACTTCTGGCTATTGGGTGGCAGGTCACCCTGGCCCGTAGTGGAAATGGCGATGAGAACGACATCGTGTTGCAGCAGTTGTCTCTACCGACAGTCAACCATCGCTCCTTGCACGCGACACCGCCACTGACATACAAGAGTGATGGCGTTGAGCTCAGCGACTTCCGTGTGGAATCTCAGTCGCTCAGCGACCCTTCCCATCTCCTCAGCCACATCCTGCGCGTTCCCTGTTTCCGAGCCGTAGACGACCAGTGCGCGGCGCGCTTGCAGTGCACCTGCCATGGCGGTAAATCAGCAATCAGATTGCGGTGAGGCAGGCTAGCCGGGACAGGACTCGAGGAATGGGAAAATTGAATGGCAGGGCCCCCGGATCCAGTGCATGAAGAAGCGGTGCACTAGCGGACACGTCAACGGCAGGCGGGTCTTTTTCATGCTTCTAGCGGCAGTGGGCGGTGGGGCGGAGGTGAAGCTGGAGCGCCATGCAGCCAAGCTCGAGGTCTACTGTGGCGCTAGGGCGCGCTGTGGCGTCGCGCTTAGCTAAGCAGTGGTGGGCGTCGCGTGCAGGCACTGCAGTCGCACCAGAGCATGCACATATGAGCGTGCAATGGGTGAGAGAGAGTGACTGTCCTCGCTGCTTGTGCTGCGGCGAACCCGTCCATGCGCTCAGCGGCCGCCTAGTCGCCGTTTCCCCTATCCATGCACTCCTGGTCGCTGCTCTCAGGCAAGTGGGCCCTCGACTGTGCGCAGGGGCCGCTTCCGTTACCGGATGCGGCCAAGCCCCATGGCTGCGCTCTTCAAAATAATCTGCCTGGTCGAGGCCTGCCCTCTCTCTCCCCCATCAAGTCAACAACAGAGACCAACCACGCACCCCATCAACCCAATCCTCTCTCAACCTTCCCCGGGCTCGTAGCTACCCACTCCACACCCCCCTCGTCAACAGTTCCACCAGCAGGCGGTTCGGCAATCCCATCACCCACCAACCACCACTACTGTTCAAGGTTACCTTTACCGGTCTACTAGGACTCCAAGTTTCGTCAACCTCTTACACGCCCGGTCTATCACTCGTGTTCGTCAACCACCCAAACTTCAGCAATCATGTCCGCACCTGTCGACAGTGTCACCGCCCAGATGGCCACCACCTCCCTCAACGACAACAACGCTCCCACCGCCACGGAGAGCACTGGCGCTCAACAGCCCACCGCAGCCGAGGACGAGGCTGTGCGTGCGAGTGCCGCTGAGGGCAGGCGACTTTACATTGGAAACCTCGCGTACGCGACCACCGAGGGGGAGTTGAAGGAATTCTTCAAGGACTACCTGGTGTAGGTGGACCCTGTTTCTCCGCATGACGCAACACGTCCAAGCTAACACGTGGTGCAGCGAGTCCACGACCATCCCCACCAACCCACGCACCTCGCGCCCCGTCGGCTACGCCTTCGTTGCCCTCTCGACCCCGTCCGAGGCTGAGCGTGCCATCGCCGAGCTCAACGGCAAGGCCATCCTCGACCGCAAGGTCTCCATCCAGCTCGCCCGCACTCCCGAGGCCCACGCTGAGGGCGCCGGCAGCGGAGCCGAGGGTAACACTGGCGAGGCCCGCCGCCGTACTTCCACCCGTGGACGCGGTCGCGGACGTGGCCGTGGCGGCCGTGCTGGACGCGGCGGACGCGCTGTAAGTACCTCCGCACCCCAGCGTCTGTCTCCAAAAGCTAATCAAGTTCTGCACCAGGCCGATGCTGAAGGCGCCGAGCAGGTCGAGCTCTCCAACGAGGCTCCTGCCGACTCCACCCCTACAAATGTACCCGGCCAAGTTGCTCCCCTAACCGAAACTACGAACGAAGCGCTTACCGCAAAGAAGGGCGCCGACAAGTCTGCTCCCCAGGGGCCCCGTGAACGCAAGCAGCGCGGTCCTCCCGAGGACGGTGTTCCCTCCAAGACAAAGGTCATGGTTGCGAACCTGCCGTACGACCTGAAGGAGGACAGGGTGAGTTTGCACATCCCCTTCTCACAGCACGTGCTAACTGGTGAATCAGCTTCTTGAGATCTTCAAGGACTACTCCCCCACCCAGGCCAAGATCGCCCTCCGCCCCATCCCCCGCTTTATGGTCAAGAAGCTCCAGGCCCGCGGTGAGCCCCGCAAGGGCCGTGGTTTCGGTTTCGTTACCCTCGGCTCTGAGGAGCTCCAGCAAAAGGCTTGCTCCGAGATGAACGGCAAGGAAATCGAGGGTCGTGAGATCGCAGTTAAGGTCGCGATCGACTCCCCCGGTAAGGAGGATGACGCTCCCGACGCGGCCGCCGATGGCGAGGCTCCCCTCACCGAGACCGCTGCCGCCAACGAGACCGACAAGGTCGTTGAGAACCCTCCCGCCACCTCTACCCCCGCTGCCACCTCTACTCCTGCCGCCTAGGTAGCGGCTGCTGCTTAGACGCGCGTCCTCCTCAACAAGTCGCGTCAGACATGGCATTGCGCTGTGGATTTGTGTATCGAAGTTTCTGGCCCATCGACATCTACCATTTACCTTGATAGAAAGATATGGGCAAGCGCCTTCAGCATCTTAGTCGTTTTAGGTTATCGGGTTATCCGCAAAAGTGCGAATTCGGAGTCTGTCAGGTGTAATATGGTGGACTATCTCGGGTTCTTTACGGTTACGGAAAACTTATGTTAGCTGGCACGAGAGATGAGATATCACATGAATGAACAAACAAACAAACCTGCCGTCAATACGACGGTTGATGAATGACTTTTTTTACTCTGAGAGTATTGTGTTTCTTTACTCGTGATTGCGAGCTGCACCCTAGCATGACACCCTAGTGTTGTCCCGAAGGCGATGGCAAGGGCAATCGTCATGCGACTTTCCATTTCTCGATTCAATTGATGATGTACTAATGCGCGCCATATGACAAGAATTGATGGGCGGTGCATTCGACATATTACTATTGTATTCTAAGCTACTTAAGACATAGTATGAAGTACACTAGAAATAATCTAATGTCTTGCACGCCTGTTATAACAGCTTTGAACAATCTTTCGCCATGTATGACAAAGAAAAACGACCTTAGTGGTGGAATGCATTCTTAATCTTGTTTCCAATTTTCTTCAGCCCAGACCTGATTTTCCCCCAAAAGGAGTTCCAGCCACGTCGCGTAAACAACACCTCATCTCTACCTTCGATGCTCATCCTGGCTTCTATCCGAGCCGTGGGCGTAGGCCAATTAAACTCTGAAAGAGTTGCGCCGGATGGACCTGAGGGAAGACTGACTGAAGTGATGGAATGGGTAGAAGTCGGTAGAGGCGATGCTGATTCTGTGATTGTAGAAGATGCTGAGGCTAATGCTGTGGTATATGTAATGGACAATGCTGCAGATCGACGCCGGCGACGTTCGTATCCTGACTTTACTGCTGAAGCTATAGATGTCGTCAGAAAGCTTCAAGACGTCAAGTTGATCGAGTGACTTACTGGGTGATGGAGTACCAGAAGTAGCTGGTACATTGATGCTTGAGAGCAAGGAGAACTCTACTGTCAAAGAAGAGGGCACCAGAGACACCTTCGCCGGCTCAGATGTCTTGAAGTGGCCAATCAACGTAGCTGTCGCGGACAGTCCACTGTACATGGGCGGAACAGTACACTCGCCGTCTGCTCCAACGGGCCCAGCATCAACAGGTACAGAACGACCATTGTTATCGATATCAGCCATGACAACGCACCAACCTGTCCCACTCGGTATCCCTGATGGTGTCGCGACTTCTCCTGCTGCTGCGTACGGGTATCCTTGGAAAGTTGGAGGGGGGACGCATTCTCCCCCTGCCCCTGCAGGCCCACCTGCGACGGGGATAGGGCTTCCATCTCGGTTTATGTCCGCGACTGTGATGCACCAGTTGACGTCGGCGGATATGTTGTTCAGAGCAGCAATCGCTGTGGTTTTGGCAAAGACGACAGTTGTTGCTGTGGTCTTAACAGTGACGGTGCTGCGGCCTGTTGCTGGCTGGTTTTGTGCTGAGAAACTTTAGCTTTGGAGAGATTTGCGTTGGATTAAGACATACCGAGGAAGCTGACGGCATCATCTTGGGCTGTTGATCGGCTCGCGCTCGCTATTGTGGTCATTGAAGGCTGTGCTGTTACAGTGGTGATGCTCGTCAAGGTAACTATCACAGTCACGAGAGATGGCCCGCCGGGAGCTACTACTGATGGTGTGATAGGCTGCGGAGTTACAGAAGTCGTGCCGGTCACTGTTACGTGTACTGTGTTTGATTCGATTGTCGACGATACAGGAGGTGATGACGTAGGCATGGCACTTGGAACGATTGGCGACCCAGAGCTGAGTGTCTGCGGGGGTGTTGTGGCAATAGACGTAGATGACGCTCCTGAGCTAGCTGGAGCTTCAGCGGGTGGCTTTGGCTGAGGGTTCCCGCAGCTCATATTCTTGATTCTTGACTGTCGAGAGCTGGGATCAATGACACTCCAATCAGCCTTCTGATCCGATGTAGTGTCTTTGAGTAACTCGAACCAGAAAGTAGTGTATTTCCCAAACACAGCACAGCCAACCTCACTCCAAAACTTCTGGAGCTCGTCTATACCGGCAACTGCAGCGCCATGTTGCTCGGAATCGGTAAAAGGCCAGCCCATTTCCGCGATCCAAACCGGTCTGTTGCCTGCGCGCTGCTTGACTCCCTCGAGCGAGCCCTGAAAGCTTGTACTTGCTGTCCCGATGCTGTCTTTGTTCCAGTACGGGTATGCAGTCATACCGATGAAGTCTGCATTATCCACCACGGCATACTGCGCGGTATCGACATGGCCGATTGGTTTGTCTTTCATGTACTGGGCGAACGGCGAGGAAGCGATGCTTTCCTTCACCTTGGCTATGGTCTGCCCAACGACCGTTGCGGTAACACCAACTTCTTGAGTCGCCTCCGCACGGTATACATCCTCGTTGCCTACAGAGAGTCCAATGATGAGGTCGGAAAGAGCTTGGCCGTGCTTCTTAAACCCTTTCTCCAGTGCGGCCATCTCGTTTTTGACGTTCTCATCAGGTGAACCGCCCTTCTGCGCTGGCGTTATCCAGAAACCCAATAGCAGGTTGGTTTTGGAGGCAACGGCGGCATCGAAAGCTTCGGTCGGCTCGTCGAGGGTTTTCGCTGCTCTGCAAGTAAACAGACGGGCACTATCGAAGGGTAGGTCGGTAGTCAGGTTTCGGGCCAGGTTGAAGCCATCGAGAAAGTCTGCTTTCTGTTTGGCATTTTCCTCCAGACCCCAGAAAGCACCGTAGTTGAAGCCTGTATAGACCTGACTCGCGGCCTGCGCAAGGTAAGGAAACAAGAGACAGTAAAGAAGGAAAAGTCTCATTTCGTGATGCAAGTCTTCTCAAAGCGGATTCGGACAGTATATTGTATAGAAACAGAGGAGGAAAGTAATACAGGAAATCCATCTAGTAAGTACGACTGAGACTTGAATGTCCATGATGTTAGCTTGAGCGATGTGATGGGCTGCAGAGTGTGACAATAGGACTTCGTTGAACAATACGTATTCACCATTATTCACACGGAAGATCGTACTTCTACACATATAGACGAGTAAATAGACACCAGAGTTCTGACGAGTGAAGAATGGGTAGGCGTAAATAGTTTATCGTCGCTGATCTGAATGCACCTTCGACTGCAAGTTCAGATAGACTAGATCGGGAACGATCGTCTCGCCATGCAAGGCCAAGAGCTAAGAAGGCTTATACGGAGTCATTGATAGAAATCATAATAGTGGGGGAGAAGAGATGGCCGCTGTTGTGGGGAGAAGAGAGCGACCAATGAGGAACGAGATGATGCAACCCGTGGACGTCCTGGAGTCGGAGAAGCGTCCGTCCCCGCGGCCTCCGAGCTCGCATCGATAAATTATCAGGAACATCCAGCCGCCACGGAAGGAGCAGCCAGCCCGCCACCATGTCTCTCGCACGCTTTGGAGGTGCTCTCGCGCGCGCAAGGTGCTCCCCGCGGCCGCAATGGCACGCAGCGTATGTCCCCAAGCCCACCACACGTCCGACTCGCCAGTCTAATTGCTTGCAGACGTGCGCTTTCCAGCTCCGCCATCCGCACCGCCAAAGCCGACAATGAGCTCAATTCGGTCAGCAAGCACATCACCCAGCCCAAGTCGCAGGGCGCCTCGCAGGCTATGCTGTACGCCACCGGCATGAGCGAGACGGACATGAACAAGGCCCAGGTCGGCATCTCGTCCGTCTGGTACTCGGGCAACCCGTGCAACATGCACCTGATGGACCTGAACCACAAGGTCAAGGAGGGCGTCGAGCGGGCCGGACTGCTGGGCATGCAGTTCAACACCATCGGTGTTAGCGACGGCATCTCCATGGGCACAAAGGGCATGCGCTACTCGCTGCAGTCGCGCGAGATCATCGCAGACTCCATCGAGACAGTCATGGGCGGCCAGTGGTACGATGCGAACATCTCCATCCCCGGCTGCGACAAGAACATGCCCGGTGTCATCATGGCCATGGGGCGTGTGAACAGGCCCTCCCTCATGGTCTACGGCGGTACCATCCAGCCCGGCTGCGCGAAGACCCTCGAGAACCAGCAGATCGACATCGTTTCCGCTTTCCAAGCATACGGCCAATTCATCACGGGCGAAATCACCGAAGACCAGCGGTTCGACATCATCAGGCACGCCTGCAACGGGCAGGGTGCTTGCGGAGGAATGTACACAGCAAACACAATGGCTACCGCAATCGAGACCATGGGCATGTCGCTACCTGGCTCTTCGTCGAACCCGGCGAACTCCAAGGCGAAGATGCTGGAGTGCCTGGCAGCGGGTGGCGCCATCAAGAAATTGCTCCAGGAGGACATCCGCCCGAGCGACATTCTCACCCGCGAAGCATTTGAGAACGCCATGGTCGTCATCAGCATCACTGGTGGCTCAACCAACGCTGTTCTTCACTTGATCGCGATCGCTGACTCTGTTGGTCTCAAGCTTACCATTGACGACTTCCAGAGCGTGAGCGACCGCATTCCATTGTTGGCGGATTTGAAGCCTTCCGGAAAGTACGTCATGGCCGACGTTCACGATATCGGTGGCACCCCGTCGCTTCTCAAGTTCCTGCTTAAGGAAGGTCTTCTTGACGGTAGTCAGATGACTGTGACTGGTAAGACACTCGAGGAGAACTTGGAGAACGTCAGAGATTTCCCCGCCGAGCAGAAGATCATCCGACCACTCAGCGAACCTCTAAAGTCCTCTGGTCACTTGCAAATCTTGAGAGGATCCCTTGCCCCCGGAGGCTCCGTAGGCAAGATCACTGGCAAGGAGGGCACCCAATTTACCGGCAAGGCCAAGTGCTACGATGCTGAGGACGACTTCATCACTGCTCTCGAGCGTGGTGAGATCAAGAAGGGCGAGAAGACCGTCGTTGTCATCCGCTACGAAGGTCCCAAGGGCGGCCCAGGTATGCCTGAAATGCTGAAGCCTAGCTCCGCCATCATGGGCGCTGGTCTCGGCAAGGATGTTGCACTTATCACAGACGGCCGCTTCAGTGGTGGTAGTCACGGCTTCTTGATCGGTCACATTGTGCCTGAGGCACAGGAAGGTGGCCCTATCGGCTTGGTTCAAGATGGCGATGAGATCACCATTGACTCCGAGTCCAACGAGCTGAACATTAGCGTCAGCGAGCAAGAACTAGCAGAGAGGCGGAAGAAGTGGACCGCGCCCGCCTTGAAGTACCAGAAGGGTACGCTTTTCAAGTACGCGCGATTTGTCAAGGACGCTAGCCAGGGCTGCGTTACGGACTCCGAGTAATCTTCACGTTTGAATGTCTCTCATGTTTGCATCTGTATGTATATTCTCATGGCTACAGCTGGGGTAAAAGTCATATCCGGAGTTCGGGCGGGCGATGTTTGTATATTCGACACAGTGTTATCGATATAGCTATTCGATCTCCAGCATCCTCATTATTCATTCTGCTTCGTCCAAGCTGTCGTCACCATATGTCTCGAGCATGATTTTGCGTCGGCGGTTCAACCTCTTCATCAGCGCTCTGTCTCCCAAGACCTGACAACACTCTTCCACGCGACTCCTTCATCATGGCCCAGAGCAAGCTCTTCGAATCCCTAATAGCATCCCACGTGGCTTTGTCTACGCCTGTCCCAAACCCTCTGTAGGAACTCCTCACCCAATGCATCAACACCGGTAACGAGTTCAGTGTCACCATGCTCAGAAAAAGAATCCTCCTCAAACTTCAGCCTACGCAACTATGCCGGGTATTGTAAAAGCAACTGCACTGCAAGGTTCGTCATCTTTAAGATATGTCAACATGGCAATGAGTGCTCGAATGTTCCGAGTAGTAGAGGTCGCTGGCAAGCAGCAACAGGTGCAGCGTCTCCTTGATCAGCTCACAATGCCAGCCCTTACTGACCAAAAGCCCCAGTGAAAGCTGACCGCGGTCGTGGAGAGGCTGGATCTAGGGCGGCATCGAAGAGCAATAGACGTGATCTTTCTCTACACGAGCTTGGATGCTATGAGAGGGCAATTGCTGCGCAAAGTGGTGAAAAATGTTGTAATGCGTCAAAACATAGAGAAGATACGGAACAATTGAGGAAGAGGGGAAGGCCATCTAAAGACAAGGGCTGTATAATGAGCTGTTATCTGAGTTTGACAAGGCTGTTGACATCCCGGTACATTTGGTCCCTGATCAGTGATAAAAAGCAAAAACAGGCACGGCATAAAGTTCCGATACGAAAAACAATAGAATATGCGGGATCATCTCCCGTAAAGTTGCGGCAAGTTGAATCCCTGATCCATTCCTTGCCATGTTTTTCTGTAAAGATTGAGTTTCTCTTTCTCATGCCGGTGAGTGTTAAGAGTTTCGGAGAAAGGTGCGGACAGGTGGGCACGTGAACGCATTGACCGCCCTGCGTCGAGAACCACGCCTGGGTCGTTTCATCACACACTTACACCTGCAGCCTCAGCTTCATCATGGCAAACTCCGCAACTTTAATGATTTGTTAAGGGGTCGCAGTGACCCAAGAGAAGGCCCAAGGAAAGGTAATGCAGGGCGAGCACAGTGTGACCTGGTTGCGCAGCTCCCGGGAGCATGGATTCCGCGCAAGATAGCTCATTTCTCCCCTGACCCGGTGTTTTGGAGTGTTTGTTGATGATCAGGTGTTCATGTTGGACAGTCAGGTACCTGCGCTGGTTGAGCTTGGATAGCTGACGATCATCGACGAAGGAGATGGGAGACCGGCGCAAAGCGGCAAGATTTTGCCAACAACAAGGCGAAACGGCAAGTGTTCATTACCGCTATCTTGGGATGACATGGGAATGCACTCGCATCGATGACCGGAAAGCTGTAAAGTGGGATATCGGCGAGCTGTATTGCCGGCCATCGAGATACCTGCCGTTACAGCTCGAACGACAATCAAGAGTGGAGCTGATCTCCCTCGTTCCGTTAGCCGCGTCGATCATCGCGTCCGCTTTGGGCTGCCCTCGACGCGCTAGACAGAACTTGCCGATGACGCTGAACCATATGTTCCGAAAACGCAAGATCGACGTCTTGGAATGTAAGTCATGAAAGGTGCAGATCGTCAGGGGAGTCATCAATACAACGCAAGCCTAGGGTCACAGAAGACTGGATGAGGCAAGACAGATGCATCGTGAGCCTCACCACCTCGCAGATGGCCAACAGAATGAGGCGAGTCCCTAATGAGACGGCAATCTGAGCACAATCACCGTTGACTTCCGCAGTGTCCTGCCGCCTACAGATTCTCGCCCCAATGTCGAGTCCCCCGCGAGAACTAAGACGTGTCTTTGACATCTGTTGCGCAACCTGGCTTACTCAAGCCCATGAGTAGCGTTCCGGAAGCTTGAAAGCCGGGATCTACCACGAGATACGCGCTAAGGATGAGGGTCTAGTCCCTTTATCCTCTAGCATGCGTGGGCCATACCCCAGAGGATCAAATCTTACTCCTCAGCTAGGCCAACAAGCTTCAGAGCGGTCTACGTGGAAGAGCCTCATCAGCAACGGCAGTATCGGCGATGCTTTCATGAAGATCGCCAATGCGTGCGCCATGACTAGACAAGCTGTAGCTCTAGTCTTCTCATCCTGGTATGGCTTGGTGTAGGATCTCTCCATCCCGGTGACGATTGCGGCTTGTCTTGGGCCTGAGCGTCTAGGAGAGTATCGATTGACTACACGTGCTGACTCGGTGTATCAGAAAGTACCTGGGTGCTTTGAGGGCATATAAACCATACTGCAGTCCACCTACAATCATCATCCAGCTCACCTACCACACTCTTTCAGTTCTTTGCCAATCGCTCAGTTCGCTATAGACTAATAATACTTATCCCTCTTAATATCCACCAACCCACCAACAAAACACCAACCGCCAACATGCGTTCCTCCATCGCCGTTAGCATCATTGCTCTCTCCACCTCGGTCCTCGCAGCCCCTACTCCTCAGGTTGCTGGCGTCAACAACCTTCTTGGTTCCGTCACCAGCACCCTCGGCTCTGTCACCAACCCCGGTGCCGGCAACGACAACCTCATCCAGGGCAACGGCAACAGCAACGGCCAGAACAACGGCAACGGAAACACTGCTGGCAATGGCAACGGCAACAACAACGAGGCTGGTAACGGCAACTCTGCTGCCAGCGGCAACAGCTTCAACCTCAAGCCCCTCGGCAGCAGCATCCTGAACAACGGAAAGCGTGCGGCGCTTCTTGACAACCTCAACGGTGTCCCGGTCGCTGGCACCATCCTCAGTGGCGTCACTGATGGCAAGGGCGGTCTCCTCAACGGTGTCACTGTTGGTCCTACCACCGACGGCATCACCGACAACGTTCCCGTTGTCAATGGCCTTGTTGGCCGTGGTGTCACCCAAGGTCTTGACGTCAGCCAGCTGAGCCAGACCCAGCTCCTTTCTCTCCTCAGCCAGGTCACCGGTGCCCTTCAGAACACTGGCAACACTGCTACTGGCACTGTCAAGCCGGTCACCGACGCCACCGTCCCAGTGACGGATGCTGTCAAGCCTGTCGCTGCCGCTGCCGGAGATGCCGTGAAGCGTCAGTTGAACGTTGGTGGTCTCACTGGCACTGCCGGCGGCCTCGTTGGTGGTGTTACTGGCACCACTGGCTCCGTCACTGGTGCTCTTAAGCCCGTCACTGGTCAACTCCAGCCCGTCACCGGCACTCTCAAGCCCGTCACCGGCGCCACCGGAGGCCTCACTGGAGATCTCCTCAAGCGTCAGTTGAACCTTGGTGGTGTCACCGGCACTGCTAACGGTCTCGTCGGCGGTCTTACTGGCTCCACTGGCTCCGTTACCGGCACCCTCAAGCCCGTCACTGGCCAGCTTAAGCCCGTCACTGGTGCTCTCAAGCCCGTCACCGGTACCCTCCAGCCTGTCACTGGCACCGTCACTGGCGCTACCGGAGGCCTCACTGGCGATGTCCTCAAGCGCCAGGTCGACCTCAACAGCGTTACTGGCACCGTCAGCGGCCTTGTCGGTGGCATCACCACCACTGCTGGCTCTGTCACTGGCGCCTCTGCCGGTAGCGGAAACTCGCTCCTGAACAACGGCAACAACAACGGCCAAGGCAATGGCGTAAGTACCTATCCAACCCCTCCTATCTCGACTTTCAACTAACATCCACTTCACAGAACAACAACCAGGCCGGTAACGGTAACGGCAACGGAAACAGCGCTGGAAACGGCAACCAAGCCGCCAGCGGCAACGACTTCAACGTAAGTCCCGAAACCGAGCTTCCTGAGATCAACGGCCCGCTCGTCGAGCTGCCTGACCTCAACCTCGCTCCCACGATCAAGTCAGTCTAGTCTAGATCATTGGGTAGTAGTTACGTTTTCCATTACATACGCTAACGGTCTCTCGCAGCTTTAAGTGAAGGCGACTATGAATTGAGTGCGATATACTCGGGACGACTTTCCTTTCTACGATGACGATGGCATACCCTGGTTTGCTGGATCTCTATACATATTTAGTAGTAGTACCAATGTACTGTTTTGACCACTGAACAATTTGCATTTCATCCTATTGGTACATACGTGATGGCTGAGCAACAGAAGTTTCCAAGCGTTTTACACACCTTCAATTAACAACATCGGCCACAGTCCTAAAACTCGCCAACCCTATGCTGCCACTTCCATCCCCATATTTACTTTCGTGTCATGTACCTGAAGCTGTCCTTGTCTATTTGCTCTGAGCAAAGTGTTGAAGAACTGTTATCACGAGATCTACAAATAATGAAAACTTTGTTTGGCCAACTTGTATCAGCATTGACGGCAGCAGCAACATCACGCCAGTCGTGCACGGACACACCCATCGAAAGCAGTTTCCTGTATAGCCCTTTGCACAGGGTAGGAGTTGATGAAGATAATTAAACGTCATTAGGTAGTACGTGCTCCTGTTTTGCTCCCAAACACCGCACGCGTAATAGTTATTTTGCACCGTCCTTAATGACCACCAGTAGTGGGTAACTAGAAGGCAATTAGCACAAAGTCGTTGTACGTGTCAATGTGAAAAACTTACGCCGAGGTAGACCTTGAAGGAATCGTAGATGAGCCATTGGAACGCAGTCAAAGTACCAATCATGAATATACGAACAGGCAGTCCGTTCCAAAGGCCGCCGAAACCGATCTTGCCGTATATCCTGCCGATAGCCTGACCAGCGCCCTCGCCAGCCTTTCGGTCGCTGTTGAGCTTCGAGACCATCACGTCTAGTATATGTTAGCTCACTTTCGCGACTCTTGGGTCTTTACACAATGTTCTCAACGTACCTGCGGGATGCGAGACAACTGCGCATCCGACACCAGCAATGTATCCACCGAGAAAGCTCACACCGGTTTGCTGCAAGGCCCCGTATGACTCCTTTGGCTTACCCAAGAAGCCGTAGATTTGCTTGACTGTCTCTTCGAATGTCGCGAACTTGACCATGGTGTACGGGATTTGACGCGCCCACAGAGGGTACAAGCCCTTGTACAAACCACCAACACCCTCCTCCTTGATCACCTTCGCCCAGCCTTCTCTCAGTGTGTTTGCGAACGGTGGCATGGTAGTCTGCATGCGGACCTTGATTGCTTCCATAGGACATAGCGCGATGTCGGCGAGGAACTCGGCGGAAGCGGAGGCAGCTAGGTATACGACTGTTTGCGGCGCGCCGGGCGCCAGCTTTTCGCCGTACAGGTATTTGAATACCTCGTAGAATCCGTACTTTCCAGCACCTTGCATGGAGTAGCCGATGAAGGTTGGTGTCCAGCCGAAGAACACGCCCCGTAGACCTTCTTTGGAGTAAATCATTTTCCAGGCTTGTGAGTTGGACTTGTAGAGGTTGGAATCGACTTGACGGCGGCATTTCACCTGGAAAACATTAATTAGCAACTGGAAGCCTAATCGACAGCCTGTAAAGTCCCCAGGCCATCACGCGCTCTCTGCAAAAGTATGCGACTTACCAAATCCAGCGGCGTGACCATAGTGTGTGTAGGTCCACACGCGATTATGCCACCCATCGTACACGCCGCAAAATACGAGCCTGAGAAGAGCTCGATCTTTCTCTGCGGCTTCATCGCGTCCAATTTGTTGGCCATTGTGAGTGATTACCGAATTCCAATCGCTTCAATCGCGTTTATGGGCTTGTTTTCGCGTACGGTATGGTAGCTATCGTCGTGTCCGCGCCGGTTGACTGGTATAATCGTTGTCGCGTGCTGCTTCCCAGGATGCTGTCGCAAGCGAAGCAGAGATTGAGGATTTGTACAAAGGATAGACGAACGCTGATTAGAAGAGAGAACGGGAGATCGGATTAGACTACCTAGGCACAAAAGCCGACCGGGGCGCCTTGTTATGACCGCACAGCTTGGATAGTTGGAAAGCTTGTCCGCAGCTTCCGCAATTACCTCGCTATGACGTCGCTGCTGCAGGTGGGACGCGCGACCACCACGCTGACGAAGCCTAGCGTGATGCTTATCGATACATGAACCCCCGACCCTCCGCGCGCGAACTGTCGGGTTTCGCTGCCAACAGCGCAATGAAAATCCCGTTCTGCTATGTTGAATGTCAATCAACTTTGTGATAAATGCGGGGGGAGAGAAATCGTTCCAAATTTCTTCACGTTGACTTTTTACGAACTAAGGTCCGCGACTTACTCGACTGCTCGGGCAGCTTCACGCTGGAGAAACAAGATGTTATTATTTACGTGATAATCATTGTTATTTGCTGTGTCGTGAAGAGGCTGAAGGTCGTCAAGCGTGATCGTCATACCTGGTCTTTGATATACAGACTCACTCCTTCTAAGTACGCCAAAGCACCACGCTATGCCGCCCAAGCATGAACAATAAAGCAAAGAATGATGAAGAACCGAAGCCAAAACGCCAATGCCAGGGTGCATCACCTGCAGTCCACATGAAGCATCAATCCCTATCAATGACTCCGTCGAAGACCCGGAATGTGCAGGGCTCAAAAACCGTCTGCATATGCTCTCATGCTCTCATGAAACCCATGAATCAATCCCCACCACCCTGAATCTCGTTGAAATCGTGATTGCTCATCTGGTAACAATGCGAGCCTCAACTCTTCGCTGAAGGGCCGCTGCTGGCGCCGCCATACCACAAAGAAGCGAAGATAATGAGCGGATGGAGCTGGGTAAATTGCGGGCGGACGGAAGGCCACCCAGCAATTACATGTTGTTATCGTGTATGTTGTCAGTCTCTGAATCACTACCAAAGTCGGAATGATCATAGAGATCTTCCGCTGATAGGCCATCGTCCTGTGGCCATGTCTCTAGCCTTGGCTCTATCTCTCCAGTCCAGTGTGCAATTCGAGAGCTGTCGTTGGTGTCGTCTCTGTATGGATCCAATTCGGGATCCTCGCTATGGATCAGATCGTAGAGCTGCTGAACGAGAAATCGGCAAGTTTCGATGAGAGGAGATAGATGAGGTTTGAGCATGCCGTGATCCTTCTCGTACAGAATGCGCTCCATCATGTCGGTGGCCATCTCGCGGAGTACTCTCCACCTCATTTGCACCAGATCTAGAGGCCATACTTCGTAGCTCTTGTATAGCTCGCAGACCAGCATATGTGCACCTTTTCGCACACTGTCTTGTGCGTGTAGCAGCAAAGGAGTGGCCCATATGCGGCTTTTCGCGATGATCCATGTGAAAAATATGTGTCGGTGCTTTTGTTGAAAGATGGCCGCATTCTTTGTTTGCAGAAGACCCCCAACAAAATCCAGAACCGCCAATCCTCCTGGTACACGGTCATCGTCCATTCTACTGGCTGACGCGACCGCCTTCGAAACCGTTGTCACGATTTTGTAAACGTTGTCCACCATCGGAGAGCTCTCGCAATACGAGAGTGCCGCTTTCACGTAAGAATCGCAGAAAGGGGCTTCGAGGGAGACACCCTCGTAGATGCTCTTCAAAAGATTAGTCTGGACTTGTGGGTCCTGCCAATTGAGCATCGATTTGACAATATCGCCCGGGTGGAAGTGTTCCAACTTTGTCTCATCGAACATTTCCAAGGCCTTGTCTAGAACCGCGATCGCCTTCAGGTCGCTGTCCCAATGGTACAGAACTTGTCGTTCATGGAATGTTAGTGGAAAACTCGAGGTCTCCCGATCCAGCGTGGACAGACGATCGTGCTCGTGGTGAAGAGGTTGCAGACTCGTGTTCATGCGTGAGAGCAACGCTGATACGAATCCAATGAACCTGTTGTAGATACCCGACTTCTTGCTTATGATTCTCCAGAGATCGGGTTGGTCGTCCTGGAATCTAGCGTACGAGTGCATGCAGAGTAGCCTCAAGCAGAATACCAGGAAGCCATGGTCCAATAGAAGACCGGTTTCCAGATGGCCCATCTCGGCCAGTTGAGTCAGCGTGAGATAGAAATCATCCCAGCCCCGTACGGCCATGTAAGATTCGTCTGCAATGGCACGTAACCTAGCGGTAATCTCTGAAAGTATACCGTTTGTCGGAGTGGAAGATTCAAGATCCATCTCGTTGTCAGCGCCCTCTAGACCGTACAGAGCGGGCTCTTTCTCTCGCAAGACTTTGAGACAGTCAATGAAAAAGCTGCGCATCTGGGACCGCACTTTAGCATGCATGCAGCGAAGAAGCATGTTGAGAAGGGCAATATCGTCGGTAGCGAGTATCTTGAGAACGATATTGCAGCAGGTTGAGCATGGAAGGACCGACCGCCGCAGCTGCAGTATCGTCTCGGAGAAGATATCGGCATTTGTATGACGCCAGACGATGTGCCCTAGATGCGCAAGTACTATCTGCAAGGAGTGCTTTTCCTGTAGGAAGTTAGCGTCTCGGACTTAGTAGGTTGAAGATAACATGGCGTACCTGCGTGTGGCCTTCGGAGCAAGAACCGTGGTTGAGTGTACGTGACATAGCATGCAGCTGCCGCACGAACCTTGTATGATTGGGGTCGAAGCGGGAATATTCTCGGATAAACAGCTCGTTGGCAGAATCAACTTCCTTCTGGAGAGTTGGCGGCATGGGAACCTTGAGCGTTTTCCCGTCTGCAGAAGTGACCCACTCACGCTGGTCATCATCCACAGCGGTGCGGCGTTGATAGAAGAGCATATATGCCGAGTATTGTTTTGGTATGCGGTTGTATGAATCGTCCGTGAAGCCTCCGAAAGCTTTGTAAGCAATGTCTGCTGGGTCGAAAGACCCAACACTGCTATCATCAAATTCCACCCAGGTTTGTGCCGTGGTTCCTGTAGGACAAGGTCGCTCACGAATGTAAGAATAGTAATGACCGTGCTCGCAGGTGCCCGTGTGTACGAGCACACCAACAAGATCGAACATATCGGCTTCTTTTGGCTTGCTTGGGTCACTGAGATGGTCGACATGGTATGCGCTAATGTCAATGGTCGGTGGGAACTCGAAATAATCGTAGACCTTCCTACGGCTAAAATCGGCCAGGTCGAATTCGAAGCGCTTTAGGTGGAAGATGAGGTTGTCGGGCACCTCCTTGAAACAGGTCCTGATTTTGTCAGCTTCTTGCTTTACCAAATATACATGCGACTCACCGTTTGACTGCGTCGACGTATTTGCCATCGCACTTCTCGCACTTGTACTTGTTGTCGCCTTCCATGACATCGCCTCTAACAAAAGCCTGGAGACTCTCCTGTAGCGTTGCTTTGCCCAAAACATCGCATTGTAATGCAAAGAAAGGCTCTGATCGTTCCGAGACGTGCTCACATTCCTTGGATTTGATCTGATTCAAGGTTTGCCCTCCGTAGAATGAGCGAAATTGCTGCTTGTGCTCGTCCTTGATGAGCTGTCGTTCCCACTGATCGAAGAGGGAATTGTAGAATTCATCTGCGTCCATCTGAACGCTGATGTCTATTGGCATGAGTTCTGAGTTCCTTACGCAAGCTGCAAAGCTCCGGGGATCCGCGGCTTTGCGGAAGGAATGCTGCATGTTCGTGAACAGTCTCTGGGTCTCAAGAAGAAGTTTTTGAGAGCCACTGGCTTCCTGAAGCTCCAAACCGAGAATAAACTTGCGGAAATTGAGGTTCATGAAGAGCTGCGTGAGAAGCGAGTTCGCGTAGCAGATGGCACGAGGGTTGTACAGACCCACATAGCCTGTGCTAGAGCGTATTTCCAAGGAGCGATCGACTGCAAGCGTTGGTATTGCTGGCTCATTCTCCTCGGTCTCTACGTCTGCTGCTAGTTTGACCAGGCTATTGTACGTGCTGCTATCCTCAGCTAGTGCAAGCATGAGATCGTACATCTCATGCCTTGTGTGAGACTCCAGTATGGGAGCAGTGGCTGCGCTGACCACTGCAGTAGAGGAGCTGGGCCATGTCAGTATGTCACTTAACTAAAAGAAGAGAGAGTAAGATGCAAGACTGAGGTGAGGTCAATGCGAACAAGCGAAACATGGAAATGATGTGCGTGACTTACCTCTTAGTAAAGATGTACTTCCTGAAGATCTTTTCCATCAAGTCGCCTGCACCAAGAGGCTTCTTAAAAGACTTGAGTGACAGTATGCAGCACAGTATGAGTTTCGTAAGCCCAAAAACGACGCGGTCGATGTCGTCCCGGCCGACAAATTCCTGATGTTGGTGATCCAAGAGCAGGTCGCTCCAAGATGTTAGGTAAAGTCGGAGTGAAGGTTCGTCCCGTTCGTACTCGTCCTTCGCCCGGAAGACTTGCTCCGCAATGCTGAACAGTTGCTGTGATTGAGCGGGAACGCACAATGAGCCCGGAATGAGCTCGGAAATGACTGCCCAGAATTGTGTGGCAATCTCGCCTTTAGTGATCGGACATGTGGATGGAAGGTCGCCGCCGCAGACGGATGTGATCTTCTGAGCGACATGCTCTCGCACAGACTGCCTGGGGTCGCTCAACAGTAGAACCCGGTGGAGTCGCGGAGTTTGAGGATGCTCAACGAACGCTTCCCAGATAACTCGAGAGTGGAGCGAGGCCTCTAGGATAGTGCCGTAACAATCCTGGATTACGGTAGCATCTTCATTTGTTTCCAGTGCCATGCATAGGATCGTCACAAGGCGGTTTCCGAGCCGTGCGCCATCTGAGAAGTAAGCAGCCGAAGCGGCGGGAGAAGGGCGTTCTGCTTAACATGAGCCATGAACCGTGATATAAGACGCGCCAGTATGAAACTTACCTCTAAGGAACTCCAACAGAGCATGCACGAGTACCGCTGCAAGCTGCAGCTCTTGGAAGCTCGAGATGTTGTCGCTGATGAGCCGAGGATTGAGAAGAGCCTCGTTCAACTGGCGTATGGCATGGCCCAGGAACTCCTCGTCCAGATTAGACTTCTAGCTCGTTAGTACAACTGTATCAATGAGTATTGTCGGACCAACGCACATGACGGATTTGCTCTGCCAGCCTCGCCTCGAGAGCCAAAGCGGCGTATCTCGCCTGATAAAACTTTCCTGGAGGGAAGAGCTCCTCTGATAGCGCCGCACCGGTCACGACGCTCTCTGCAAAAGCATACCGCGCCGGAAAGAAGCTCAAGTAATCGAATAGCTGCTTGTGTTAGTGAAATGCATTTTGATCTCGAACGGGTACCTACCATTTGACTGATGTTGTCATCAGAGTCCATTAAGGAGAACAGTTCGTCGAAATGCTTGAGTACGGTAGATTCGAACACCGAAGATCCCGTACCCTGTCCGGGCATCGGGCGAGTGACTTCCGCGTCTGGTGCCCTTTGTACTAATAGCTGTCCCCCAAAGTCGACGCCATTAAGCTTCTCGTTCGACATCTCAGTGATGTTGAGCCGCCGACCCTTTGCGAAAAGGTTGATTTTGGTGTATCCCGATACGTGACATAATCTTTGGTAGAGGTCCTTTACTGTATGATCCGCACCCATCATCACGACTTGCCTGTCGTTGCCGCACTGAAACCGGATCGCGATCGCGTCACCGTAAGGTATGTCTGTTTCGTCGACTTTGGAATCTGCTCTCCGACTTCGGTTGAACTCTGGTTTGTGGCGTATCTTCTCCAGCAGTAGTTTCTGAAAGTTAATGATCCTGCGATAACGCTCTTCATTCTCAAGAACCATCTTCTCAGTTGCAGTGACATCCATATTCGATAAGTCTCCATTGGAGGATTGAGCGCGTATGAGCCTGCATGCCGAATGCATCTCCTGCATACATCTTTCCACTAGAACGACATGAGCGGCTTCCACATCTGCTAGCATAACGCCATCGGCTTCGTTGATCTGTACGTAGCGACTGGCAAGAAGACGGGCGGCGCGATCCTCAATAGTGCCTTCCGGTGAGGATAAAACCATGGACCACAGCACGTCTGCACCGGGGATCTGTAACACACCCTTTTCTCCTTGATCAGTCCCCACGAGCTGCCGCTTCATCGGGAAATTATAGTTGGCAACAAATTCGAACATGCCATTCGTGTAAATGCCGGTGTTCATGTGTACCATATGGGAAGAGACAAGTTGTCTGCAGTAGTTGTTGTCCGGGGCGAATTTGAGCGTCTGGGATAATTGCGCCCATGCCAAATCCCTGGTAGTGTTCGATAGCGCACGCGTACCGATTGTGTAGTCCCACAGCTGCTCATACATCTCAACGGGTATGGCTGACCCAGCGCAACAGATCATAAGTGCTAGAAGCTCCAATCTGCAACATAGAGCTGTTTGTTGACGTAGGGATGATTCGGCATTCCTCTCAGTCTCGACAAACCATGCGATCTCATCCAGAATCTTGCGTGTGACATCCTGATTCTTTTGGAAAAAGTTCTCGTCTTCAGAAGGGATTGGTGCGGCGAGCGCGTAGATGACTTTTGCGCTTCCAGTCGCTTTCGTCGAATGACTGTAAATGTGATCCGCACAATCTCTATAGATGGAATGGCGCTCTTCAACAGAGACATTAGGAGCCAGAGCTGACAGGTAATTAGCAGCCTCGTGATGCAGGTCTAACATGTCTTTGTCCGTATCCGCCTGGCACATTGTGTCGCGGATGATGCGGGTGCAAACATTCCATGGCCTAGCAGTATCTTCTCTCGCAGCATAATCTTCCGGTGATGCTTTCTCCAGGATCTTTGGGCCCAGCTCCCGCAGGAATCGAGTAATGTCCACGGTGTAGCTCCTGATAGGCAATTCATAAAGTTTCGTACAAAAGTACAAGTGATCTGCAGGCCTCATCATGTGCATGATTGCTCTAAGCATGGCCAGTGTCGCGGTAACGACACGAGGGTCAGGACTATTGGCAACGGTGTTCCAGATAGCATCCGCTTGGTCATCTGTCCAACGTCTAGTTACGACAAGAAAACCAACGATGTTACCGCTGCGCGCGATCAGTTGCGGGTGTGAGTCGACGCTGACAATGTAGTCAACGACGTTCCCATAAAGCAGAAAGTCGGCTAGATATCGCATGACGGGGTGTTCGCCTGTCGAATCGGGGTTGTTGTACTGTTTCCAGATCTCTACCAAGGAAACATCCATCATAGCTATACTCATGACGCGTAGATCCATCTTACCTTTGGTGAGGTATCGGCGCAGAAGCTTGAACTTCCAAGCGTTGGCGACTAAAGCTGGAAAGTACTGAGGCTCATCGCGATACTGGTGTTCGGGTCCAGTACGATCGACTTCGGTCGGAGAAGAAGTAGTCGGCGAATCTACGCTCCTGAAGTCGAGGAACTTGTCCACCAGATCCGATTCGATATCCTTATCCCAGAGACAGAGCTCAAATAATAGCGCGTGAAAGTACTGAATCAAGTCTCGAGCGGAGACAGCATCGGTGGTTCTACTCAAGTCGAAGAGGTCGTCCATGTATTTCTCCAAGAATTGCAATATTCCGCGACAGAACTCGGAGCGATTGGGGTCAGTCGCAGGGCTAGGATCCTGGAACATCGAGCCGCCCAATGAAGTCAGGACCGGGGCGGCAACCAACGCAATCTGGGCTTGCACGTTCAATGGCACGCGGTGGAAGGCCTCGCTGGATAGCCGTAAGATATTTTGGGCACCGTTGGCAGCCATAAAATCCTTTTGTAACAATCCGATCATTTTGCGAACATCGACAGAATATTCTTTGCTCACCATAGCGAATGCAGGTGCCTTGTCCGGGCGAAGAATGGTATACCAGTTTCGCATATGCTTCTGACTAAGAAGAGGCAAAGAATATATCTCGCCGGGACGAGGTTGGGAGAGTAGCCATACGTCGGCGAGGAGGAGGAGGGAGCATGCCCTGATGTAGGCACTGAGGAAAGCGTAGAACATGTCGCCCGCACGACGATCATCCAAATGGTGGCTAAACGTAGCCCTGCGTGAGAGCAAATTGTGCACCAGTCCAGCGAGGTCGTCCCAAAACATGGCCTTGCTCGTATAGAAACCGTGTAAGTCTACCTGGGGGCCAGGCTCGGGTAGATCGGTCAGCCATTGCGAAATGCTGGGAAAGAAGTGGGGATCGATGTCGTTGTCAACTGAAACATTTTAGTATCGCAGGCGTTTAGTGGATGTGAGACATGACTTACCTCCTTGAACGTGGT
Organism: Alternaria novae-zelandiae; assembly: GCF_023758075.1. Lineage (NCBI taxonomy): Eukaryota > Fungi > Ascomycota > Dothideomycetes > Pleosporales > Pleosporaceae > Alternaria > Alternaria novae-zelandiae. The sequence goes on from NW_026056963.1 coordinate 291,482, forward strand.
TGGCCAGGTCGCGAACAACCGTGGAGTAACTCCCGTGGTGTGCGTAGGGGAACCGGCGAAAATAATCTTCTGCGTCCACCTGCACGGAGAAGGCGTCTGCTTCATCGTCGTCGTCTATTATCATGATGGGCGGACTCCCGCGCTCGTCCTCGGAGCTAGTAATGAGTATTGGAGACTGGCCCGGGGTAGGAGAAGCAGCCTCGAGGAAATTGTCAGGATTGGTGTAGTCCTCATCTCCACCGTGTACCGGAGAAGAGGGCGGGTGTGAGCGTATTGTCATTTCTACCTGCTTTTCCGAGGGCGACATGGCGGTGTTGACGGGAGTTTGTGGGTCGGTAGGCATAGCGCATAGACTGTTGCTCCCGCTGTGTAGGCGGGGGCGTTTGCGGGTGAAGCTTGCGTCGGCGTCTTCAATGGAGTCGCGGCGCGGCGGCGAGGCAGAGGCGGTGGTTGGCGGCTCGTCTGCAGCGACAGGCTGCACTGTGTCGTTGTCCGGCGCGGTCATGACGGTAGAGGGCAGGCGGTGCTGTTTGCGAAAGGACTAGGCGTGGCCGGCGACTGTTAACACGCGTGCAGGCAGGTGAGGCCAGGCAGAGGCAAGCAGTTCCCCAGTACAGGCAACAGCAGCAGCTCCCAGCCTTAGTGACCGATAGCCCCGCGCGGCGGCAGGGAAAACGCGGGGGGATTGGGTCTCATTAGCGTCAGCGACTGCAACACAGTGAATTGAGGGTATGCGCTCCGAAGGAAACGGTTCCAGTTGGTAGGCAGAGCTTCAGATATTCGGACGCGTAGCTGAGAAACCCCACTATCGTCATCCTGGTTCGTTCCCGCTGTGGAGCTAGCGCGCCGCTAGCGAGGGTGCGCTAAGCCTTATCCGTCCAAGAGCGAGAAATCCTCCTTCTAATGCAAGGCACGCCGGTCTACTCCACCTTACAAGTCTCACTTATCTAGACTGAGTACTGACAAGGCTTCGGGCGCACTTCGGTCAGCTTGAAAACTACTTTTGCTGTTTCGACGTTGACGACGTGACCATCACCACGGTCAGTGGTACTAGGAAGAAGGGTCAGAGAGCACACAATTCGTCATGGCCCCTGCGACGAAACAAACCGCGAAGGCCAATGCAAAACCTGTGTTCAAGACATCGTCGCCATTTTCTGAGACGCAGTGGTGGGTGGTACTATGCTTCAACCCACGAGCTATGCTGATTTGTACAGGCCCGAGATCACACGCGAGGACGAAGAAGTCATATTAGAATTGCTATCCAAGTAGGTACGCAGAGAGGAGCTTCATGAACCCGCGCTCGCCGATTTCTGACAGTTGCATCACAAGTTCTCCCAATTCGGTCATTAACAATTCCATAGTCTTATCACGCCTTTAGGTGACCATCGCAGAACCTATATCCACCCATCCCAAGGCAAGAAGCGCAAACGTAACACCAAGGCAAACGAGGATGGCCCCGAGAACACACCCCCATCACCGGAAATTGGCAATCACTTGCTCGTTGGCATCAACAGTGTCACTCGGCATCTAGAGGCCTTGGCCGCAGAAAACGCTCCGATTACAGCACCTGTTTCGTATCCTGAGTCTACTCTAGAGGGCACCAAAGAAAAACCCCCGACGACAGACTGTTCCAAAGAATCTCTCAGACCTTTAAGCATGGTCATACTAACACACCCCAAGCCCTCATTATCACCCGCACATGCCCACTTCCCAACGCTGGTCCACTTGTCGGCTCTCTCCCCATCATCTGCTGCTTCGGCCACATCCGAGACAGCTACACGACTCATTCCATTGCAGACAACAGCGGATACCCGGCTCGCGTCTAGCTTACACGTTCCCCGCGTAGGTGCCTTGGGAATTTACACAGGTGCGCCGGGAGCGAAATCATTGGAGCTATACGTCCGCGAGCACATTGGGCTGACAGAGTGCAAGTGGGTCGGCGAGGCTATGAGCGCAGAGTGGAAGGGATTGAATGTCAATAGCGAGATCCCTGGCTCAAAGTAGGTGACAATATAAGGGCAAAGATAATATTGGGTTCTTTGGTATAGAAATATTTCGACGCTCGTGAGGGATTAACAAAACGCCTGCAATGCACATTCTTCAAGTTCAATAGCTGCTCCTGGTAGATCAGTGATTGTTCGAAGAAAAAGGAGTACTGCGCTCATCCCAGGAAGTTCTGGACAGCACCTCCGACGTTCTGAAGATCTAGCAAGAACGTGTCATGGCCGAATAAGCTCTTCTCCTCTCCAAGCTCGATGTGCGTGACGTTCTTGTTGCCAGTGCGCTTGAGTGTCGTTGCAATTTCCTTTTGCTGCCAAGCAGGGAAAAGAATATCACTGGCGACACCTAGAACAAGAGTTGGAGTATTCGCGAGTGGCTTCAGACCTGCCACGAGGTCGGCCGGTGGTTCGTTTCCGTCAGTCTGAGCTACAGCATCGATGTCGGCGGGCTGCTCCTTCTCCTCATAGGGCTGATCAGGCAAAGTCAGACTGCAGACGTCGCTGCTGGTGTCGGATGTGATATCATGGCCGTCCAAGTATGCCTGCATTTTACCGCTGTTCGCCTTGCGCACCTCGTTGATGCGGTTACGGTGCTCTTGTCCCAGATCGAATAGATCCATAGCCTTCGAAACGTAGAGCAAGCTGTTTGGATCGTACTCCAGACACCATTTTTCTCCCGCATGATCGAGGTATGTTTCAATGAGGAAGTCGGGGCAGAGAGCAGGTGGTCGCGAAGGATCGGCACGCCGGCGGCCAAATCGCTGCTCCCATTCGGGACCACTCCGATACGTGACTGTAGCGATTTCTCGGGCAAGCTTCATACCGCCGTGTGGAGGAATGCCGTCATAGTAAAAACCGCGAGCCCAGTTGGGGTCCATCATGAGTACTAGTTGCACGTCAACGATTGCGCATGGCTGACCTAGAGTGTTTGTACTGACCTTGCCGCTGAGTGTGTCTCATGGCGATACTGTATGGGTGGCTGCGCGCACATCCGCTGATGCTAACGAGACGGCCCACTCGTTCCGGGAAAAGCGTTCCAGCTGCCAGACTCTGCATGCCGCCCATGCTCGATCCTACACTCGCGTACAGCTTCTGTATGCCGAGGTTATCCAGTAGTCGGAACTGCGCGCGTACCATGTCCTCCATTGTAAGAATCGGAAATCGAGTCGCGTAACGCTCGCCGTTCGCGGGGTCGATCGAAGAAGGCCCAGTCGAGCCGTAGCAGCCTCCAATGACATTTGTGCAGATGACGAAATACTTGTTGGTGTCTAGAGGCTTCCCAGGCCCAATGAACTTCTCCCACCACCCTGGCTTCGTATTCGTCTCTGTGCTGTGGGCATGACTAGATGCGGATAATCCAGTGTGCAGCAAGATGGCATTGCTCTTGTTGGAGTCCAGCTGCCCCCACGTTTCATATGCGATGTTGAACTCTGGCAGTATGCCGCCCCAGTCGAGCAGAATAGGCTGGGTCGAATGGAAGTTTAGCGTGTGTCCGGAGGTATACGAGGGCTCGGGCCCTGAGGACGCTCGTTTTCTTGAGAGAGACGCAGAGCGAGATTCGTGCGCGTCGAGGCATGGGAAGGATAGGGCGGGGTTTGAAGATTCGACTTCTTGGGCGGCAGCGGCGTGTTGGGCTTTCCGTGGTGTCTGCTGGTGCAGCTTTCTAGTAGCTTGGTTCGACTGCTGCCTCGCGAACAGCAGCGAAGTCTGAGATGGTCTCTTGGCGAAGCATCGAGTAGTGGTTGCGGTTCGTGATGCTCGCGCGCTGGCGAACAAACTACGGGGAACGCTCATGGCTGTAGCAATTGCCCAGATGAAGCGCGTATCAAGGGCAGAGGTATGCGAGGGTGGAGACAGTACAGAGACACCATGATGACGCTATATTCACGATTACAAACGGGCTGGACCGTTGACGGACCCGTCGCGCGGAAACTGATGGGAATGCGACGATGTCGGATCCAATGACGTCGCGGGGAAATTGCGTGCTTCCCTCGCACGATGCCCGTCCTGCCAGCCTTCTTTAGGTAAGCACCCGCCTCTACGAAGACCTCGGGAACATCACGCCAAAAGACACCGTGCGCAACATGACCGAATCGAGAGATATCGAACGGGGAAGCACATGTCGGTCCCCAGCGGAGATGTTCGGCGGCATAGCTTCTTGCGCATCACGCCCCGAGACCGCTCCTTGAACGAACCAAACGATAACTCAGCAGAACGCAAGGTGCAACTTGAGCTCCTACACCCATTCGCATTTTGCTAGGACCTACCTACATTTGGGGCGTTCATCAATGTCTGCAGTGCTTTTGCCGCACAGAACTTGAGGAGCACAAGAAATGTGCTAGCATGCAGTCCAGGACCTAAGATTCGAGAGCACCTGTATGTAGGCTCGCAATCGAGATGTACCATCCAAGTATTGTCTTGGATCGCCTACATCACCAGGAACGAGATAACCCGAGCAGTATGCATTGTAGTTTGGTTGATTCGAAGAGTACCAAGGTAGAATGTTCGGGCCTTGGAAACATCATGTCGAACTTAGGGCGATCGATCGAGCTCTTACGACAAGAACCGTGCACGTCTTCTAATGGGAAAAGGAGGTGCAGGGCGTGACCGCCATGACATGTTAGTTATTGAGTTGCAACAAGGGTCGCTTGTGATGGCGAGATAGCGTAGCCGGCTCGTGACTCTAAGCGCCGTGCAAATGGGTGCTCAGGTGGTGTTGTACTGTGCCTAAGGCGTACACGGTGCATCTCTGCGTGACAGGTGATGGCGGCTGAAGATACATGGAAGGAAAACTGGACCGCTCCGTGCTACGCAGCACTCGAGGGTGCGGGTCTCAGCCATTGGTTTTGCGCTTGTTGGTGTCGAAGGAACCACGGCGGTTTGGCGTTCGCAAAGACAATACAATGGCATGAAACATGATGGCCTGCGCCAGACCCCTTGGGACGTTTGACGACGAGCGTCTAATTATGGACTGCACGCAAGACCGTAGACGCAGCACAGGAGATTTACCATGCAGACTAGGCTCAGTCGTCTCAAGTGCATATGCAGGGATGGTGATGTGAAGCTTGGAAATGGACGTCTGAGGTTGCCAGGGCTGAGAGATGTCTTGGCTGGCCGCCGGCGTCACTCAGTCGCGCCTGCCCACTCGAAACCTCCGCAGACCTCCTTCCCTTCGTTCCAGCGTGACTGCCGCCATATTTGCGCCCCGTTGGACGACATCGATACCCGTCCGCCGCCCCTGCCGTTCTGCCATTCGCTGCTACACAGAGAGCGCCGTGCCGTCTAGGGAACGCCATACCGCTTCCGAAGTCTGCAAGACCGCCGTCATGGACTCGTCAGACTACTTCACACCCGTCCGGGAAGACCGAGATGCCCCAGGGCCGCCGACTGAAGACTCTGACACCGACATGGCCGCCTCTGCCACCGCTACAGCCTCGTCCTCGCGCTCCACCATGTACACATCACCACACCCGCGCAAGCCCGGCCGCATGTCTCGATCGGGAGCACCACGGCCCATACTCACACCCAACAGCCCCCTGAGCTCGACGATACCGCACAATCTCCTCCCCTCTGCGCCCGCCTCACCGCCTACGCCTGCGCCGAGTCCGACACCGACCCAGCGGGTGCCCGACTGGAGCACCGCCGCCGAACACGAAGATGGAGACATCAAGAGCATACGGGCGCAGTTTGGCGACATGAACAGAGCCGAGCGGATGCGCCTGCTGGGCGAGCTGCTCAATTTGTGCGACAGCCAGGAGCTCAGCTTTGTTGCCGAATTCGTCAGTCCGAGATTGAAGAAGGACCCCTTCATGGTTCTGCCTACCGAACTCTGCTTAAGAGTGCGTTTTGTATACATTCCCCGTATAGTCCCGATCGCTGACACATCGCACAGATTCTGGAATGTGTAGACGACCCCACTACCCTCGCTCGGGCATCGCAGGTATCCAAGAAGTGGCGCGAACTCGTCAATGACGACAGCGCCTGGCGGTTACTGTGCCAGAAGTACTCCTTCAGGGCTCTGTCGAGAGAAGAAAGAATTGAGGAAGACGACACAACCGACGAGATGGAGGACACCGACTCAAAGTCATGGTGGCAGAACGACGAGCGCGCACCGAGGGTAGAGGACGTCGCTACGAGAGAACACCTTGAGGTCGGCCCGTCCAACGGCGGTGCTGATGGTCTGCGGACGCAGAGCCTGGACCGAGCCGCGAAGAGGAAACCTTCACAACGAAAGCAACAAGCAACCACATACCGGTCGCATTTCAAGCAGCGGTACATGGTTGAGACGGCGTGGCGGAATGGAGGAGTGTGCGATGCGCGGCAGATTACTCCGGATCAGGGCGTAGTAACCAGTCTACACCTGACCAACAAGTACATTGTGGTTGCACTTGACAACGCGAAGATCCACGTCTTCGATACTGTCGGCGACCATCAGAAGACGCTCCAGGGACACGTCATGGGTGTATGGGCTATGGTGCCTTGGGGCGACCTGCTAGTCAGCGGTGGATGCGATCGCGATGTGCGCGTCTGGAATCTTGCAACTGGGTAAGTTGTTCTGCTGTCTTCCCCATGATAGCAACTAACAGAGGTTGTCAGCTTTCCCCAGTTCACTCTGCGCGGTCATACTTCGACTGTGCGATGCTTGAAGATGTCCGATGCGAACACGGCTATATCCGGCTCAAGGGATACGACACTGCGCATCTGGGATCTCAAGAAGGGCCTATGCAAGCATGTACTCATTGGTCACCAGGCTAGCGTCCGATGCCTCGAAATACACGGTGACATCGTTGTGTCCGGCAGCTACGACACCACAGCCAAGATTTGGAGCATATCCGAGGGCAAGTGCCTGCGCACACTCACTGGCCACTTTAGTCAGATATATGCGATCGCCTTTGACGGGAAGAAGATTGCAACAGGCAGTCTGGACACCAGTGTCCGGATATGGGATCCCAATGATGGGTAAGTCCGCTCGCGTGCCACAACATTATCGAAATTAACTCTCTCGTGTAGCAAATGCCTCGCTGTACTACAGGGCCACACCTCGCTTGTCGGGCAGCTTCAGATGCGTGACGACATTCTTGTAACTGGTGGATCAGACGGCTCGGTACGCGTGTGGAGCCTCGCAACGTACCAGGCTATTCATCGACTAGCTGCCCACGACAACAGCGTTACGAGTCTACAATTCGACAACACCAGGATTGTCAGCGGTGGCAGCGATGGTCGCGTCAAGGTCTGGGATCTAAAGACCGGTGTCCCCGTCCGAGAGCTAAGCAGCCCTGCCGAGGCCGTTTGGAGGGTGGTGTTTGAGGAAGAGAAGGCCGTCATAATGGCCAGCAGGGGCGGTCGGACAATCATGGAGGTAAGCTTGAAGCACGCAATTACTATTACCACAACATACTAATCCGTCTAGGTGTGGGACTTCTCGCCCCCTGCCGAAGAGGACTTCGACTCCCGATCCTCTACACCAGCGAGCATGCCCGATCATCTCGCCGAATACAACCGGCCGCGGTCCGCCATACTTCCTGCAACTTCACCGCTCGTGCAGGATACGGGCGCTGGCGACGTTACCATGGGCGACGCAAGCGATTCATAATACAACAATAGACTTCCAGAGCACTAGCAGTGCAGTAAAGGCCGTTAGGCGCTGTCACTCCATCGCCGCCGGAGCTCGCATCCAGGGCCTCGACAATAGCTGGAGGCTTCCACACGGGGAGGTCCGGTAGAAACCGATATGGACAGCACTAGTCGAGTTACAAGGCCTACATCCGAGCATCCACCACCAGCGTGGAGCGGTATCTCCGGACTCACGATGAGCCCATCCGCGTTTACAAACGTGATAACGAAACGACCGATTTGTTGTTCGATTATAGCTCCATGGCCGGTCACGCACACCTGAGACAATATGGTTGGCATCCGTAATGGGGAATTGAAATGTGCGAAAGATCGATGAACAGCTTGCATATGGGGCGTCTTGTTGCATCCACAGCCCATATCTGGTATATAACAGGAAGAGCTTGGATTTGTTTGGACTTTTGTTTCTTCGAAAATGTATGCATGATATAGGAGCGTGGGCTTTTGAATGACTTGGGGCCGGATAAAGGCAGGGGAGTTCAATGTGTTCGGAAGGTTGTGTATGTATTGAGCTTCACTGAATGGATCGAAAGGTAACATCTCGATACCTTGTTAGCCAGACAAATACTGTACTCAGCCTCCCTTAATGATGCTTGAACTTGAAATTATAATATCTCCCGTTGATTTTGCAATGAAAGACCGACTATTTACAAACGCGCGATACTCAAGACTGCCCAAAGTGCTTACTGTTGAACTGATCAACAATTTCTCTTGCAGCTTTGACAATCTCCACAGCCCCAGGCGAATCCGAGTGGCAGCACATCGAGACCTCGTGGTCCCCTATAGGAAGTTGCAGCTCCTCGCCGGTAACAGCCGTGACAGTTGCAGTTTCTACCTGACTCTGAATGTGCTTTCTCGCCTCTTCTGGAAGCCAAGGTCTGCACACAGTCAGCATTGCACTCAATGGAAGCATACGCATGCAACATACCTCTTCTTACGGTCGATTACCAAGGTCTTGTCCTTGTTGTACTTGACATCTCCGTAAAGCTCTGCTACGAACGGCAATCCAAGCTCTTTCGCAACCTCTTCGTGAAGAGTTCCCGCAAGACCAAATACTGTTGTTCCTTTGGGCACACCAGCATAAACTGCACGGCACACTTCCCTGTCCCGATACATCATCCCGTACAATACGCCATGGGGCTTGACATGATGTAAGGGCACATCTTCTGCATCCAAAAACGCTTTCAACGCGCCGACTTGGTAGCGAACAGCGGCTGTCAGTTCTTCCGGCGACATTTTGATCTCGCGTCGGCCGAAGCCTTGAATGTCCGGGAGGCCAGGATGTGCACCGATTTTGATGTTGTGCTTTTTGCAGGCCAATACTGTCTCGTGCATAATCAATGGGTCCCTGATTACTTGTCGTCAGTAGAGTGGAATTGACGATATTGATACAAGGGTTTCACGTACCCAGCGTGGAAACCACAGGCTATGTTTGCATGGTCAATAAGTGGAATTAACTCATCATCTGGCCCGCATTTGAAGTTTCCGTATCCTTCACCCAGATCCACGTTGATCTTTACAGGATGCTTGATAGCTGGCATTGTAGACCTTTGTACGAAGAAATTCGTTAGCTGGTGAGAGTGAAGCACTACGGTTGGAGTACGAAGTGTCTTGCGTTGGTTCTCGAGTAGGTCATCAGATGCGCGTGTAGTGGTAGCGGAGAGAGTTGGAGTAGTTGGAGTAATCCGCTCGGACCGGAGGTCATGCTTTCATACCATTCCAAAGTCATACTCGGCGTTATCCCGCAATGGTCGAACTTTCCCCACAGCTGTTAAACGCGCTGCACGCGTAGCGTCATCCTCCAATCCATGGATGCTTGTTATCGACCCCGCCTCTCGAACGTCGGCGGTGACGTCTGCATCACCGGAGACACCCCGGGAGAAAGCCTACGCGTTTGGCAAAGCACCAATGGCAACGCCTTCGCTCTAACGGGTGGAGGTAAGATATCGGCGCGAAAGGGGAATGGCGGAAAGGTGGGGTCATGCAACCTGCCTCCAACTATGGAACTCATAGAAGGAGCCGGCTCGTGAATGATTTGGATGAGGTGATTGCGTTCGCGAACCATTTGCTCCAATGTCTGAAATGCAAAAACTACGAGTTCTGTTGATTGCGAATAGAGGCGAGATCGCGGTATGTGGCGCTGGAGCTGCGGAATTGCCCCGTTATCGATAACAACCTCCGACTGACATTGCGGGTACAGGTGCGCATCACCAGAACGGCCAAACGACTCGGCATCAAGACCATCGCCATCTATTCAGAAGCCGATGCCGCGTCGCAGCATGTCCGAGATGCCGACGAAGCAGTTTTGCTACCAGGAAGCAACGCGACTGCATATACTGATGAGGCAGCCGTACTGCGCATAGCCAAGGAAAGGGGCGCGCAAGCAATTATACCTGGATATGGGTTCCTGTCAGAGAACGCCCATTTCGCGCGTCTGGTCGGTGATGCAGGTCTCATCTGGGTCGGGCCATCATCGGACGCCATCGATGCCTTTGGTGTTAAGCACACCGCCCGAGATCTGGCGAAAAAGGCTCATGTTCCCATCGTACCCGGGACGAAAGGCCTAGTCGAGAACGAAGAGGTGGCAGCAAAGGAAGCCGAGCGTATTGGATTTCCTGTCATGTTGAAAGCGACCGGGGGCGGCGGTGGTACGTCAAATTCGTTCATAACCCACGTGTGAGATACATGCCATCGTCTAACATCGACATTTAGGAATGGGACTCATTACTTGCAACAATGCCGAAGAGGTTCGCGACGGCTTTCGAATGGTGCAATCTAGAGGAGAAACGCTGTTCAAGAACCCCGGAGTTTTTATCGAGGCCTTCTATCCTGCCTCTCACCACATTGAAGTCCAGGTGTTCGGTAATGGCCAGGGTCAAGCCATCCATTTCGGCGAACGCGAATGTTCCATCCAAAGACGACATCAGAAGGTCATTGAAGAATGTCCAAGCCCGTTTGTAGAGAGGCATCTCGAGCTGCGAAAGAAGCTGGGTGAGGCTGCGGTACGCCTCGCCGAGTCGATCAAATATGGTTCTGCTGGTACCATCGAATATCTCGTCGATGATAAGTCTTGCGACTTTTTCTTTCTGGAGATGAACACGCGACTTCAGGTTGAGCACGGCATTACGGAGCTTTGCTACGACGTCGACCTGGTAGAACTCATGCTGAAACAAGCAGATGCACAACTAGCAGGCAAAAGCGGGCTCGACGGCAAGACGTTGAAAGATATGCAACCATCAGGGCCGAGAGGATCGGCTATCGAAGCTCGTGTTTACGCTGAGAATCCGCTAAGAGACTACGCACCGTCGCCCGGTCTACTGCAGAAGGTAGCCTGGAAAGATGTTCCTGGCAGTCGAGTCGACACGTGGGTCTTCACTGGAGTCCGCATTACTCCAAATTACGGTACGACGCTCTTTCTCTCTCCCTATACAGGACACGCGAATCCTGTATCGAAATTAGAACCCTGATAGAGAATGTCAATTCCTTACTAACGACGACCAGATCCTTTGATAGCGAAAGCCATGGTTCATTCTCCATCCAGAGACGAGGCAATCACGTCTATGAGTGAGCTTCTCACCCAATCTACCATTTGCGGCCCCCCTACCAATCTCGAATTCCTTGCCAAAATACTGGACGATTCGCGCTTCAGAAACGGCACCACCATGACCAGCTTCCTCACAGACTTCAAGTACTCGCCTCAAGCTATCGACGTGATTTCGGCTGGAGCATACACTTTAATTCAAGACCTTCCCGGGCGGCCAACAGTTGGCAAAGGTGTACCTCATTCTGGACCCATGGACCCGATCGCATTCCAGATCGCGAACATGCTCGTGGGAAACCCGCGATCAAAGGAAGCGCTGGAACTCACGCTGAGTGGACCAGAACTGAGATTTGTTGGCCCAGCTATTGTCGCGCTGTGTGGAGCTCCTATGGAAGCATTTTTGGACGAAGATACCTTCCCTATGTGGACAAGCGTAAAGATCGAAGCTGGTCAAAAGCTCAAGATTGGCAAGACGACGGGTGGAGGTTGTCGCTCATATCTCGCAGTCTTCGGGGGATTCCCATCTGTTGCGGAATACTTTGGCTCAAAGTCGACATCGCCGCTCGTAGCGATCGGAGGCTACCAGGGCCGGGCGCTGGCACCAAGCGATCTGTTACAGACAGTGGCGGAGCTTCCAGACACTTTTACTAGCGTTTCGCTCCCAGAAAACCTGCGACCCATCTACAAGTCAAGCTGGGAAATAACAGCAATGGTTGGGCCCCATGACGAAGACTACTTCGATCCGAAGTTCATCGAGGAGATATACAAGACTGAGTGGAAGGTATCTCACAATGCATCGCGGAGCGGAATTCGTCTAGTAGGACCGGTTCCGAAATGGGCCCGTAAAGATGGCGGCGAAGGAGGCGCGCATCCAAGCAATCTGATAGAGTACGGCTATCCACTGGGCACCTTGAACTGGACTGGAGACGATCCGTGTATCTTCCCCGTGGACTGCCCGAACTTCGGAGGATTTACCAGCTCGACTACAGTTGTTAAAGCCGACTGGTGGAAGCTGGGTCAGCTCAAAGCGGGGAACACTGTGAAGTATGTCCGGGCTGGTCTCGATGATGCACTGAAAAAGAGAAAGAGAAACGACAGCTTCTTGAACTCAGTTGAGCAAGCCATCAGCGGCGAACGCGACTTCGAAGGCGTCGAAAAGATGCAAGGTGCACACTGCAACTTCCATGAGGGAGATATCGGAAAGGCTGTCATTTGGGAGAAAGAGAAGAATAATAGCACTCCACAAGTCAGATATCGTCAAGGAGGTGATGACCATATCCTGATCGAATACGGGAATGAGAATTTCGATCTCAATCACCGCTGCCGCGTCACTGCTTTGGAGAACGCATTGCACTCAGACTCCACTCCCGAGCTCATCAAGTCCAATCTGTATAACACCGTGGGTTGCTGTACATCGCTTCTCCTCCACTACAACGGTTCCAAGCTCCCTCGATCAGAGCTCATTGCGCACCTTCAGTCCATCGAATCAAACCTCGGAGACCTGAGAAGCACAAAAGTCCCTACTCGCGTTTTCAAGCTTCCTATCTCATTCGAATCGAAACTCCAAGACGAAGCGACTCAACGCTACATGACTAACCAGCGGCCTCACGCACCTTACCTACCCGATAATCTCGCATTCGTCGCAAAGAACAACGCTTTCACGACACAGCAGCTGAAGGACATATACCTCACGGGCCAATTCATGGCCGTAGTCGTCGGCTTCTTCTGCGGCAACACTGTCTCGCTGCCCGTAGATCCGCGCCAACGCCTCTCCGCCCCAAAGATGAACCCAAGTCGCGTTTTCACACCCGAAGGCACAGTTGGATGGGCCGGCTCCTGCATGTCGATATATCCCGTTGACTCACCTGGTGGGTATCAGATGACCGGCCGAACGGTACCATGCTGGGACTACTATTCCTACAAACCCGGGTTCGACACGAAGCCTTGGATTTTCCGTGACTTCGACATCTTGACCTTCTACCAGGTTAGTGAGAAGGAGCTCGATGATCTACTAGGCAAATTCCGTGCTGGAAAGTACCAGTGGGAGTACGAAGACGTGGAGTTTGATATGGCACAGCACAACGAGCTTCTAGAGAAGACGAGCGATGAAGTCAGGAAGATTAGGGAGAAGCAAGCGGTTGCCCAGGAAGAGATGACGAAAGCCGAGAACGAGAGTTTAGAACGCTGGAGGAAGGAAAAGGCTGAGAGTCAGGTTGACGAAGGGACCGTGGAGAAGCTGCTGGATGATCCGGATATTCTTGGGGTTGAGGCGCCGGTCGACGCGAATGTGTGGAAGGTAGAAGTTAGCGAGGGCGATGACATTGGAGATGAGAGTGTGGTAAGTACATTCACGTGGTTGTTCATCTGGCATTGCTAATGTGATATAGATTGTCATTCTTGAAGCGATGAAGCTGGAGATTGCGGTCAAGACGCCAGATACGCTTGCGAAAGCGGGCAAGCTCAAGGTTGAGAAGATGCTGGTGAAACCGGGAGATACTGTGACAGCTGGAGGACATTTGGCACTGTTACGCAAACGCTAGCTGGGGACTGAAGTTCATTCATTGCAATCCATGCGTGTGTAAGCTATTTCATGCATCAGAATGACGTGCGTGTGAACAATACGTAACCATCTTTCCACATCGCCCAGTATCAAGTTCATGTCGTCTCGAATGGACTAGAACTCCAGTTCCTTCAAGTTGAGACCAGTGCCGCAGCTTGTCTCTTTAGTCGGTTTCATATCTGCCCGGCCCCAGTCGTAGATGCCGCCACGCTCGACGAACGACTTCTTGTCCCAGACAATTTGCTGCATAGCCTTCTCAACACCAACATCCAGGATAGACGCGCTCGTCGTCATCATGCCCTCGCCCTTGTCCATGAAGCGCATATACTCATCAAGCAACAGGTAGCTGCTGGCCATTGAATTATTGTCTTCGGGTACGTAGCATGGGAGGTGTTTGTGGCGGTCGCAGAAGGTGCGCCATTGTTCGTCAGTGACCAGAAACGTCCTTGCATCGCGCTTCCGTGTCTCGTCGTCGTTCTCGCCTGCCACGATGAGGCATTGGAAGACCTTCCATCGGAATGGTGCTAGCTTTTCGATATTGGCAACCATGTCTTCGTTCCAGTTGTGGATGTTTACGACGGTGTTCAGCTTGAACTTGACGTTGAAGGTCCGGCACCACTCGGCAATTTGGAACAGTCGAGCGACGTTCTTCCCGTCGTCACCACGGCCAATCTTGACGTTCGTCTGCGCGTCGAATGAGTCGCAGGAGATGGCCAGAATGTCCAGCCACTGAGAGTTCTCTCGCATCCATTTCTCCGTGATCTTGCTCCCGTTGCTGACGATGCTGATGCTTTCGACGCTCAAGTCTTTTTTGCAGTAGCGAATCAGGCTTGAGAGAAGCTTGGGGTGTAGGAATGGTTCTCCACCCGCGATGTTCAGTTTGCGCATGCCAGCATCTCTGAGCAGTCTCAGACCTTCTCTGGCCTTTTCATCGCTCAGGATGTAGGAGCTGGTCTCGGTGTGGAAGCAGAATTTGCATTTGTAGTTGCACTCCCGAGAAGGGAAGTAATTGACTGATACCGGCGCATCTGGTGGCTTCGATGGATCCAAGGGCTCGTGGACGACCGACGTTTCAACGGCTGGCTCTTTGGTAGAGGGCTCTTCAGTAAGTGATACGGGTGTGAGAGCTTTGGCGGGCTTGATAGCGGTAGACTTGTAGACAACGTACGCGCAAGTCGCGAGGACAATCCCGACAAAGTACCGAAGAGCGGGTACTTCAGCGACAAGTGAGAGGAGCACCATCGTAGATGGTATTTCCGGAGACGACGTGGATGATGAGTGATAGTCGCTGCAAGAGAACCAAAGTCTTCAGAAACAAGAGGAAGTTGGTGCGGGATGCGTCAACTTCTATACAGGCAGTGATGGTTCGGCCTAATAGAGGAAGTTCCGAACCTGGGTAATGTGGGTCTTGAACAGCAAGAAATCGCTTTCGATCCCAACTTCCTTGATATACTGAGTGGGGGCGCTTGCTACAAACGGCAATCAGGGCTAACAATCAGTGGAACGCCCCGGAAGCACATACCAGGCACCTTCCACAATCTTACTGTGCCCCACCGAGGCACTTCCTACCTCGCATGGGAAGTACAGCTCCTCTAGCCGCATAACCAGCAGCTGTCGGTACTATGGCAGCCTCAGATCAGACCAAAGAATCCTCTCGCGGCTTTGCTATCGCTTTCGTACTAGGTATACTGCTCAGTTTCGCTTTTTAAACTTCAAAGTAACCCATGACTAGGTGCACCTGGTGCGGGGAAGGGGACACTGTGTACGCGTCTAGCTCGAGACCACAACCTGGTACACTACTCCGTCGGCGACAGTCTGCGGAGCTGGATGCGTGAAAACGTCAACGCACCACTCGCAGTGACTATCCAGGACAAACTCGACAATCAAGGGTTCCTAACCTCTGAAGAGCTGAACCCTTTCATTGCGCGCGCGATCAAAGATGCCTTGTCCCAGCAGCCACCTAAGGCCGGCATCTTGGTGGACGGATTCCCACGAAGCACCGAGCAACTAGAATCATGGAACGTTTGGCCATTTCCCAAAGATCTGCCAATCGCAAGCGGGAGTAACACCAATGCAAAACCAGACATCGTATTATCGTTACGCGTCAGCAAACAAAATGCCAAAGCCAGATACTCGGCTCGAGCCCGGGATAGTAACGATAGCGATGAGAAATTTGAGCGGCGCTTCTCTGAGTATGAGGAAGAAACTTTGCCGGTGGAAGAAGTTTATCGTGAGCGCGGCATTTTGATCGATGTGAGTGTGTAAAACGTTACGAAAGATCGAACACTAAATTACATCCAGATCGACGTGAATGGTTCGAAGGAAGAGAACATTATAGAGATGACCAATAGCCTTAATGGAAGTAGTCTCTGGCGGAGAGTTATGGTCGAGAGATGTATGGACACGCAGTTTATCGTTACGTAGCCATGTACTTCGTAACTCGTTGGCAAAGTAATAGGTCGCATGTGATTGGACGCCACTAACTTCTGCCAGTCCATGGCATGCCACGGCAACTGACCTTATCCCATGGATCTTGCGAATATTTCCCTTCTCTGTGCATTGTTTCATGATGCGTGTTACAGAGACGTGCCCGTTGTCCTAGTGGACCAAAGCTTTCCTTAGTCCCTTCACGGCCCAACATATTCTGCCCCAGCGACGTATGATACAAGCATCGCCGAAAGATATAATGAGTTCATAAGACGAGAGCATCCAGATATCTCTCACATCAGGACTGGGGAGTGAGAGGCAATTCTCGGGACCTGGAATGGACGATTTCGATGTCTCCTTGACCCCGGGCTTGAGTCTGTCGTATATTCTCCGCGGCGGAACTAGAGGACATCTGAGGGGTCTATTAGGATGATGGAAATGAAAGACGGGATTTGCTCGCAGTCGCAACTAGCCAGGAGGTCATATTCTTACGTCGCCTTGTTGAAGTTTGTCGGACCAGTCTGGTCTATACTTCGTTTTCATGTGTTGCATGAGATCGACTAGGGAGGCTGAGAGGGCAGCGGAGCTTGGCCACCTCCAGGAAGAGAGCTCGAGAACGAGGAGTGCGTTGGAGTACAACTGGATAAGGTTCCCGCCAAAGATTGCCGGCATGTTCTGTATGAGCACTGTGCCTGCTCGGTATACCCAATGTGGCGTGACGAAGACATGGATGCCGCCGAAACTCACTACAGCCTCTCTGTTTGTGATGGTTAGTATGACATCCTTCAAGGCATGCGAATATTACGTACAGCACATGCCATGCACTCCCCCAACAAGGATTCAGCAACAAGTGTGTTATGTGTAAGGTAATGCGTATGACAGGGAGCAGCTCGTCTCTCTCGTCAAATAGCGGTAACAGCTTCTTGACGTTCTCCTTGGCGATGTGGTCGCCTTTGCGGAAGCGATTTTGCATGCGATATAATGAGCAGAGGTATTCCGCGGGCTTCTCTTTGTCAAAACACATTTCTTCATCCTGCGATGGATGAGTTATTAGCTTCAAAAGGGTGCGCAGCTGATGGACTCACCGGCTCTGGAAACAATGCAGGTCTATCCAGTGTAGATGCAATCTGGTTCTCAAGACAAAATATGGTCATGTGCATGGCTCGCAGTAGCTGGACGTCGTCGGGATCCAGCTCCTGTAACGCTCTTTTCGACTCGAGATCGAATGCAAGACGGCCTGCGAGAGCTATCTGCTGGCCAATGTTTCCAGCTATTGGGTCAAATGAGCTATTGATAGCGAGTAGTAGAACCGACCGAATTGTATCGATGTTTGGCTCCATGGTTGCTAACTCGAGGTGTTCCATAGCATCTGCAAAGTACTGAGTGGCGAGGGCCCGGTATCTGATGGAATTGGCCTGGTGGTATGTGAGCCTGCCCCGAGGGTTCCAGCAAGTGTCAGGAGGTTGCTTTTTGCGAGTATTAGGAAGGATGTAGCATGCTATGGAATATATCATATACAACGAGAACTTCTCGGTATCCGTTAGGTCACCAGGTACGTCAGGTCCAAGATAACGAAGCGATGAATCCAAGATTGGATATATGGGTTGCACAGTTTCGAGATAGAGTTGTACCAGCTCATACTGCTTCTCGGGCGAATCTTTGTTGCTGTAGTGCCAGTCGTCAAGCTCTTCGTCAGTCTGCACGGCACGGTTTTCGTGCGCAGTATGTAGTCTGGGGGATTTGAGAAGGCAGGATTCAGCGCCAAGGTATCGATAGCTGTTTCCCGCTTCGGCAAAGTGATGTTCGTATCGAGTAACTTCAGAAGCGATGAATTCTGTTTTGACGTGTGTAGCAAAGGCGCCATTGTCCGTGAGCCCGCCGGATGTCGCTGGCGACCCATGGCCACTGGACAAATTGCGCACACGATCTACTAGCTCGCTGATGTAGCTGGGCATGTCTTAGTACGAGTCCGAGGACAAGCCTCGTCTGCTCACCTTCGCGGTAGCAGCTGATTGCGCCCGTGGTCGTAGAACATGCATTCCACGCCGGCTTTGGTGCATTGCCTGACAACGTTAGCAGGACGCGCAGGGTGGGACAGAGAAGCCATGTACCTGCACTTGGGCAATAAGGTATCGCATCCGCGGCGACACTCTCGGCATCGCTTGCATGCGGGGAGACTCTGGGGAAGTGTAAGTGCACGATGGCGAATTGCGGAGACGGCGGCGTTACCTGAATCAGAGCATCTAGATCGAGCGTGGGGGGCTTCGAGGTCGCGGCGGCCATCGGAGTGGGCAGTTTGCAAGGAGGCGACAGGTACGGGTCAAGGTCTAGCAGAGCTGTCGTCTGTACTACGATCCATCGCGCGCCGTCGTCATGTCAGCGACAATGGTCGGAGACGCGATGGGAGGCCTGGGCGGAGTGGATGGCGAGCGACGACGATCTTATCTGGCTAGGGCGTCCCAACACAGAAGCGATCACCCCGGCCGCCTGCATCCCGCGTGCCCACAGTCCGCCCACATGCCAGCATCCCGTCCTTCGTTCGAGAACACCAGCCATCGGGAATCATCACTGCCAGCAAGTCCTTCATCTCCGCCATGACAACGGCGCCATCGTGGTACAGACGCCAGACGCTCGAGGTTGGCCATGCAGAACCGCACCAAAGTCCGTCGTCGCGTGCTGGCCTGTGCTCGCTGTCGGAAGCGTAAACTCTCGGTAGACGCTTTCCTCTGCCCCCGTCATACATGTACTGACTCCATCAAGTGTGATGGCAAGGTTCCCGCCTGCACGCGTTGCGTAGATGCTAGCGTCCAGTGTGTGGGTTTCGATTCTTCAACCCAGCAAGAAGCTCCGCGCTCTATTGCCGACTTTCTGGAAGCGCACATCGCTCGGCTCGAGGGCCAAAGCAGCACGCCCTCGACGCTGCCATCTCTAGGACAGTCAAGTGCTACTCTGTCATCTCCAGCAGATTCTCACGCATCTGACTCGAGGCCGGGGAATTGGCGTCCAGAGAAATGTGCCTTCGCCGACAGCCTCGTCAACCAGGTCATGCAAGACATCACGCCTTCTTTCCTTGGTGTGTGCAAAGCTCGGCCCTTCCTACAGTGCGTCATCAGAGGCACGAGGCTGCCTTCGAAAAAGGGACCTGTTCTTTCCAACGATCTGAACGAAAACCACCCCAGATCCATCTTGAACCCTCAGCAGACCAAGGGGCTGTTCTATGACCTCATGCCTGACGAGGTTGGCGCCAACAAACTACTCCAAAACTACCTAGATCGCGTCATCACACAATACCCCATCTACCATCGAAACGACGTGACAACTGCTTTCAACTCCATCTACCACAAGAAAGCAGCAACGCCAAATGAAGACTCATTCCGCAATCGATACATAGTCTGTATCATCATGGCCATCTCGCTAACAACAAGCGCACGGAATAATGTGCAAAAGGCAAACGACCTTGCCTATCAGCTAGTTCGACACGCTATGCAATGGATTCCAGAGGTTGCAACCAACGATATTGCTGGACTACAAGCCATACTGTTATTAACCCAATACATCTTCCTGAATCCTAAAATGGCCGATCTATGGCTCATGACAGGTCTCATCAGCCAAGCAGTCATTGACCTCGGATTGCACCAAGAGCTGCCCAATGATGCTAAAGTCTCCGTTTACCAACGCGACATGCGACGACGTATATTTTGGTGTGCATGGGAGATGGAAGTTGGCGTCTGCTGCATATTTCTGCGCCCTACAA
Organism: Alternaria novae-zelandiae; assembly: GCF_023758075.1. NCBI lineage: Eukaryota > Fungi > Ascomycota > Dothideomycetes > Pleosporales > Pleosporaceae > Alternaria > Alternaria novae-zelandiae. Next base: position 311,395 of record NW_026056963.1, read on the forward strand.
GTCTTCCGGTTGGGCGCATAGATGTTCATTTTCCCATGGAGATTGACGACACCGCCATTACGCAGTCTAGCATATCACCGACTGGACGACTATCGAAATTCACGCAGCGTATCATTTGCCGCTTTCGCCTTATCGAAGCTGACGTCATATCCGTCTTGTGGCATGAAGACCCTATATCTCAAGAGTGCTCCTCGTTGGAGGAGTGGGTACAACACACTATCAATGCCATGTCAGATTGGCAACGCGAGATATATGCAGCTTCAGAGGCCAATAAAGATCGTAGCTTGAATGCACGATGGACTGAGATGCGCTTGTACTCCGACATCGCAACCCCTTACGTCTTGTCCTTGTTGCATCGCACGTCTCGACGACTGCCGAACCCAAGTAAAGAGCAAATGATGATCGCTCTACTCAATGCCGTCAAGGTTGCTGACGGCTACTTTCAGCAATCTGAGGCAGAAGCGGGAAAGATCAAATACGTCTTCCATCCATGCCATCATGTCTTCAATTGTGCGCTCATATTCTTGCAAGGTTTGCAGCGCTGTCCGAAAGAAGTTGCGGACCAATACTCATGGCAACAAGTTGAAGAATGGATGCACGTCTTTTCGAAATGCTTCTTGTCCATCTCAGAGCGATGGGCAGCCGCGAAAAGGTGTTTCGAAGAGTACGAGCGACTACTCCTTCCGGTCAAGAAGGAATACCTCGAATTCCTGAATCAGAGAGCGAGCTATTGTCCGCCAACACTCCAACAAACGGTCTCTGATGCGAGCAATCTCTACGACTACCAAGTGCCGCCCTCTATACTTACAGAGATCGACGAGGCTTACCAGTTCTGGACAGTCTTCAACCCCACCTCGGCGATCGATGCACCAGACCCACTGGGTGCGTACTCTTACAATCTCGCGCCTTCCGATTGGAATGCGGAGTTCTCTTTGAATGATAATATGGACATGACACCGGAGTTATAGTACTCTTTGGCGTTTCTCGATCACGTTTCCTCTCTCATCGGCATTTACGTCTTTCAACTTGATGACATTACAGCACTGTACTGATTTACTTAGCTAGCATGTGGAATCGTTGCGCATTTTCGGTTTGGACTAATGAAATACCCTTGAGTCGCGGGTTTACATCTCTTCAGTGGTACTTTGTTGCTCTACACTTCCGCTGAGTATCAAGCTTGATAACACTTTGACTGGATTTCAACATGTGTGAATATGCGTGCACCCAAACGTCACTGGACACGTCTTGGGCGCACAGTCGATAATCATGAGGTTACATTCGCCAAAGCCCGCCGTGGCTTATTTCCGCGTACCCATATGCGGGGCACGCGGCACGGGAGTCGCCCGGTCACGTCCAGCGTCTACCAATGTGTCGGGTGGATTCGACGGCGCCGAGAGTGCTGCACTGCCAACACAGAGCGCATTGAGCCCCCACGCTGCGGTGGGGAAGGACGGGCCATTTACCCGCAGAGTATCTGCATATTCGTTCACGAACGAGAACTGCCCTATACACATACCGGCTACATAGTCACAAGACGTCTTTACTCGAGAGGCAAATTAGAAACGTAGTCAACTACATCAGTGCCGCGTGTGACAACTTTCGATAAGCATACAGATCTCCTGACACGTAGTGCAGTGACACAGGCAGTTCATGCGAGCGGACGCACATCTAACGTGTCCTAGTCATGGGCTTCTATCCACTTGACTACCCGCATTCCTGTGGAAGTGTAAGAGTTTGGTATGTGTTCAAATAAAGACGAGTATGCAGTACATCCGCCCTATAGCTCTAGACTCAGAGGTTCCTCTGGCTGTGTTGGTATTCCCATCTTCAGCACTGCTTTCTTGCTTTTCAAGTCCATAACAATGTTGAACAGGGTACCACTTCCAGTCTCCTCGGTCTCAAACCTACATATCGCACCCGGCGCATTCTGCTGATCGGCAAACAACTGAGTCACGTCTTCCCATCTTGGTTCGTCGCCCAGCGCTCCAACATTCGTTGCCATTGTCTGAACCCTAGTGATGGAGTCTTTGAGCCATACAGTATCGACTTCGCCAGGGTGATCCAGCAGCAGATGGTTCGTGTGGATGACCCTTGAGCTAGAGTCTGGTAACACGTGCGCAAACGTGCTCTTCGTGAATTCTAAGCCCAGGGACGTGTTTGCATCAGCTATGAGAATATGGGCTGAGGATGCCATGCCGAAACTCTCCAGCTTGCGTACTGCTTCGTCGACTGACGCGCTCTCCAGTGCCATTCTCAAGCCAAAGTGAGCGGGCATTCGGGTAGAATCTACGCCGTGAACTTTTATGGCGTTGAACAAGGTGCCTACGCCGCTGCTATTGAAGCCGATCTTCCCGATTATGCCTGCCTCGGTCACTTGGATTATAGTGGGCTTGTTCGCTTGTGCGATCTTGGTAACAATCAGGTTCTCTTGCTGCTCGGTCATCCACTGGGCACCGTCAGCATACGATCATCGCTTTCGTGTTCTTCTAGAGGTGCTGCATACATCCCAGTTCTGCGCTAACCATGCCCGGTTTTGGGTGTGCCACGCGAGGGCAGTGCAGCCATCGCTGAACAAACCAAAGTTGATCTCAGTTCGGACGTTTATCGCTACGATGTCTAGCAACTCGCGTCCGGAGCCGTCGGCAATGCCTTGCATCTCTTCGTGGAAGTTTGGCCATTGCGCCTTTGCACGCTGTTCAAACGTCGACGCGTGCTGGAGGACTTGCGGCCATCTCTTCTTGCAGTTCTTGAGGAAGAGGCACGCGTAGAATTCGATGCAACGAGCAATTTGTAGCTTTGCGGCTTTACCGTGTTGGTAGCCAATCTGTGCGAGATCAGCATGATCCTGGTCGCTGTCGCGTCTCGTCGCGGCAGCAGTGATGACGTCACGCGTCACACTTACCTCATAGGGGGTGCCCTTGCACTCGACAAACAGCATCGTGTACGACAACCCGACAAATATCAGACGAGAAGATGTACAAGAAGCAGTCTAGACTTCTATTCGAAGGAATAAGTTGCTAAAGTCTATCTGTCGGCGGCAGCGCTTTCGGCAATCCCACGCACATGCCCCGCCTTCGACGTGCGCTCAATTCCGTCTCGAGCTACGCCACGCGCTCCTTCGTCTCTTATTCGCCGTGAAGGTGCAGCATGAGTAATTCTCTGCGAACCGCACTGCATGAGCACAAATGCAGTCTATGGACCACTGCAAGCTAATCCACCGGCGTTGAAACCCTGGTACTACCTGCTTGATTAGTGCTTCGGAGTATATCAGCGACGGGCGGTGAACCACTCCATTGGTATCGAAACAGCCGCGGACAGAGATGGCAAGTACAACTGTGCCGCGGACTATGGCGTCTGAAAAGGCAGGGAGTTGGCGATAAGAGGGCATTGCATCTCGCCTGCACTCTATTGCTTCCCTTAGCGTTGCTTCATAGCCAACGACTTTCTTGCCTTCAATATTGCCTCGGGAATCATGCCAAAACGAGTGCTGTGTACTTATGGTATTGACATCGACGCGGTGAGTAACAGGTCTGCCATCTTCGTTCGAATTATTCGCTGATTACCGCCAAACACAGGTGAGCGGGTGGCACGTTGGATCCATTCGAAGCGTCTCGTGAGCACTAGCTAACAGCACACCAAGGCTGAACACCAAAACTGGAGCCCCTGCCAACCCAACCGATGTGTCCCGCGGTGTCTTTGGTGCCACTGTAGGCATTAATCGTCTGCTGAGGCTTTGGGACAAATACGACATCAAGACAACGTGGTTCATACCAGCACATTCTGCGGAGTCTTTTCCGCATCAGATACGCAAAATCGTCGAAAATGGACATGAAATTGGGCTACACGGCTACACACACGAATTCGTCTCCCTTTTGAACGAACAACAGCAACGAGACGTTTTGGGAAAGAGCATACAGGTCTTGACAGACATTGCAGGCAAGAAACCGCGCGGCTGGACTGCACCTGCCTGGAGCACGAGTAGGGAGACGATCAAGCTCCTCGAAGAGTTCGGAATTGTACGAGTACCATTCTCTGAGATCAGGCATAAGTGACGAGCTGACATCAATGTAGGAGTACGATCACTCCTTCATGCATCATGACTCTCAGCCCTACTACGTTCCTTCCCCGCACCTCAGCACATGTACAGAAACCGACGTATCAAAGCCAGCTTCTCACTGGATGAAGCCCATGTCAACACTGAAGCCATCCACAGTCGTGGTGATACCTGCAAATTGGCATCTGGATGATTGGCCACCTTTCCAGCTCTCACTAACACAGCCAAGCACGCATGGCTTCGTCGATACCGCGGTCATCGAGCGCTTGTGGAAGGAACAATTCGAGTTTCTGTATCGCGAATGTCCTGATGACGGAAGCTTCATCTTCCCAATCAGTCAGTGATATCCCTGGATGAACTGTATGTGAGACAAAGACTGACTTCTTACACCCATCTTTAGGCATCCACCCGCAGGTGAGCGGTAAACCACAAGTCATCTTACTGCACGAGAGGCTCATCGAGTGGATCAACGGACACGAAGGGGTAGAATGGGTCACTATGGAGCAAATCGTTGATGAGTTCAAAAGCGGCAATCTGAGCGGCGCGACCATAGAGGGTGGGGCGGACGTGTAATGTTACACCGAGATGGAGCCGAGATGTTACTCTCGCACGCGAATGACTAACATCCACTTCTCGGTTGGCACAACCCCTGGCAAATCCTTCGACGTCAAACTGAATGAAGAATATCGAAACGAGGTTTTACAGTCTAAAGTACATGTGCCGTGGCATTCCGCATTCTTCCTGCATAGTCGCTGTGCACGAGCGCTACGCCTCGTGAACCGTCCTCATGGGTCCGGAGCAAGGCGCATTGCACCGAGCGGCGAACGGCGACGATGGCGCCCCTCTCTCAAGCGAGGGCCTAGTCAAGACGATGTATTTGACTTTCCGTGCCCCCAGTCTCACAGTCTTGCCAACATCTCCAGGGCTCACTTTTGCATAATCAGGTAGTACACCATCGCCATACGTTACCGTTGCTTCTTTATCGAACTGTGAACTTTCTGTGGAGCTTCGGTGATTACATTGAATCATGCGCAGAAGAAAGAAGGGTGAATCACCTTCCGACCCACTCTACCATGCATCCCTCTTTCCGGTCTGAGTACTATATCAATTCTCTATTTTTTCTAATCTACCTGTCACACGCAACACCTCATCCCAATGTCCCAGCCAAGCTCCACCATACAACTTCAAATCTACTGCCTTCTTGCTCATCCTCATCCCCGCTCTCAACCAAGTTCACACTCGTACACATCCCACCAAGTAGTCTTCAAGTCCCTCGCCATGATATCCACACTCACTTTTCTCGCCTCGTCTTTATACTTCCCCTCCACGTCATCCGCCTGCTCGAACCTCCACACCATCTCAAAAGATTCTCTCTTTAGCCTCCTATCCGAATACTCTGCATCGACTCGGTTGCAAAGTGCTTGCTCGGCCAGCGGCAGTGTCTTCTGTCGACCGGGTACTTCGACGCTGAGAACGTGGGCTTCTTTGAGTACCTCCATCTTAAGAATTGTGCTGCGATTGGTAGCAGGGTGTGTGACGCGTATGTTGATGTAGAAGAATTCCTCGTTGTTTTCGGGGTAGGCGCATGTCTGGGTTTCGGGGGTTGCGGACACGATGTTGTAGAGGGCGCGAGAGAAGGTTGTGGCTTTTGTGACGACAATGAGGTAAATGGGCGCCATCTTTTGCGTAGGAATAGGCAGTGGACCAGGATCTTGGCAATATTTACATTTGCTGAAGTGGTGACTGGTGTTGATAAGCACCTGGACAGGAGCGTTTGTGTTTCGACACGTGATGAAACTACACGGTGTTGCTTGCTGTCAGGCCTAGAACCCACACATCGCGTGGTCTTCACAGAAGCTACTGGTTATACATGGAGTATATTCATTGCAAATCATGTGATAGTTTTCAGAGCAGATGAATCTGCTGAAAATACCCATACATCGAACAATCTACAGTGTTGATAATGCGGCTGCCTTTTGTACCACTCCTCTCGACACTCCTCTTTTGACTTCACTATCGATGTCGCTGGGCATAGAGAGCAACTCTCCTTCTCTCTTGAGATTTTCATATAAGCTCAACGCCACGAGAACTTTCGTAATTTCGAGCACCTTCCCAACATAGCTCAGTCGGCGGCGCAAGCTTAAGCTTGATCTTCTCTCCCTCTTTCTCAAGACCTGTCGCTTCAACTGAAGAGAGTTTTTCGACTTCTTCTGTCGAGAGGTTCCATGGCAAGTAGACGGGTATCGATTCTTCGAAGGGCTTGCCATTGATTGTTTTGATGTTCAGAGCCTATCGGTGTTCTTGTGAAGGCTTGTTGTCTATTCGAGATTCGATTGAGGATATGATGTTTAGATACGCGTTTCGTTGAGAACTTTGAAGACTTTTGTGTTCGAAACAACTATGAATGAGTTGGGGCGAGGGAGCATTTGTATATTTGGTGCTACGACCCATCCACAGCTGTGAGCCATGAACTGTGGGACGCTAGCACTCGATTGGCCACGTACAGCATGTTGTGACCAACAGTCAACGGACACAGATCGTAACAATAGCTGCTATGACGGGTAGGCAAGCGGCAGTCGAGCTTCGGGCCTGGGAATGCCGTCAGTCACAGTCTATTGCAAGTGTCAAGCCGCGGGAATGACATGACGCTAGGTCCACTTCCCCCATCGAACCCATGTCCCGCCCCACCAGAGCGCATGCATGCAAGTGCGACCGCGGAACGCGGAGTATGTCGACGCGCCACCCGCCAAACTTCACGCATTTGTTTGCTCATCACGTCCAAAGCCCCAGCCTTCTTTGATCTTTAGCGTGTGCACTGGGCGTTGCAGCACTCATATCAGCATTTGACATACAATCAAGCCCTCCGCCGACTCATTATGGGCACTTTGACCGCTGACTGCCCACGCTTGGATACACACTGTCCGCACAAGCTTGCCACAAGCTGCCGATTGACCTCTACACCGAATTGCTGCGCTTGCGCCGACGAAAGAGTTCACTCGCGGACGTATCGCGTGTACATTGACGGCGTGGGCTTTGTGAACCGCGGCACAAGGTGGCAAGGCTATTGCTGGTTCTGTAAAGGTACAATATCGCTCGATGGGATCTCGAGCTACCAGATCGTAAACTGACTATAGACTAGAGTTCTGGAGCAACCGTCTTGCCGCTACCGACCCTCCCCTCGAAATCTCCCAGACACGCGTACCCGAGATACCTGACCAGACCGAGTTCCTGGAGCGATGGTGGGAGTTTCACCAAGGCTATCGCATTGCGAAGCTGCCGGATGGGACTGAACAACGCATGCCTGTTATAGGGGAGCCATTCCGAGAAGTCAGCCCTGGCTTCCTTCCGCGAACATTGGATCAGTTGAGGGCAGGTGTGGAGAACGATGCGAGCAGACCAGAGAACCGACTTCGAAGAAGACGGTTAAGCTCTGAAGAGGAGCGGCCAGAGCAGCCACACCAGAGTCTAGAAGACGCGCTGGATGATCTACTGCAGGAGACGGAGGAGATGGAGGTTTCGCACACAGAGCCCACGGCACCAGCAGAACCACGAACTTCTGTCACACCCCAAATACAGGAAGAGCCGTCAGAGCCCCCACGGCCAATGACCCGAAGAGAAGCGCAGCAACAAAATCGGCGAGAGCGATTCGCACGTGTATTCGGCTCCCGGGAGGAACTAGAGCAGGACGACTACGAGTCGCCGCTGACACAAATGTACACACGAGCCTACGCCCGCCAGCGCCAGGCAGACCAACGAAGAGCAGACGGGACTGAAATCGCACCTCCACTCGATGGCCTATCCCCACAAGATCGTCGAGAAATCGAGGAACAGCTGCTATGGGGTGTGATGCGAGAGTCGCAGTCATTTGCAGAGACTCTAGAGCCAGAAAGCCAAGTCTGGAGTTATGCACCCCGGCGGCCAAACCTCGAGAACAACGACGTATCCCGCCCAGACCTTGATCTAGAGACAATATTAGCAATGCCCGGCGGTGGGGATGCAGCAACCAGACCTGCAACTGTAGCGTCGGCGCTCGAAATACTATCCAATGTGCGCGCCTCGGCTCTCCTTGAGCCCGGCATGCGCAGCACACGTCTTCAGCACAGGTTCGCTGAAGCGCGCGCATTCTTACGCGTCGACCCTCCGCAGCCAGAACTACCGCTCGTGTCGCTTGACAGCCAGCCTGATCGGCCAGAGCCAAAGACGGACGCGGAAATGACAAAGGTACTCGCGTGCCAGGTGTGCTATCAGCAGCTTGCTGATGTAGCTGTATTGCCCTGCGGGCATATGGTCATGTGTCAGTGGTGCGCTGATGTCGTTGTTCCGGTAAAGCATGGCCATATACCCGTGCGGCCGACGAAGTGTCCCATGTGCAGAAAACAAGTGAAGCAGAGGTTCAAGATACATACTGGATGAGGTGGCTGGATTGATGTCACGATGTAATGAAAGTAATGATCTACGATGTATATATAGAATTGGATATAGGTATGATCTATACAAGAAGCCAGCTCGGGTCTGCTAGAACCGGTGACAATCTAGTGTAATGGTGCCCGTCCACGAGTCTGATATCTCATTACTACTGCTTCGCTCTCTGACCTTTGTTCATCGTGGTCCAGCTGGCATGTTCTTCACCTTTGAGCCACGAAACGTGTAAAACCTGGAGCTTCGTGCGGGGAACACGGGGACCGATCGTATGTAGGTCTCTCTGTAAATCAACGTCGCGACCCCGATCAGCCTGTGAGACATTGTCATCCACACTCGTGGAGACTAGTCCTGCTCGTGTGAGTTTGAGGATACACGTCGTTCTCTCGATCTTTTGCGTTGTTTATAGATCGTGTCACTTCAGCGAAGTGTACTCGTGGTGATGTTGAACTCATGCGTGTGGCGAGGATGTGGAGGAGCGTAGTGATGCCTCACCAGCTGGTCAAAATGCTCCAGGTTCGAGAAGTCGACCACGAGGAGTCGACAAGTTCATGGGCGACAAGCTGCTCTTCATCGGAATGTTTCTGCCACGACATGGTCGACCATGAGATCCCGATACAGACGCCCTTCCCTCCAATCAGAGGCAGCAGGAATAGAGACAAGGGCGTGGCTTCGGTTGTGGATGCGTAGGGCGAGGGTATTCGTGTATGCGTTGAGATGCGATGCTAGTGATCTGGGGCATGTGTCCGCGACATGGCTTCAGAGTCCACCGTAGATGGCGAACGAAGACAATATGAGTACTAAGGTGTTAATGACAGCCCAGACAAAAGGTATCCAGGTGGACATTTCGAAGTAGCCCGCCTGATATACGCCTCCGAGTCTGAAAGTAGTCAGTATGCGATCCATATGACTCTTTCCAGAGGAATCACTCACAGTCCGCCAACAATTGCACCCGCAACAAGTGCTTCAACACCTCCCACGATGCTGAAGACAGGGAGGGCTATCCATATCAACTTCCAATTACGCCATTGCACTATGCACGCCCATAGCGCAGTGATGAAGTGGATGCCGCCGACCAGCAGCAGTGTCCAGTATACGGTGAAGCGGAAGATGTCATCGGGACGGTATAGGTAGAAGGACTGTGTCGCGCCGGCGGGAAGAGGCCAGTAGAGGGAGGGGAAGGGCGGCGTGGTGTAGCCGAGCGGAACCGCCGAGTCGACGCGTTGAATAAAGCTGGGGAATATATGGTTAACTACGTTCATGGCTAAGATGTGGGGAACATGTTGAGGCGAACGTGAATGTTGGGCCATGCACAGGGGGAAGACCGCGGTGAGCACAAGGGTCCAGTTGGGCTTACCTCATCTATGCGGCATGGCTATGGGGCGCTTCGTGTACTGCTGCGCGTAGGACGAGGACCGCGGAATCATACGATATCAGAAGCCGATGTTTTGAAGTTGATGCTTGTGACGTCGATCTCCGAGTGAATGTCAACGGCTAAAGCCCGAGCTTAGCGCAACCTCGGCTGACGCGAGCGATGATCAACACCAGCCATTGCATCTCCAACACCTCCATGCGCATCTTCTGGTAGCCTGTCGCGGGCTTCTCGAGGTCATCATGGTCGTCGATCGCCTCTTATCCACGCTGCTGCGCTCGCTCCAGACATACACAGATCAGCAAGACACGCCGCGGTACGCATCGCGACTCCCTATCCGCAATGCGCGTGCTAATGACCACAGGCTCCTGGGAACCGCGTCTTCACTCCTCACCACGCTCGGCAACCCCCACAACCTCAGCCTCCTTACTTCGCACCTCCTTACTGCGCCCGCGCTATGGGACCGTCCCGATGGCGTTCGGACACCTCTCCGCATGCTCTCCGTCTTTCACTCGGCCGTCACCACCATCATCAACCACCACAACGACGTGCGGCACAACAAAGTAGCTAAGCTTGCGCCAGGGCAGACGCCAATAGGAGGAGGCCTTTCGCTAGATGAATGGATACGTGCCATAGTCGCGGGAGCCGACGACCGGAGCCGCCGATGGAAGCACTTGGTCGTCCTCGCCGGCCTGCTGATCGGTATCGGGAGCCTCGAAGAGCAAGGTATGGACCTGTACTGGGCATCAGCTATGCGAAAGAGAGTCGAGGCTGCATTGGTGCGCGCGACAAACCTCGCCCTGGTGGAAGTCAGGGAGCGTTCCGAGGCAGACGGACTGGGAGGCCAGACAATAACACTGACGCTCAACCATGCCTTCGGATGCATCGGAGACGTGGAAAGGACACAGCTTGATTACGATCTGCTGCTCCCAGTTCTCATTGGAACGGCATACTACTCGAACGAAGGTTTCCAGTCGGCCTACTTCCTTGGGAGCCTTGATCTCGACGTACGAACAATGCAATCAGGGAAGCTGGACTGGAGTGTAGGTCTTTTTGGAACCTGATACATGCGCGTACATATACTGACTATGCATAGCCTCACTCTAGCTCTTACAGACAAGTCGAAAGTATCATGAACAGGCCCTTGGTATCATCTATGGGTCCCCTATCACGGCTAATCGCGCATGCTGTCGAGAACGTCAAGAACCCATGGATCATCCAAACAATGATGGACGACCTCGCAAGCTTTTCTCGCGCTCTTACTACACAATGGCGACAGACCAAGTTTTCAGACATCGAGCCATCCGAAGAGGCAGCAAATCTGGAAGACGACGCGCTTCACAAGACCACTCCGCAGTTGTGGAACCTACTCAAGGCGGCTCTCTTTGCTACTACTATCATTCTGCGAGGCGTATTCACACGAACCTTAGCCGACAGAGCGCTTGCTGCAGACGCCATCGCTCCCATGCTAGCATCACAAGCCTTGCAAACCCTGCGGCACCTATACTTTATTACCTCCCGACTTGGCCCAGCGTCCTTCTCCCAGCATACGTTCGTCTATCTCACAGCGATAGACATTCTGTCTGCCTACCCCAACCACGCCGATAAGCTCCTCAAAACTATTGCGCCTCAACACCTTGGCCAGATACCAAGCCACCCACTTGACCGCATACTGGACCTCTACTTTCTGAATACAGCAGAGCATTTCACTTTAATCTTGTCGCCAGCCACAAACGAGGACTTACTTGTCGCGTCGGCGGTACCCTACCTTGCGGCTGGCGAGAATCGCCATATGTTGCCAGTGTTCGAAGCTGCCCATAGCGTTATGCTTGCTGTGCTATCTGCTCCACAATCTGCCGAGATTACAGCAAAACACTTGCCGTTCTACATCGACGCTCTCTTCAGCGTTTTCCCTCACAACCTGTCCCCGCGCCAGTTCCGTCTAGCTTTCAAGACCTTGATGCGTGTCACAGCTCCTCCTTCCACCTTATCGGCAACCCATCCCGATCTCCCAGCCACGCTCCTAGAGCTCGTATACCATCGCGCTCTCAACGCTCCTTCGCAGCCACTACCACCTGATTCGGTCGCTCTGGCTCTACAAGGCTCAGACGCACCACCACCCGCCCTCTCGGAACAAGCAGTGCTCGCTTTGACGCTCATAGATGCCCTGCCTTTCCTTCCCATATACCTGCTGGAGGAGTGGCTGCCTCTATGTGCCGAACTGCTCAATCAAATCCATGACGATGAAATGCGGGAAAACGTCAAAGCGCGATACTGGGAAGTGTTAGTCAGCGGCGAGATGGATGCAGAGCGTAGTGGTGTTGCTGTGAATTGGTGGACGACAAGGGGAGGCAGAGAGCGAGTACTTTACGGAAGAGAAGAACAGTTGGACATGATGAGTGGTGCGCTACCTGTTGAAGAGCGACACGTGCGGGAGAGTAAGCTGTAGGAATATGATACCCCAAATCAAAATGATGCACATTAAGGCTTCGTCAGATCCTGGAAACAGCCATCGAATGTGCGAATCACATATTGATGCAGTAACTTCGACAATATTACAGGTCAGAATGGTATGCAAACGCCCGTCAGGGTCAGTGCTCTTCTGCAAGGCAACAAACAAACGGCTGATACCGCACCCCAAATTGAACCCATCTCACCCTCTTCCAATTCAAAACCGAACGCCAGTCCGACGGTCCAGTTAAGGAATATGCAGACACGCATGATCGACCGCTACGTACCTGATCGCGACAACGCGTACCAACGCAGGTCCGACGCACCACGCTCTTCTTCAACTCTTATCAACCCATCCTTCCAAAGCGCTCCATCACTCTCAAACCCCCACTATACACGCCGAAATTCAAGCCAACACACCTCATCCGACGACACACCCACCAAACTCGACAAGTCACTACCCAAGAACTTCCCCCAACCCCTAACCTGTTTCTTCTGGCACCAAAACGGGCGATGCAACAAACGAGACATAGATTGCGCGTATGCACACTACGACACTGGGTTCATGGCTGGTGCGCCTGTTACGCCACTTGACTGTGCGTTTTCCTCCATCAACGTCCTAACAACAACCTGCTGACTCACTCCCAGCATCCAAGCCCCTCGCGGGTAGAAACCTGTCCGATTATAACAAGACCCTTAATTCCTCCTCCGCTCTTATTCTACCAGATATCCGTGACCGCGAGGTCGCCGTTATGAACCGCGAGATGGAGGCGGAAGAGCAGCTGCGTGAGATTGAGCGGCGCGAAGGTGTGGTGGAGGGTAGAGAGAGTGCTGTGGAGAGGAGGGAGAGGGAGGTAGAGGAGAGGGAGAGGTTGCTTGAGCGGAGGGAGGCTAAGATGGCGAAGAAGAGGAAGGATGGTAGGGTTTTGGATACAAGGGGTAAGAGGATGGAGGAAGGGATGGGGAGACGCTGAGGAGTTTTGTGTGTGTTGTTGGTGAGGGGTGGGGCGAGGGTGAGTGTTGTAGAAAGTGGGTCTTTGGGGTTCGAGGTCAGAATGGTGTCGCAGAAGATGGGGTATTTCGTACGATGTCGATGGGTACATTACTTGTGGAATGATATGTCATTCGTCCTCGTGTTACTTATATGTTACAAAGCATTTTATAATTTTCTATTTGATAGCCCCAGTATCACTCTTATGCCGATACAAATACTCTTATTCGCTCTGCGATCGTCCTTTGGATCACGCCCCCGTTTGTTGTGTTTGTCCGGTACTTCGGTTCCTACTATCCTGTTCTTGCGATCCCCTTTCCCTTTCTCTCTGCTTCCCACCCGCGAAGAACGACGCGTGTTGATGGAGGAACGCCAGTTGACACTGAACTGCGTCGATCGCACGGCAGGTGATAGATCCCGTTGGAGGCGATTGTTCAGCCCCAAATCGTCAGGGTAGGCGCTGATGTCATGTTCCCGATCCCAATAGCATGGCAGTATTCCCATGCCAGTCCTGTCGTTATGGGTTCGTACAATGATGACTTCGTGGCGCATTGAGTTGGCCGTCTTCTCGCCACTCCTTGTTGTAACCCCTCTCAGAAGTAGATGAAAGTCTCGATGCTCTCCGTCCGTCCATCAGACCTCTTCGTATCTTGTAGCACAATGCCCCCCTCTTCATCGACCATATGCGCATTGCCCGGCTCCCGGATATACCCATCTCTATCCACCCTCGAAGCCATGGTCCCTCTTGACCCCGACGTCCCTGAACTGGCCGACTTCCACCACGTACCACCACCACCCTTCTGGATGCTGGCATGCGTCGTGCCTTGGCTAGATCCGCTGTACATACTCGTTGCCACCTTGAAGTAATGCGACAGGAAGACTTTGAGTGCGGGCGCACTCGCGCAGATGGCGCCGAGTTGGATTTCCAGCACGCAGAGCAACCATGCAGGCCAGGACTCCCAGGTTGAATCGTAAAGGGGGCTGTTGAAGGTGCGCCATACGAAGTAGGAGCGTACGCCTGCGACGATGCAGACCAGGTAACCGAGAGCGAAGATGGCGCCCAGGGCAATCTTTTGGCGACGAGGGATGTGTAGGTTCCAATATAGGATTGTGGGAAGAAACGCAGCGATTGCATCTTGTACAGCGCTTATTATACTCGCTGATAGAAGGTCTGCCGCTTCATCGATCCAGCAATGGTATGCGTATCCTGTGAGCTGCTTGGTGATGTCGAATTGGTACCAGAATGCGGTAAACGGTGTGCAGGCCGTGAAGAGAACGATGACGAATGCGATGGAGAAGATGGCGATGGCAACGATGTTTAGCCATGTTGCGATGCGGAAACTCTTCGTTATGGAGCGTGAGTCGAGACGGCGGTAGAAGAGCAGGATGGATATCTTGATCATCCCTCCTGCCACAATGTACAAAGCGTAGAGGGCGAAGGTTACTTGGCGCTCTGGGACGTACTTATCGGGATGGACGTCCCAGATGTGTCGATTGAAATTGTAGCGTTCGGTCGCTAATGTGGTCATTAGTATGAGATGGTAAGGTTTCGCGTGAGTGGCAACGTACCAAGACATGCGGTGACTGTCAGTCCAATTGTTGGGATCTGTGATCAATGTGTTAGTCTTCACACACACAGTTTCAGAGACTGTGGGAGGCTCATACCATTGCAGCCAACATGATCCAGTCATCGACGCCCGAGTTCCTTTGTATAACAGCTCTTGCCCATATTCTTGCTCCTACTACAGCAAGCATAATCGACCCCAGAGTACATGATGTAATGAGAACGGCTTTGGAACGCGTGACGGGATCTTCGTAATTCGGAAGCGGCCAGGCTGCAAAGACTGAGACGGGAGGAAGGAGACCACTGGATCCTTTTCCATTAGGGCTGTATGCCATGTTGGACGTATGGAGGAAGAAAGCCGCGACTAGAGCGTGATAGAGAAAACAAAGTGAGATCGTAGTCCGAAATTAGATGTCAGCACCGGATATTCCGGATGTTTCGCATACAGTGTGGCCACGCCATATACTGGAAAACGAAGAGATCTCGAGTATCAGGATGAAGGGTCCGAGGAAAAAGTAAATAGAGGTAGTTGAAGAACGTTTCTCAGACATCCCACGTCTGTTACTGGAACTCTATTAGCTCAACCGCGGCAAACCCTTGCTATTCTCCACGTCAGCCAGACCCTCCATCGATCTTGCCATGCCACGCCAGTTCTCCATACAAAGTTTAGCTATCCCATCGCAAAACCGTCAACAGTAGCAGTGGCGGCGGCGGAGCAAACTAAGGCAGAGTCAGGTACCAAACAGTAGGTCGCTGCATCCTGGGGGGACCGCGGCCGTCCGTTAACGGTGCGGATCCGGAGCAAGGCCTAACTCAATAGGACCCTCAAACCAACTTGTTTAGGAAACTGGTATCCGATAGTCACGTCTTCCCGTACAATTGAGTTTATCCAGAGTTTGCGGATTGTTCGGAGAAGCGACGCTCGGCCTGATCGCGTGGCGCGAATCTGCAACCGGCGGCACCGGTATTGGAACTGTTGACTCCCCAACGTGGGAGATGAGAGGGTCGCACGGTGGCTGCGTCTTCTGTGGGGAACTGAATCGTGGAGACGTGAACGGTGGATAGACAAGAACGGGATGTACGAAGTAGCGCTAGACGCAGCTTTCAAGTATCGCACCAGCACACGTGGTATCAAGGGACGTGCGTCTTCTCGGCCTGCTTACCGTTCAGGGAGGGAGCTGTCAAAGTTAAACCGCAACATTGTAAGTCGTCACCGACGTGGACGAACTTTAACTGCTCTCGTGTTCGCAGTTCTCGGCACCCGAGGACTGGAGAGATGAAGAAATCCATGATGATCTGGATGATCAACGATCGAATAGATCGTGCAGCGCATCGCCTAGACCGCGCTAATGCAAGCACCGGCGATCACCGCTGCAGGTCACCAAACTTTAACAACGGTTCAAGGCACGCGTAGATCGCCAGTCTAACGACTGTTCGTCGCGTCAATGGACCCTTTTGGATATAGCATGGGTGGCGAATGCCGAGGGACCATGTGGTTCTGGAAGTCTTCGAGCCAATGTTTATCTGATTGAGAAACGGGTTTTATAACAACAGTTTGCCAGTAGGAAACACTGACAGGATGAATGTAAAGAAATCCTTGTGCAAAGACGAACGGAGGTTACAAATCCACTCCTGACCTTGATACGACAGTGCGAAACACAAACGAAACAATGCGGCTGAACGCCGTGGTATGACAGATGTACGCCATACAAGCCCACCCGGGCCCCAACGCACCAAACGCCAAGCTAATCACAAAGGGAAAGAGTTGACGCCATCGCCATGCAAGTCTTGCGTATGTTTACAGTTCGAGCTTCGCGACTCATGGGCGTGCTGCAAGCCGTGGAGTGCTTTCTCTCGTACGACCCTCTCCGAGGGCGCTTATAATTGTCCGGCGTTTCCGTGCCTACGTTTGTCGTTCTTTTGCACTTTTTGTACGCGACTTGGAGCGTTCCCGAGTCACGGCGTCTTTCAACGCCTTCAATCGTTCCTCGGTCACACGAATCGCTTCGTCCATCTCCCGCGCCTGCATGTCATGCGGTGCTAGAGGCTTCTGCGTGCCGTCCTCCGGTTGAATGTGTGCCCCCCGGACGGAGCTATGCACTCTGTCCAAAGCAACTCTTTCTTCGAGCCAGTTCCAGAGATCCGACTCTTCGTGGCGCCAAATCTCCTCGTACGCAACCTGACGTTGAGCCGTCGACCATTGGTTTGGACCAGTCGCCGTTGATGTACCTCGGAACAGCCAGGTGTACATCAGAAGCGCTCCGAGGATGACGATGATGACTTGCGGAGTGAAAATAGATTCCAGGATATCAGCAAACGGCCCAAGGATACTGCGCAAAGGCTCCAGTAGCCCCCAATTGCTCTGCTTTGCCTGACTAGTGGGGACGGGAGCGGTGGCAGGCATGGGCGCTTCATCGAGAAGATTGCCCTTGGATCGCCTTTTGCCCTTTCCGCCCTTTCCGGGTACGCGAGCCGGACCGGCTTTCGCCGCACTCACGGCAGTGCGGAGAGCGGCAGTGAGGGAGGTTGCGTACGACATTTGACCGTCATTCGCGCCTTTCTCGATAGGACCTGAAAAGGTTAACATATTTTCTGCGTCGGAGCAGATACTACTTACCCTTCAACCAACTCTTTCCACTCCACTCCACCGTGAAGGTCATGATGAGCCGCGTACTGTTTCCCGGGCCCCACATCAGACAATACCTTGTCTTTGTGAGGAATATGCTGCCGTTGGGTACGTCCGGAGTTGCTGTGCTGCAAAGCACGCTTACGGCCTTGTCCAAATCGTACTGTTCCAGGTTCATGGCGATATTACACTTTGTCTGCCGCGGTCCAACAGGTGCGTTGAGCGGCTTGATATAGGAATAATTGAATGTCTTCATGTCTTCACCCAGGCCCTTCTTGTCGTCTTCCATTTGCAAGTCCAGGGACTTTTGGTCCTCCACGAGCCATTTGCGCATAAACACACCAGAAGCTGGACCGAACATCAGGCTATAGACCTTGCCGAGAGGCGCAGGGATTGTCGTGTCGATAAGTAGTTTGTCGTAATGCTGGTCGCTGTCACCACACTCAGTGGGTCCATGAGCTGTTGAGCCAGGGAAGTCTTGTCCAGCAGCGGCAGTGCCATTCGTGGCTACTTTCGCAGCCTCAGCCGTCTCACCACCTCCGCCAAAGGCTTGCGATACCGCGCCGCTCACTTTTCGGGTTGTCTCGCCTGCCACAGAGCCAACTTCGCTACCAGCGATACTACCTTCGCCAGGTTCGGTGAAACTGCCAGTGCCTTCGTCGTCGTCCGCATCTTCGTCGTACACCTCATCATCCGAATCCTGGATAGATCCGTCTTCGCTGCCGATGGATTCCGCTTTCTCAGTCTTGTCACCGGTGCCACCAGAACCGTCTAGCGTTACACCATTGAGGGATGATTTAAGATTAGGGTGCGAGATCTTCCAGATGCCGATGATTAAATCGTAGGTAGAGTCTCTTGACAGAAATGATGCGAACACGTTGCGAGCGTGAAGTGTCTGTATGACGATGGCGTTTGGGAAGAGGACAGCTGTGGACTTTTTCTCGACGGACACGACTTCATCAAAGCTGATGACCAAGTTTGTGACCCATCCAAGGATGTTACTGGAAAAGCAGAGATGCCCTTCGGAAACGTACAAACGTCCATGGAGCAAGATCTCTTTCTGGAGGGCTGCACTATAGTCCTCGATCAGATAGTCGTCCTCGGGCACGCTTTTGAAAAGTGCGTGAAAGTCTTTGTTTCGCCTAGGAGGTGCAACTGCGAATCCAGTTCCGTTCAGACGGTGACTGTTCAGTGCTGCGCTCGGCGCCAATGTACTTGTACTTGCACTGATGACGCCACCCAGAGTATTACCGGTAGTAGCGGAGCTGCCCCTATGCCGTCTCCGTCTACCACCGCTTATACGACTGCGTATACTGCCTTGACGCTGAATCGACGCTGGCGAGTCGGTTATCTCAGGTTGCCGTGGGGGAGACGCTGCGCCCGTCCCTGATTGACCAGAGACAGCGGTCAACGATCTTGGGCGTTCGCTAGCTATTGATGGAGGCTTCTCTCCTGCGTACGCGGCTGAAACGGCCTGAGCAGCAGCTCGGTCCTCGACCTGGGCCGATGCTTCGTCAGCCTTCATGGTGACGCTGGTTGCAGAAGACATTGGGCTGACGTCGTTGCTCTCGGCGATTCCAAGTTGGGCTAAGCTCAAGTTGCCAGATCCTAGTGTTTCAATGGCAGGTCTTCGCTTCTCGGCGCCTTCACTCGCGTTGGTGTCTGCGTTGTCGGGACCGATAACCTCTTCACCACCGTCTGGAGTATCGTCGTCTTCCTTTTGCTGTTGCTGGTTGGGCTTGTTCTTGATGTTTGTGTTGTTTGCAATGGTGTCACCCAAGTTGTTGGCAGCGTTCTGCGCGGCAGAGAAAATGGAAGCGAAGAATCCGCCAGGCCCGCCAGGAGATGATGGAAGTACGGCAGTCCCTCCAGGGGTCTTTGCTTCCTCGAGGTGAGGAGTCAGAGGTGGTATTGATGAATGTGATAGCTTGCTCGGGGGATTTGTGGCTGATCGCGCGCGTCGGTGCGATATCATGTTCCCCGAAGGGGAGACGACTACGTTGGGATTCGAGTTGGTCTTGTCGTGCTTCACAGTGTTCTTGGAGCTGGTGGATTCGGTCGGGGAAGAAGGCTTCGGATCGGTTGGGGTGGGGGGCGTTATGAAGGTGGTGGGTGCATCAGATAGATTGGGGGGCGTCGCGGGAAGCGAGGTAACGATACGCTTCGGGGCGACGGATCTCAGAGAAGGCGTAGATTTGGTTTCCTGCCCTGTGTGTATCTGTGGTGGTGAGGCTTGGATCGGATCATCCAACACCCTCGTCTCGCGCTTCTTTCCTCCAAACAAGGCTCCTAGTCCACCTCCGCTCGTGCTCGGTCGTGCGACGTCAGGGCTAGCACCTGGCTTAGGATTCGGGGACGTAGACCTTTTGTTCGGTGTGAAAGCTTCCTTGAGCTTGCCGACAGGAGACACGCCCCGCTTGTTCGCAGCGACGTTGGTGGAGTTGGCGTTCCGGGCAGCGGGCTCTTGGGTAGAGGCTTGTGAGTCTACGAGCGTGACATTGGTAGAAGTGGTCGAGTCAATCGTTTCGGAAGCGATCAGGGGCGATGACAGCGTCAAGAGGCCAGCATGCGACTGGTGTGGTGAAATGCCAGGACGTTTGAGTGGTGGTGGGCTGCAGCGGGTTAGTCGGAACTGCAGGCCGAGTGGGTACGTATGCGGCAAAGAAATACGAAAGAGGGGCGTAATGAAGAGAAGCGACAAATGGAACAGCGACAGCCAAGGAGTGTACGAGATACGAGGCGATGATGTGGGAGGTGTGATGTGCTAGTGGGGAAGCTGAGGCCAGAACGTATGCCTGTTCGCGGTGGAGTCCATGCGAGCGGCGCCAATGCCACGAGGCAAACCTTGCACGCCGAACTTCAATGGACGCGCAGCAAATGCAAATAATAGAAATAATAGTGCAGCTGAGACAGGGAGGAGAGTGGAGAGCAAAAGGAACGGCTGCGACTTACGCTTCCGGGTCGGAGTCTTCGGTGAGCAGGCTGCTGGCGACGCTCTTGGCCAGGCCCAGCGAGTCGTCGCTCTGGTATGGCTGGCCCATGCTCGGCCGTCTAATTGTAGGAACGGGCGGGACGTCGTCATGGGGGTCGACTTGCGACACGTCGTCCTGGCTGACGGAGCCTCTGCCCTTGGAGCGGCCCTTGAAGAGCGTCGACATGCGCCGGCGGCGGGACGAGGACGCGTCGCTGCGGGCGTCGTCGGAGTTCTGGCGGCTCCTGAAGCGGTCCATGGCGCCGTCGCTCGACTTGCGCAGCAGGTCGTCGTTGCCGTCGCTGCTCGCAATGGAGACGGTCGACGAGTCCGGGCCCTTTGAGTGCGCGCGGGGTGCAGCCAGCGAGTTGTCCTTGTCCTTCTGGCCGAACATGGAGCCAATGCTCCTGCGCCGCTCGGAGGCCATTGTGGGTTGGAGGGTGTGCTATAGAGCGCAGCGCACTGTGAGGGAGTAGAGCGTCTCGTTATTGTCTCAGACGCGCATATCGATGTTGCGACGCTGGAGGCCGTGTTTGCTAGGTCGGTTGGGGGTCGATTACGTAGGGAGCGGCTATGGTTCGCGATGCGCTTGGAACGGCACAGGAAAGGCTACGGCAGGGTGGCAGCTGCAATGGCAATCATGGTGGTGAGCAGCTTGCAGGGCGTGTTTGGTGGGAGAAGAAGCAAGCTGGCTAGGCATGCGAGCTGAAACCAGGCGGGCGAGCTGCTCGTGTTGTGTTCTGGTTCCAACGTCTCCAGTAGCTGCGGGTCTTTAGCCCGGTGATCTACTCCGCAGTGACATGGGGGGCCGCCTTCATATCCCTGTCGACGTGACCGCGACCCTCCACGCACATGTGATGCTGCCTTTATGCACAGCGACTCCATGAACATGTCCACCCCCTGCCTCTGCCACCACCATGGAGTCTGCACATCTCATCCACGCCCACGACCACGCCCGCACTGCCGCGACCGCCACCAGCACCAACAGCGTCGCAACCGCGGGGCAGGAGCATGACCTCGCCGCGACCGCCTTCCACAAGGCCACCCAAGATACCCACGATGCTGAGGTATGTAGTCTGAATCAGGCTATCCCCACCTGTCTAAAGCGTTGCAGGCCCTCCGCATCCTCAGTCTCCTCGAAGACCACCACCGCAAGCTTGCCGGCCTGATCAAAGAAGCGCCGCGCAAGGACAAGAAGAAGACGGACGCTGCCAAACAGCCCTCCGACCTGTCCGCCGCCTCTACCTCGCCAAACACGTCGTCGTCGCGAGCCTCTCCGGCCAACACATCTTCTCCGACACCCCCGACGTCCCGCCGCAGACTGCCCCAGTCCTCGATAGCCACCAACCTCGCCGAGAAGCGCGGCATCCCCAGCGCGAAGAGAACCACCAGTGGCGCGTCAGCAAACATACCCAGCACCACAGTCGGCCGGAATGAGCAGCCTTCCACGCCCGTGCGCGATCTACTGGCGCAGCAGTCGCGCAAAGCAGAGTCGAGTGCCACCAGAGACTCAGCGAAGCAGCTGAAAGGCGCCTCTCCACAACCTGCGTCTCCGCCCGCAGAGGACAACTTTAGTCGCTTCTACTCGGCGTTTGGGGGTGTCATATCCGCCATCAGCGCTCCTCTAGCCTTCACCTCCCTTCCCCTCAACCCCTCCGCTCCAACGCCTGTGTCGGAGACACCTAGGGAAGAGAAATCGTCCAAGACCAAGTCCCGAACGCACTCCCCAGAAGCGTCCAGAACCGTCAAATCCTCAGTACCAGATCTCGCTGCCTTGATCAGCAAGCCAGCACTCCGCGCCCTGAGAGAGGATGGCGCACCCGGGCCCAACGAGAGCTTCTACCTGGTGCCAACATCGAGCGGAGCAGTCACATACGCCAGCATCCTTCGCGATCCGAACGCGCCGAATGCACCGAACACACAGCTCAATGCCATAGATGAGGGATCGGGCTCGCTGAGAGGCAGTTCACACGAAGAGTTCGTCGACGCGAGAGAGAATGTAGGCCCGCCGTCGCCCACCAAAGCACGCCGTCCCCCTTCCCGCGGCAGTTCCAGCACATCCGTGACACCCCAGCGCTCCATACCAGCCGGCAGAGGCTCAGGCCTCAAGACCATGGAGGAGCTAGCCCTAGAAAACGACACGCTGAAATCCGTCATCGACAAACAAGCCAAGCGCATCCAGATGTGGGAACTCAACTCCCAGAACTCCTTCAACGCCCTCGCACAGTCCTTCCGTGCCCGAGGACCCGGGCGTGGCTCCAGCGATCCCAATGCTCTCGCCCACGCCCTCGCTTCTCAAGGCATCAACACCCTTCCTGCTCTCCCGTCGCCTCCCATACCAGGCCACCCCCAACAACGACCTACTTCCCCCGGTCAGCCTCCAACATCCACCCCCGACGCCGATGCCGCGAAACGCATCGCCGAACTCGAAGCCAGGGTCGCCTCGCAAGACGCAAAGTACAACGATTTGTTGAGTGCCAATGAGAAGCTGGCCAAGCAAAGCGAAAGGGACAAGCAGGTGCTGAGCAGATATAGAGAACAATGGGAGAAACTAAAGGCGGGCGCGAGGAAGAAGGAGCAAGAAAGGCGGGAGAGGAGGGTTCCGGATGGCAAGGTGGAGGAGTCGATGAAAGAAAGTGTGGCTACTGAGACACAAGGGGAGGGGGAAGGGGAAGAGGAGTTGGAGGAGGAGCCTGGGTTTGGAAAGGCTTGAACTCGCACTCCCGGTGAGGTCAAGATGAGAAAGTACATATCAAGATACCCCAAGCTAGTACAGCTAGCCGAAATAGAATACAGACACATATACAAACATCACTTTCCATATACCAATCGCGTTCGCACAGTACACATTTCCATGAAAATTGCATTACTATAGAAATACCCAAGGCCTGGTCAAGATCCGCCTTTCGACCCGACATATCTTCCTTGTCAATTTATCCCCCTGTTCCCATAACGCCGCCATAGCCATTCCCTCAAAATCCTTAAAACGCAACCAACACATTGCCATCAGACATGATACCGAACCAGTCTAAGCAGCAGAAGCAACGGGCTTCTGCATGATGGGCTGGTAGGAAGGAGCGACGGGTCCGCCCACCGTAATATCCTGGTTTTCCATGCCCGCTGCGTGACCCTCAAAGTCTGGCGCATCGGGGTGGCAGCCAACGCGCTCCTTGCTCAGCAAGTCCACAAGAAGAGGGCTGGGCTTGTTGCTCTTGTCAGAGAACTGGTTGTTCTTGTACTGCGCCACGTTCTCCATGTACTTGTCGAAGAGGTACGCAGAGTCAAGAGGGCCACCCTTGGCTTCGGGATGGAACTGGGCACTGAAGATGGGACGCGAGTTGTGGATCAGACCCTCGTTAGACTGGTCGTTGAGGTTGGTGAAGTACTCCCTCCATTCGCTGGACAAGGTAGTTGGGTCGACCGCGTATCCGTGGTTCTGCGAAGTGATGTGGCACTTGCCGGTGGTGAGGTCGAGAGCCGGGATGTTGTGAGCACGGTTACCGTACTTGAGCTTGATGGTCTTTGCACCGGCAGCAAGGGCGATGAGCTGGTGACCCATGCAGATGCCCATGACGGGGATCTGGGAGGTCTCGAACAGCTTGCGAAGGTTATGGACGGTGGTGGTGCAGTGAGTTGGGTCACCAGGGCCGTTGGAGATGAAGACACCGTCGAAGTGGTGGGCGACCTTGTGGATGGGGTAGTCGAAGGGGAAGCAGGTGACGCTGGCACCGCGAGAGACAAGACTGCGGAGGATGTTCTCCTTAACACCACAGTCGATCAGAGCTACGTGCATGTCGCCCAGGGAAGAGCTGACGTGGAAGGGAGCCTTGGTCGATACACGACGCACGAGGTTGATAGCCTCAGGGTCAATGTACGCCTCATCCTCGTCGGCGTCATACTCTTCGCCGATCGAGATACGAGCAAGAGAAGAACCCTGCTCACGGAGGTATGTTACAACCTCACGAGTGTCAACGCCGGAGATGGCGGGAACACCCTCTCGTGCACACCATTGTGCGAGTGACTCTACAGCAGTCCAGTGGCTGTGCTTCAGAGCATAGTCCTGGACCACAATGCCAGAGGCTTGGATGTGTGGGGATTCGAAGTATCGGAGCAAGCCGTGCTCGTCGCGGGCGTTGGAGGGGACGCCGTAGTTGCCGATCAGCGGCTGTGTGAAGACGAGGATCTGGCCACGGTAGGAGGGGTCGGTCATGGACTCGGGGTAACCGACGAGAGAGGTTGTGAAGACGGCTTCACCGGAGATGTTCGTCTTGGCTCCGAAAGACTTGCCTTCGAAGATGGGGCCGTTCTAGTCAGCTGTTAGTGATGTGCCGAGATCTGCAGTATGACTCAACGCACCTTGATGGTGAAGGTAGCGGGCTCGTTGGAGACAGCTGTAGCCCTGCGCATGCTGGGAGTAGGAATGGCACGTTGCGTGTTTCCTTCCACAGTAGCGAGGCAGCGTGCCTGTACACGGTTCTGTGTCATTCGTCCCAGGAACCCTGCGGACCGCATGGTGGAAGGCTTGATCATTTGCGACAACATGATGAGCGGAGATGTGAGGAGATGTAGTGATTCGTTTGGTGGCAGCTTGGGCAGGCGTTCAGTTTACTGAGGCCTTCCACAGGTGGTCTGCGGATAGAGTCAGTCTGACGCTCACGACGCGTCTAGCTACGGGCGACATCGTACCTGACAGGTAATCCTATGGTGTTCAATTAGCCACAGTCATGATAGAAGAATCGAAGAAAAAAATCAAGAGACGAATGCATCGATCGTCAAGCCACCAAGAGGCAGAAAGGCCGGCGGTGAATTGACGGTGTGCGATGCAGGTCCCGATAAGGGCTCATCAACCATCGCAGTAGTGACATACCTGGGAAGTGAAGACTGTCGGGGCAGCTTTCATAAGCGCGGTAGTAGAGCCAGTCGAGGTCCAAAGGGGCTGCCTATCTGAGGCGAAGCTTGACGTGCTAGCTTTGAAGGTGTTGAGTTTGCGTGAGGTGAGGATGGAGAGTAATCGGAGGGGCTTTTCTGCCCCAGCACCAGAATCGCGCTAAGGCGCAATGACACGCACCTGCGCCAATGACAACCTTTACAATATACTTTCGGCCACGATAACGATAGGTCGCAAAGTTTCTTCAACACAGGATCCATATGCTATGACAAACATCCGGGGAAACTGGACGATGAATGCCGGTCCCGCTATCAGGTCTCTTTGAGCCTTACCTGGCTATCGCGTAGCGTATGCTGTCCTCTAGTACTGTCGCGAGAGTCTGGTAAAGGTTGTATCTTACCGTCCAGCATTGAGGCTACAAGAATACTCACATCAATCTATCTATTAGGCCAAGTAACACGTCGGCTTCAGGACCGCTGTAAAAGATGTGTTTATAGTTGTCCAGCCGTTGCGCCTTGAAGCTTGACTACCGCCTGGCATAGGGTATGACGAGCATTTTTCATCTAATGTGGCGTCTTATCTTGTCGATCGCAGCCTGAAAGTGTTCTAAGGGGAGGATTTTACGGTATCCGCACACAAATGAGGAGTGACTGTCACAGTTTTGCTTTGTCCCGATATCGGCATCATGACGATCGAAAGCTTCATAATTTGCCGAACATGTCTCCGCACATCCGCTGAATCCGCATGTCAGCCCCTGAGAACAACACACGACTTGAATTCCCTGGGGGCGGCATCTACAGAATTCATTGCGGCGGGTTATAGCAATTACGATGTTCACAGATTTTTTCTTGAGGTCTTTTTAAGCAATCTCTGTATTTCTACTCGACTATTGAGCACAGTGGATGCACTTCTCTCAACCAGTGGCCTTTCCACATCAATCACTAAACAGTGATCTTACCTGTCAGCCTCACATCCCTGGAACTCGATCCTACAAAGATCTTGTACTCTCCAGTCGCAACGCTCCACTTCCTGGTCTTCTCATCCCAGAAGCTCATATCCCTTCTCCTCAGCTTGAAAGTAGCAGTTCCGCTCGCACCAGCTGCCAACTTGAGCTTCGCAAAACCCCTCAATTGCTTGGGAGGCGAGTTGGTCGACGCAGGGTACCCGAGATACAATTGCGGAACTTCTGCACCTGCAACACCACCAGAGTTGTTGATCTTGGCTGTGATGGTGGCGACCGTCTCGAAAAGATCGACAGGGCCTCCGGGACCCTTGGCACCAGTTGCGGGACCAGCCGAGGGCTTGCCTGAGACGCTGAGGTCGGAGTAGGTGAAGTTGGTGTAGGAGAGACCGAAGCCAAACTCGAATCTGGGTGTAATGTTCTGCTGGTCAAAACGACGGTAGTCGATGAAGAGATCCCAGTTCTTGTCGTCGCCCCTGGCAATGGTGGTGCCGTAGTCTGATTCTTTCTTCGCAATGGTGTAGGGGAGCTTGCCGCTTGGCGAGGCGGCGCCGTACAAGATGTCGACGAGGCCGTTTCCGGATTCCTGACCTGGCAGGCCTGCCCAAACAACAGCTACTACGTTCGGGTTTTCGATCTACGCAAGTTAGTGGATGTCTTACATGCAGTTTGCGAGTTGGATTCTTACCCATTGTTCCATGATGACGGGACCGACGCTGTGGACCACGACGACGGTCTTCTTGTTGACGGCAGCAACTGCCTTGACCAACTCGTTTCCGTTGTGCCACGGGTCGAGGTTAGTTCGGTCGCCGGCGTTGCCCTCGACAGTGATGTATCCCTCGCCACCATCGCTGTTGATGCACACGACAGCTACGTCAGCGTTCTGAGCTGCACTAGCGCCCTGTTGCGCATTGTCGTTTGGTGAAGAGGTGATGGTTGTGCCGTCTTTCTGAGCTTGCGTCTTCATGGCATCGAGAGGAGCGATGAGGTAGGGGAACTCTACTGATCCAGAGCCCCAACCCATGGCTAGTGTGCCGTCGTTGCATCCGCGATCAACGCATGCGTTAGCTCCCTTGGGCGCAACGATGCTGTCGCTTCCGATGACAGCGATGCTCTTGGGCTTCTTGAAGGGTAGTGTAGCGTTTGTGTTCTTCAACAAGACGATACCATCGCGAGCCGTAGCACGAACGTTTGTCTTGTGGTTGCCACCGACCTGGCGAGTGCCGATGTTCCAGGAGCTAAAGGTGGCATTGGGATAGCCCTTGTCCTGACCAAGGAGGTACCAGGAAGAGAGCACGCGCTTGACCATGTCATCGAGGCGAGATTGTTGAACCTGCTTTTTGTCGATGGCGGACTGAAGCTGTGGGCCCCAGAAAACGTTGCCTCCACTGAAGTCGGTGCCGGGCATGGTCATGTCCATTCCGCCGTTTGCACTACCGGTCGTCGTGTGTTGGGCTGAATGAGGTCAGCTTGGGTACCAGAGGTGATGAGTGTACAAATGACTTACCATTCCAGTCACTCATGATGTATCCACGATGACCAAGTTCGTCTTTCAGGAGCTTGTTCATCACACCATCGCTCTCGCAGGCCCAAGTTCCGTTGACCTTGTTGTAACTGCACATAAAGGCTGCGACGTTGCTGTGGACTGCATCCATGAATGGCCATACATAGAGCTCGCGAAGCACTCGATCCGACACGTCTGAGCTCATAGTCTCTCGGTTGAGCTCTTGTTCGTTGACAATCCAGTGCTTAGCTGTCGCTTGAACACCGGATTCTTGCATACCCTCAATGGTCTCTGCCATCATAATGCCTTGGAGGTAGGGATCGGAACCGAATCCTTCCCAGTTTCGGCCACCGTTGGCAAACTTTCCGAGAGGTCCAGCTGAAGGCCCGAGCTGAACGTGGACGCCCAGCTCCTTTGCTTCAGCACCAAGGAAGGCGCCGCGTTCACGAATGAGATCGAGGTCCCAGGTGCTGGCGGCATGGATAGCTGCACTGAATGCAGTTACACCTTGGATGTAGCGAACGCCGAGGGGTCCATCTTGAGGCTGTTAGTAAGAACCCTGTTTCGAATGTACACATGCAGTAAGCAGGCGTTGAGAAGTGGGTTCGACGTGACCTGGCCACGCTCCAAGTTCCAAGCACCGAAGTCGCTGAACACAACATATTCGTAGGGTCACAGCATCTTGACTCTGATGCCACAAACCACGGGTCGGCTCGAAAGTAGTGAGACATATTTGCTTACCTTGCAGACAGAGCGACGGATATCCAATCGAGGCAGCCGGTTTGGTGTTGCCAACGCAGTTACCGTTCTGCCAGCCAACACCCGTAACGATGCCGATCTTCTCGCTCTGTGATAGTTTTGCAAGAGCAGCAGTCGCTTTCGCATGGGCATCGTCCCAGTTCCCTACGGCACGCTTCGAAGAAAGTAATTCGGACGGAATGGCTGCATATGTTAGTAGTGACCACGTAGTTGCATGTATCATAGATGTAGGTACCTGAAGCTTGCGACAAAGCAGCCGTAGCGAGCACAGGAAGAATAAAAGAACGCATCGTGCTCGAGATCTCAACGGTCTAAAAGCTGTACAGGAAACCGTATGGATCGCAAACATTCGCTCGGGCATGTCTCCTATTAAATACCCGCGGATCGTCCATGCTGCGCAACGCACAAGCCCGAGACTGTTGTTTTTCGTCAAAATTGGCCCTTGGCGAAATGCCAGCATCCAGCACGGTAACCCCAGACCCCAAGAAACTTACAAGCCGCATGACGTGTGATGTAGAGGGGTGATCGTTGAATTAGATGAGACGGTGAGAGGGAGTAAATGGAGGCGGGCCGTTGACCCAGGGTCTACAGCCGGTGACTAGGGTCAGCCGCGAATCAAACTTCGGAACACTGCATCACAAGCGGATGTTGCCCCGATAAACAATTACTGCACCCTTGATATTCGCAGTGGACGTTGTGGGGAACATGCGGCTCAGTCGTGTGATGGTTAATGAACTGCTTAGGTGAACTAGTCTGATCAAGTGATGGTCTCTGCTATTCGCTAACCCGAGGACCCTAGTAATACAGGACGCTACATCGCGCCCAAGGGCTTAGCACAAACTTACTGCAATAGGAGCGAAGTTACTTAATTGCAGGCCTTCAAGGGTCAATTGCTTGAACGGCCTTGTACACTTAGCCTTTGCGCATTGTGGTGTGGAGCTTCCGTGCTTCCACCCGCCCTGCCTGTGCTGGCATTGCGGAAAAGTAGCGTATGCCTCAACGTACAACATGCTTTCCAGTCTAAATCTCCTGTCAGCACTGCAAAAATTGTATGCATGTCTCAGACACCTACATGACTACAAAGTTGGCATCGTGGGAAGATATTCGCCTGTTGTAGCACTCTGCCTGTCGTCACAAGGCCTGCGCATTTGTGCTAAGCCTGACGTTTGGCGGGTACTGAGTCATTTGTCGCTTGAGTTGTAAGACTTTTACCAGACATAAAGATCCTCAGGAGTAGTCAGCGTATTCGCAGTCATCGTCCAGTCGTAAGCAGTATGCGCACGATGGCCTTTCTTCTGTACACTTCCGTCGTCTCTGCTTGCAGTTAAGACAGCCGTTTTTGGAGCGCTTCTTATTGTTCAACACTTCATACTGACAGGTCCATAGTCCTCGTCGGCACTGGTTGCACGTCGGTTTCGCCTCGTTGCATTTGATCTTCTTTCCGCGACAGCGGATGCAAGCTTTGCCAGGAGCAGGTAGCGACGGCGGTGATGGTTCACTGACAGGCGCCTTTTTCCTCGATTTGGTGGGTGATGCAGGCGATTTGGCATTCTTGCTCTTCTTGGTGGATGGTTTCCGCACAGTCCTAGGAGAGGCCAAGGCACCACTTCCCTTGCGCCTCTTCTTCGTCGATGAACTTGGAGCTTCCGGAGACGTTGACATGTCCATATCTGGGTCCCCGAAGTCGTTGTCTGCTTCAACAACATTCTTTTTACTACGTTTCCTTTTGCGCGGTTCCTTTTCTTCCGTAGCAGCGGCAGTGGGAGCAACGCCGTTATCTGTGGCTAAGGCAGGTAGGCTGTTAGAAGTTAGTTTGGATGTCGCTCAACCAGTGTCTTTTGCTGCGCCAACGTACCCGGCATCAATCTCGCGGGTGGTATGGATAGGATTATGCTTATACACGACATTTATGGCCTCTCTCTTGAGTGAGAATTTGATGTGTATTGCGCCTCCGCAGTCGTAGGTCGGCAGTACAGCGGGCCCCTGCTTGTTGACTCCAGCCTCGTCGTCGTCGCTATCGTGAGACCTTTCTTTCTTGAGGTTGCTTTTGCGATTCTGGACGCTGTCTTGGCAAACATACTACTATCGTCAGCCACAACGAGAAACTGATCATATCCTTGGCAGTGCCTTACCTTGAGCCTGGCACCATCACCGCCTTCTTTACTCTGCGCAGAGCGCTCGGAGTACTTGAAACCATCGGTGTCCTGAATGGCTTCGATGATGGATCTATCGTGCATAAGCGGGCATAGTGCAGATATGTGGGCTCAAGTACCTCGCTACTGCTCGCTGCACTTTGAGCCTGTCTTTGCCGTCAATGTCACGACACAGCGCGTACTCGGCAGCAATGCTCTGAAGGTGATCGGCTGGCTGTATGAGCGCGTCAAGGCTCGGCTGCTGCGTCACGGGGATGGTGATGGTTGAGGCTGTCGCAAAAATGAACTCGGTCACCACGTCTGTGGGAATGAAGCTGGCTGCGTTCTTGTCCAGCTCATTGCGCAGAGCTCCCTCCAGTGACTGTTACATGACAGTTTAGCTACGTCGATACAGATTGCGAAGATGATATTACTTCGAGCGTAGGACAGCGGTAGTAGACATCGGGACTCAGCCCCTTGTGAAAACGAAGATCCAATTCGTCTTCGAGGTCATCCATGGCAGCACTGTCATAGAATAGATTGAGGCGCGACGGCTAAGTGATGTGCGGCGCCGCTCTCGTGCGTGATGCAACCGTGAGATGAGACGAATGGAGACAGATGGGGAGGGAGCGCCCTAGCTCCCGGGAGACGAGGTTGTTCCGTGCCGAGGCGAGATGCT
Organism: Alternaria novae-zelandiae; assembly: GCF_023758075.1. Classification (NCBI taxonomy): domain Eukaryota; kingdom Fungi; phylum Ascomycota; class Dothideomycetes; order Pleosporales; family Pleosporaceae; genus Alternaria; species Alternaria novae-zelandiae. The sequence continues at coordinate 342,766 of NW_026056963.1, forward strand.
GATTGGGCGAGCCGGGGTCTGCCAAGGTTGCCCTGCAGCATTCTAAGATTCGACTCAATCGGCAATGGGTCAAGCTGCACCTGGCTCGCATGTCGCGTGAATGAGCTGTCTGTGGGCGAGTACATAGGGGTGTGCGCTTAGGGCAATATACCAGCTTTGGCCGAAGCCAGCGGAGGTGTGTTGTAAAGAAGGGCTGCCGATCCTGGACGTGTTGTATGCTACTACGGATGATTCATTACAGGCCGACTTCTTGCGCAAACACCGCCCGGCCATGCTATTAGAGGACGATCAGCCACGTTGTCCATGTGCACGGTTCGTTCCCAAATCTGGGGCTCACTGAGCTTGTCCGGGATCTCGCTGGGCGATAGGTAGCATGCGCGCTGGCATCTAGAGGCAGCGTGTATTCACGCCGTGCCTCGCTGCGTCTATCAAGCCAATGTCGGGCGGTGTTGGTGGTGGGGTCCTGTCTGCGGCGCTGCAGCAATGGGTCTGCCACGCGTTGGGTGATTCCAAGGCGCCCCAGGTCTGGCCAGCAGAGGCCGCAAAATAGGGCTTGAAATTGTGCAGCCGTACATAATAAGCCGTCTCCGAGCTACGGGCGGGAGCCGATGCAAGGCTATGATAACAGCCCTAGGCCGCTTTCACTGATTGGCGTCTTCCAGCTCAAGGGATTCGGCTGCCGTAGCTAGAGCGCAACCTCACTCACGCCCTCCAAACGTCCCGTCGCCCTCTGTGAACTCGCCCCGTCGCTGGCTGCTGCTGCGCCTGTACTGTCCTTGTCCGGTCGCGTGCCTCGTCGCTAGCACTGCCTCAATCGCTCGCCGCATTGTCCGCCCACCGGCTCACCAGAACCTGGACCAAGTCTAACGGGTGGTGTTTCACGCTCCAACCCACGTAGCACCCGCCGCCGCCGCCGTCTGCACGAGGACTCATAGGTACGCCTGCCCGAGTCTGCCATCACAGCCCGCGCCAGCAATTGTGAGACTGACCCGTCTGCCAGACGCTCCCGGCTCCCTGGAACCCCTCGTTTGAGCCCATAGCTCCCATCTCCGCACGACCACGACCCTGAGCCTGCGTAGCGACAGCTCCGCCCCATCTCCGCACGCCTATCTCGAATTTTGGTAGCCGACGTGCCTCCAAACAAACATCCATAGCCTCGAAACAAATCCCAGCCTGCCTTCACCATGGTGGTCGCGACAATCAAGTACGCGAAGCCCAACATGCCCGGCGTGCGACCGCCATGCTCCAGATGCTAGTGCTTACTACCCTACAGGTGCGTCGTCGTCGGCGACGGTGCGGTCGGAAAGACATGTCTTCTTATCAGTTATACCACGAACAAGTTCCCCTCGGAATATGTCCCTACAGTCTTCGACAACTACGCCGTGACCGTCATGTGAGCTTCCCTCTGCTCTTTGTACAATTTGGAGTAGCGGCAAACCCTCGGTGGATTTAGGTTTGGGACAGTGATTGGTGGAGCAGCTGCTGACTGCTCTGAAGGATCGGTGACGAGCCATACACCCTCGGTCTCTTCGATACTGCCGGACAGGAAGATTACGACCGTCTCCGGCCGCTGTCATACCCCCAAACCGACGTCTTCCTCGTCTGCTTCTCCGTGACCTCACCCGCTTCTTTTGAGAACGTCCGCGAGAAATGGTTCCCCGAAGTACATCACCACTGCCCGGGCGTGCCCTGCCTGATCGTCGGCACACAAGTAGATCTGAGGGAGGACGCTGCAGTAAAAGACAAGCTCTCAAAACAGAGAATGGCGCCTGTAAAGAAGGAGGACGGCGAGCGCATGGCGCGGGAGCTTGGTGCGGTCAAGTACGTCGAGTGTTCGGCGCTGACCCAATACAAGCTCAAGGATGTGTTTGACGAGGTAAGCATATTGTACAAGATTGGTTGAAGTAAATGCTGACATATCCACAGGCGATCGTAGCAGCACTTGAGCCGCCAGCCGCGAAGAAAGAGGGCGGCGAGAGGAAGAAGGGCAAGAAGTGCATTGTCCTTTGAGATGCTTATGCGGCAACTCGAATAACCGCATGCTAGGGAGCGTTGGTTTGCAGATATTCTTTGATTAGGCGTGAATCTTTTGGATACCTCTCGAATACAGGCGCCATTGTGGGTAGTGTTCTCTTTCAATCTGCTCAGTTTCGTTCTATGCATTTTACTCAATCTCCCGTCAATTGCACGTTACGTTCAAGATGCAACAAGCAGACATATCTTGATGCTTGGAAAGGCAAGTAAAATGCAAATTAGGGGCTGTCCACTGCGCGCCTAGTGTAACCACTGAGTTACAGCGGATGCCATCTCTTGCTTGATCTCCTCTTGCAAGTCTGCTTCCCCACGTGGGCTACCCCTCTTTTAAGATGAGGTGAACGAGGAGCGCGTTTGCTGTCGTCACTGTTGTTGATGATGTTGTTGCCTTGCCGTTACGTCTTGCTCAACAACGCGATCTCTGTCGTGGACGAACCTCTGCCGCAACACCTCCGCAACGCGATAGCCTCCTCTGTTCTCTGACTCATGTGACTTTTGCTACTTGCAAAACTCGAATACTGACGCTTTGGTCGAGACAGGGAATTCTATCATTTCACGCTATTTGAGCTACGACCACTCCCGTTCGACTCTGAGTCTCTTCACCTGCTCAACTCCTCACACTTGGGACAGATCCCCACTTGGACAAAATCTTGCATCCATGGCGTACCAGTTCACCGAAGAGAAGAAGCGCCCGCCGCCGATTACGCTCCCGTTGCCGCCGCCTCCGCGCGCTCTACCGACCATCGACCAGCAAAGGCAGCAAGGACAGCGCTCTACCGACAACACGCCGCTGACCTCGCCTATTGAGTCACACACTCCAGCCTCGGGATCGGGCAGAAGTCGCACCGCCATGGCTACGTTCACCAATCTAATCGATCAGGCACGTTCTCCCCGCAAGTCAGATCACGGATCCTGGATGAGTAGCAATGCCGGCTCGACGGCACGTTCGAGGCAGTCAGGACGCAGTCAACATGAAGCTGTAGCTGCACAGGCCCAGATTGAAGCTCTTGACGAGGAGACGGCTAGAGGAAAGGTGGAATCTCGCGCTGAGAAGAACCTGTTCAAGATGACTGGTCAAGTTCCGCCCACTCCAATGATCGGTGAGTCTATGTTACTGTGTATACACTCTTGTGCTAAAATTTGCAGATTCGGCAAACGAGGACGACATCTATATCAGAACAGAAGACTTGCGACGACAGTGCCGGATCGCCAGTGGAGATCAACAGCCAGAACGCGAGGAGCCGCCCAAAAGCCCGAAGAAAAAGCTTTTCCAGAACCTCCGTAATACCTTTTCCAAGTCTTCTAGTGCTGCAGCTCCACCAGCAATGCCGAACAAAGCAGCGCAGATTTTGGGCACAGCATCACGTCAGGCCCGCATCATCCCAGTCCGCCCCATAAAGCCAGCGCGCCCTGTCGAATCCACCCCTACAAGGACTTCACGCTCAGACACGGTGAAGTCTCTGCCTGCGAAGGTCGTTAATCCTGACAGCTACGCCCATCGCCATCATAGCGGATCTTCGCGTCGCCATCGCACGAGTGGCCGTGGCTCACCGGGTAGAGGTAGCCTGAAGAAGCAGTCGTACAACGTAGAGAACACACGCCCCGTGCCTGATGTCAACGAATCGTCCGATTCAGTCATCCCGCCTTCACCACCAGCCAAGGATACTCCGCCACCAGCTGAGAGGCAGCCCAGCCCACTTCGCAGGGCTGCGCCAACGCGTGGTGATTTACGTGACAGCTATTCGGACTTCAACGACAACATCAGCCGTATTCAGTTCCCTAAGTTTGATCTGTCGCCCGTTCGTTCGTCATATATCCTGCCTGGACATGGTGGATCGAGTCCCGCGAAGTCCCGCCCATATACCGCAGAAGACTACACCAAGCTCATAGAGGATGGATCAGTGCAACGGCCCTACCCCAAATGGGACAGCTCGCCAACCAAGGCAGAAGGCAAACACCATGCTCCTTTGGCAGGTGCGGGCCTTGGCTCATTGCACCTTCCTCGTCCCGACCGCCTGAGGGAGGAGTGTCCGAACACAACGCAAGAGACCAACCCCGCCAATGGTCCCCATCTCCAGCCGCACTTCTATTCTCCATCCCGCATCACTCACTTTCCCTTCGCTGAAGGCGAGACACCGTCTAAGAATGTAAGTCCGTTATTGCTTCCAGGGCTCTTTCTCTCACCTTCCCGAAAAGTGGGGCCTGTCGTCATCTATCCCTTCAGCGTTTACTTGCCCAGCTACCTTCACACGCAGTACCCCGCTTCTTCCTCTAATGTGCTGGTACAAACGCTAATAACTCTATCAGTCTGACGAAACGCGCCTTCTCTACTCACACCCCGCAAGGTCACGGTCGGTGGTCCTCCACCCTCGCGAAGAGTCGGCCGACGGATCAATCAAGATGATCTTCCAAGGAGACCGCCAGGATATCGAGCCAAACTCTCCAACTGCTCGCGAAGTCGACGAAAACGAGCAGATCACTCATGAAGGCGATCGGCGTTCCGACATTGGCATCACAACCCGCGTCATGCAAGAATTGCGTATTGGAGAGCAGAATGAGAACCCACGACAAAGGAACGGCAATCTCGGTGATCAGTCCTCGTCAAGGCTGACTGATATGCTCAATACTGTCAGCCCAGGTCGCAGTGATTCGCACGGCGATTTCCAGCTTTACTGTCCTAGTGCCGTTCCCAGTCCGCTTCACAAGATTTCTGGTCCTCCGTTCTCAGCACGCGCGAGTGTGCCTTCCGGGTCTTACAGCGCAACTACCCAGCCGCTTGCACCCAAGACCATCGAGGACCACTTCTACATGACCAATGAGCACCTCGATGTAGTGGGTAAGACTACTTGGGACGCACTGGAGAAGCTCGCCAAGGACCAGGAACGCACATCACAGGCGAGGCATGATGATACTTTGGCATTGATCAACAGACGCTTCAAGCAACTCTCATCTCATCTGGATGCTGTCAAGGAAACTGCCAATCGCGTAGAGACTTCCATCGATCGCGTAAGGGAAGTAGCGGACAATCAACACAACATCTACGCAACCGTGAATACCATCAAGGATAGTATCAAGGAGACCATTCCGGACGCGATGAAGGAGCAGGATAAGAAGATGGCCATAATGGAGGCGGAAATGAAGGAAATGAAGCAGATCATTCAGGCTTTGCAAAAGTCCATGGACCAGAAGGCTGCTGAGCCGCCACACACTCCTCAGCCCCCGTTCCCCTCGCACAACCAGCGCTCTCCACACTCTCTGCCAAGTCACTATGGTAATATCCCTGAGGTTGTCCGCGAACTCCAGCCTGTGATGCAGCACGGCATGTCTTCTCCTCAGGACGGCCATAATGACGCTCGTCTTGGCTATCAGAACGGTCATCAGAACGGCAATCATTGGACTGCGCGTCCTGCCTACGCTGGCCGCAACGGCAAGGAAGAGCGTCCATCATACGCTGCAAACCCCTACCTCTACAACAACGGCGGTCAGTACAGCAGTGGCTATTCTGGCGGAGGCTATCCTCCGTTCGGTTACTCTGCGAACTCTACTGACCAGGACTTCGGTTTCAACAACCAGGGTCAGCCAAAGTAAGCTCAGTCGTTTGCCAAAGATGCATTTGGGATTCAGCGATCACATCCAACGGACATGACTAGGGACTTGGAAGAGCTGCTGTACCTGCGAGGGAACATTAGCGCAACTAGGTGACGATGAGTTTGGGCGGCTCTACATGGGAATATTTTGTATCATATTGACTCGGAGGTATCTTGTGTGCGGACTGGGCGGTATGTGTGCCATCACGGGATACCTTCTTCATTTGAAGCTCACTTCCGATACTTTGAAGTGCGGTATCAGCTCCCATAGCTCTGCCGACATCCGCGGATGAGCCACAAATATGTCACGAATTTCACATACAGTATAGGCTGTGTTGTGTAGACTGCATTGTGTATTGCTGGGTGATATATCGTGAGGACTTCCACCTGCACAATTCAGCTGTGGGTTGCATTCATCAACTGACATGGTGATAAGCGTCGACTGCTATGTCTTGCGCTGCGACCTGCGTTATTTCTAATTGTACTGGCTTGTGCTTTATTAAACGAACAGAGTAACGTATCGGTGGCGCTTCTGAGTCTGCAAACCTCTTCCTCTGGGGTATGCGACATAAGACGAGATATGCGACAACTAACTCGTCACCGGCGACCTGAGCACGACCGCATGATCAAGTCGTTATAAGGTGCATATCAGGCATGTCAGGTAATCATATACCCTAGATGACGCATGATGAGATGTAAATTTTCTCCGATGTATTCGATGATAGTTTTTCCGGAATTTGACAGCTGTTCTTCATCCCACATTGGTGACATGGCGGGTAGAGCAATGAACGTCCCGCCCTTCTAAGCGCGATACTCGAAACGGAAATGGCATTCGTCAAGATAATAACATCAAAAACAGTCTACAAGCAATGCATGTGATGCTGATCACAAGTGATAAGGCCCGTCGTGGTGTCCGTAGAGATCGCTGTTGAGGGCGTCCCGAGTTTCTGGGTGGCAACCAAAGGCGCCTTCGATGTGGATGATTTGAGGCCTCCGATTGATCGATGGAAGAACAAATTAAGCGATGGCAGAGCGTTGATCGTTGCTGCTCGCTGTGACGATGTTCCTGCTGGTGTTGATGCCCCTCGTGCCTGCCGGTGGAGCCCCGTCGCGCCATTCCCGAAACGGCTAGCCCCACACACGTTCGAAATTGTGTCTCGCTAAGCTGTTGTCGATTTCGCTCTCGCACGACGAAACCGCGATCACTCCCACCCTCGATACTAACAACAGCGTCACCAGGTATGCTCTCCCGAATAGCTGTGTAGATGACCGGTTACTGACGATTCCTCTTTAGTCCCCAGCCAAAATGAGTACGCCGCACTCCCACCCCCACCCGCAACCACGAGCTTCGAGACTGACTGCGATATAGCGAAGGGTACCTCCAGTTTCGGAAAGCGCCACAACAAGACGCACACGCTCTGCAGGCGTTGCGGTACGTGATACCTCCCTGGAAGCTAGCAATGGGAATGCGAAGGCACGGAAAGAGACAAGGGCTAATTCAATGTCCAGGTCAACGATCCCTCCACATCCAGAAGCACACCTGCGCCTCATGCGGCTACCCTGCTGCTAAGACCCGCAAGTGTACGTGTATCTAAGACGCGCACACCGAACGCGAAGATTAACATTGGAACAGTCAACTGGGGTGAGAAGGCCAAGCGCAGGAAGACCACCGGTACCGGCCGCATGCGATACCTCAAGACCGTCAACCGCAAGTTCAGCAACGGATTCCAAACTGGCACACCCAAGGGTGCCAAGGGCCCCACCGTCAAGTCCTCGTAAACGCATGAAGCTTAAGGTTGGCGACGAGGAGGAGTAGAGGCGCGATGAAGGCCATTCGGACGGGTGCATGATCGGAAAGCGGGTTCTTATAGGCAAATGGTATTGCTCGGCATGGGGCGTTCTGTCATCCCTCTCCCGGTTGCTGTCCATCTCGCATCACCAACGAGGATGGCATCACCGTTTGAGCGCAAAGCTCTGGAGGCATAACTACGGAAAATTCATCATGTTCTGTCACGAAATAAAAGCATGAATCAAGCCACCGACTGTGCCAATCAACCGCAGATGAGACAGGATGCACTGATGAGTTTTAGGGAAGCGAAAGCTACTGAAGTTGTCATATGGATACACACCGAGCGAGACACCGAGACCTCTACACGCTACACCGCTGAACGCAAGAATGTACGAAAATGGCCGACTGATCCCGCGACCCATCCCTCAAATGCAGACGACCGTACCGATTGTGCTTGCGGACGTACCGATCCAATTGACAAACCACCACCAAGGGACATTGCCTGTTGCTATGATCCTGATTTTCTTGCCTATCCAGATAAACAAGTCTCGACTAACACACCAGCTGTTATACAAACTCCGCACGTGGCCCAAATCGCATATGAACATGCACCAGTGTTTTGAACACTAACAACAAATACACCACACATTCTCGTTCCATCACTCAAAACCACCTCCTCTGCTCGATCTTCGTCCACCACCGCCCCTTCTCACCTTCCTCTCTAGGTCCTACAAATTCCAACACCTGATTGCCTCTCCCGATCCTGATATCCAAATCGAACATGTCGCTCGCAGTTCTCCTCTCTTCCTTTACGCCCAGGCAAAAGCTCGCCCTCACACCCACACCACCCTTCCTCTCTTTAGCCACGTCACTCAGGAACGGCCCAATATCCCGCGCAACACGATACGCGAGTGCAGAGGGTGTGAACTTGGTCCTGAGCTCGACAGCCCACCGATTGAAGTTCTGAGCCCGTGGCACAACGCGTGGATTACCGAAGTTGGGGAACTGACCTGGATCGACGGGTTGATCGTGCGTTGGCGACGCGGGAGGCGTCACAATGGTGAGTGCTGTCGACGAAGGGGAGCGTGTATCGATCCAAGACTGGATGATCTCCGTGTCGCGGTACGAGTCTTCATACCAAGTCATCAGCCAGAATGAGATGACGAGTTGTTTGAGGTTGTCGAAAGAGCGGAGACCGGTAAGAAGAGGGTTGGTGATGGGCGTTGTGTAAGAGAGGATTGGGCAGCCGTTGTAGCCGCAGATCTTGAGCTCTTCAACTGTAGACGCGTGGTGCAGGGCGACGGTCTGGAGAAGGGGGGCCTGGGGTGGCCAACCGTAGCTCGGTTCGAATGTAAAGTCCACAGGCATGGGGAATCCGCGGCGGTATGCGGCTAAGATGCCGGAAAGGTCTTCGTCTTCCAGATTGTAGATGAACTCTGAGCCGGATTGCCCTGGGTCGATGGCGCTGAGTTGCTGTCCGCCAGCTCCCCACGTATTTCCTGCTGGGAAAGAAACGCCAATCATGACTATCTTCTTCAAAGGGCACCAATGTAGTGCTCGGAGCAGTTCACGCTTCTCGTCGCGTGGTATACCGCCTTCTAGTTTGATCTGCTCGACTTTTCGCATGTGAGGCACGAACTCGTCAATGAATCTTCGCCGCCGGGTCCGTTCCTGCATATCTTCTGCCGTCCTGCATATTGCCGTGAATGGCTCCCCAGGCCCTGCATATTGCGTATCGATGCGAAGGTCCGTGAGTGTTGTTGCTAAATGGGCGACCAGAGCTCGAGATCGATTTTGAATGTCAAGAGTTGGCCGGGTGTGGCTGTACATTTTGTCCATCGGCCACCCGAGGCACTGTATCTTAGGATGCGCCTCGAAAAAGTCCAGAAAAGGTCCTTCCATTAGATAAACGTCCTTTGGGAGTACTGTGGGTGGTAAAACAGCATTGCGAATCTGGAATGCACGTAAGTGCGGGAAACGCAGCCTGCTTAGTGCAGAGAGAAACAATTCAGAGTCAGTGGTGGAACCAGCGAGTTCTGTATCTCTTCGACGCCAGTGTATCCAATCCAGGTTGAGACTGGTGAGATTGGATGCGGAGCACGCGATTAGCCATTCCATTGGGGGACTTGAGTCAGGCACGAACTGTCCAAGTGATGTAGGCTCGGAATGCACCGGATTCTCATCGATGTAGTCTCTAATCTCGGGAAGTTCCTCCCACATGATAGCATCGTATGCTCTGGCCTTCTCCGTTAATTCTTCCGTTGAAGACCGCGGCCAGCGTTCTGGCAGACCTTCGTGAGAGAAGTGGATAGTAGTTCCAACAAATCCTCCTGCGCCATTATGCATCTGGTAGTATTGTCCGCCACGGGAAAGCTTGAACTCGGAAAACTGTAGCCCCGGACATTGTGTTTGATCTGACATGTCCTTTCCAAGCCTGCGCAGCCGAATGCTCTCGAGCCCAGTAGCTTTGTTTGGTAGGAGCCGGCATAGCTCAGTCTTGTTGAAGCTGCAGCTCTCAAGCCAGAGCTTACGAAGAGGTACACGTCGTGGTCGACCTTGATCAAGGAAGCCAGTGACGAGTGCATTCGTCAGCTTGTAGTGCCCATATACAATTCGCAGCGTATGCACGTTGATCAGGTTCCGTATGGAGAGCTTGAGGAGTATATGTAGTCGATCGTCTTGTGAGAGATTATCGGCGTCGAAGCGCATTCGTGGGAGTTCGCTGAATATGTTCGGAGACGGCAGGTGACATCGATGCGACAGTGTCTGGACCTTGGACGCGATCGTAGGGTTACTGACACGTTAGCATGGTTCTCGTGAAAGACTTGAGATACCTACGTCGCAAGTATAAACAGTTTCTGAATGATGGGTGTGTCGTCGTGCTCATCTGGCTCACCACGACCGCGTTCGCCCCATACCTTGTCTGTCTCTTCGTTCAAATGCAGCTTCCACTGGTCGACCAAGCAGACATGACGCCACAATAAATCCGTGGCATGTTGATGGAATGTCTGGGAAACTTGAGCGACCTGTTTGAGCGTAGGAGTGTCGAGGTAGGCAACGATGAGTTGGAGCAATTCGCTGGGTAGAGACTGTAGCTGCAAAACGAATCAGCTCATCTTCACAAATGTAGATAAGGGTAGAGACGCGCCGAATACGCGCGCACTGTGGAGATAGCACGTGTAGAGCGGACCAGGCCTGCCCACGGGTATCATTGTACATACAGAAAGTGGGCGTTCTTCGGCCCTGACGCCGGGTGGAGAAGGTGACATCATTTGATCGGAAGAAGTACACATAGGCATCACAAGTGCTCATAGACGCGCATCGCGTGAGTATGCTGTGGGATTCAACCGCGCACGTGGGAGTGTTGTGAGCTGGATGCGTGAATTCGTCAAGTCTGGGCGGTGATGCGCATCGACGCCATCGGTGGGGTGCCACCCCACAAACCAAACCCCTGCCCAGCTGCCCAGCCATGTGAAAGCCTCGCACTTGACCGGCGCGACGTCCACCGTCTTCAGACTGGATTCTGAATATGACAGCTTGCATACCAAAATTGATGGATGGAGTCCAAAGAGGTAGCAGGTCTCGTGACCTCAAGCTTCCTTTTCTGTATCCTCTACCATGTCCTATTGAAGCTTCCGTTCTCGAATCATCCTGTACATGCCAATACTAGGCGCCACATCTTTGAAGCCATACATTGGGTAGAGTTTCTGTGCCATCTCTTCAGCTACAAGGCTCACATATGCCGACGGTGCGTGCTCATCCACGTAGTCCACAAGCTTCTGCATGACGCGCTTTCCCAGTCCTTTGCGTTGGTGATCTGGGTGCACCGCCACGTCCACCAGGATGAGGAATAGCGACCCGTCGCCGACCAAACGACCCATTGCGATGGCTTCCTGCCCCGGCGCCGGAGTCTTGTCGTCAAGCATGTGTTTGCGCTCATACCCGGCGATGCAGCAGAAGGAGTTGGCGAGTGACTTGGGTACGGCTTCCATGGGTGGGGGTGTCATCCCAGCGAGCTTTCGGAGATCGTGATACGTTTGCGGTGTCGGTAGACCTTCGAGGATGACATACTGTGATTCGGCCATTGTATGAAAAGATGGGTGAGAGTGACAAGCTTCTTTTTCTGTAGGTGCGAATGCCTGATGTGCAAAGTTCCGGAGTTAATATTTCGGAATGAAGTGCGGAGCAACACAGGCTGGCACGCCTGACGCCCTTTCGCAGCGTTGTCCGTTGTTCTTTCCTGATGTTGATTCTGATAGAAGCTATCGATGTTTCTGAGTACTTCGGGCGCGATAGTCTCAAAGTCTAGTCGCCTCGCTCATGAACAGCAGTACCTTCCACTTGAAGATGAACTGCACTTGCGCCTTCGACACGGCGTAAAATCATGAGACGACAATACAAATTCGCACGTGACCGCGCCAAACATCCAGCGGCCTTGTTCTACCTCATTTGCAGAGGGTAGTGAAGACAATCCGATGTCTCTCGAATAGACTTTTGTGGAAGACAAGTATTTCGAGCTTCAACCCTGACAGGTTGCTAGAAGTATATGTCTTATTACCAGACATGACTCCTTTCAAGCGCTGATCAACCAGGCTATCTTCTGCGCTGCTAAAAAGAACCTCCATATACCATATACCTTCATATGTGTCTCAGTCTAACACATGAATGCACATGCACGTAGTTCTCTACTCTCCCATAGTTCAAAAGCGATGTACCCGGAGATCACTGGAACGTCAGTGGATTCTAGTACAGCGCTGTGATATGCGCTATCTTTGCTGTTCCCAGGAGCATCGAAAGGAGAAGTATCCTTGACGACAACCAGACATGAAATCGGTGACAGACGACATGTTGCACAGACACGTTCGGACATCTGCGACGCACAATGCTGCGGTGCAAGGGCATACCAGGCTGCAACCGTTGGTTCATGGTATTCATGTAGCAATTTACCACCATGATGATAGCCATTGCTTGGGCTTTGTATCTATGTGGTGGGCTCACAGTCTACGTCTGCACGCCTTGCATTAGCCACGAGAATTGTGATCACAAGCATGGCGTAAGAAGATAGCGGCTGTGTCTTTAGGTCGCCAATGATTGATCAGGTGGCCGCCGCTGCAGAGAGCGAATTACTACGCTCGGTCACTACCTTGCCTATCACTTCTGTAGGGGGAGTAACTCTAAGCCCTACGGTCAATATCAGCGGTCTGGAGACAACACGAACGGAGTGAGTGGTCAGCAGACGTTTCCGCAAAGAAGAGAAGAGGTAACTTATGTACTAGCAACACCACGGGCTTGTTGAAAGAGTTCTGATAAAGAGCAAAATGCATCACTTCCTGACGTGATAGAGGTTCAAGCTGATAGCAGATGGCAGCTGCAGTTGATCGTGTGCCGCGCGTTCTCGCCGAAGGCTGTGTTGACGATGCTCCCCAACCGCCATAGAATCCGAGCTTGCGTATCGCGGTATGTCGTTGGAAGGTGACATTGTCATGGGCCACGGAAAAATCGGGCCGCGCGTTCTACGGCTCCGTGTCGGATGATATCCTAACGTCGTGTCTAAGGTAGTGCGACATCAAAGCAAAGCAAAACTTGGTCAAGATGTGTAATACTGCAGATGTAAAGATTACCCTGCATAAACACGGACTTGAGATGAAGCCTAAGCGTTCTCGAAGCTGCACGATTATGCAACGTCGAGATGCTGTAATGCCTGTGGTCGTGCAAATTGTGATAAGCTCAGTGCACATGACGTGGTGTTTCGTTCCAAAGTTAGCCTTGACACTCATCGGAACCTGGTTGTTGGGTACATGACGCGCAGGAATGACTGCAAGCTCGAAGATGCTGAGCAGCGGTTCTCTTCGAGTCAGCATCGTGTGACGATATTCGTCACCTCAGCCGCCGCACTATTCAGTGGGTTGGCAATTTTCTGGTTGGGGTTCTGGTATTTTTTTGCCGTTGGGCCCGTAGAACCAAGCGACTCGTAGGGCTGACTTCGACCTGGAGCTCGTTGCCTAGGTGCATCTCCATGTTAACCTGAGAAGGTGGCGATTCGATCGTGGTATCTGCGCCTATGCAGACGAAACATCTGGAGTTTGCGCGTCGAGTGAGGACCAGCCGATCCGGATGTGGTGTGTTCTGCGAGGCCGTTGTGCGCCGCGAACTTGGCACAGAGCTCAAGCCATATCATTCGACGCAAGTGAGCATGTTGGGGTCGTCTTTGATGAGTATATCGGCATATCGGCAACCGCTATGTGATAGAACGATGTTCGTAGCGGCACCGGCCTAAAGAGTTACGGAGACAGCTGTAGTAAGTCGGTACCTGGCTAGTACGAGTACACACTAGCCGGGAACTGCTGGTAAAACAGCGGGTGAGCTACTTGCGCGATCCCTAGTGGAAACACCATCATTACTACAAATAGTACACTGATCTATCGTTTCAAGGAGTGATGTCGCAAACATAATGACTTCATGCTTGTCCTGAGGAGCACGGAGCGAAAGCGATCTTACTTTGCTTCGAGACAGGTGTTTCTGTCATACACGCCACCGTCAAGATATGCAGACTTCGGCGCGGAGGAGGTCGCGGTCGCCGACGAAGGCTTTTGCGCCTGGGCGTGGGTGAGACAATAGGCTCAGGGTCTAATGCAGGGCAATATGACGTGACTGAGCAAGAGCGATGAGAAGCCTCCATGCGAAGTTGGAGGGAAGGCAGAGAATCTCAGGCGCGCCGGACTTGCAACGTCGGCTCTCCTCACTTAGATAACATCCAGGGTTGACGCTTTTGGGAAGAGGACGCGAAGCGAGCAGGGGCTTTAGGCTGATGGTCGCAAATGGGGCGATCCGCACGACTGCCGGACGATCATTGGTTTTTAAGGCCTCTGAAAATAGATTAGCCCCATATGCAACAACACCATCAGCACCGATCATCATCCTGACACACGACAGCCAACTGTCACAATACTCGTGTTTCCAAGACGGCCGCATCCTTCGGATTCATCGCCGAGCTCGTCAGTTCAGCCCATCCAGCCAGCATCAGGTGTACCTCTTGCCATCTCCTAGGGATCCCCGGTGGCAACATTGCATGTGCAATTCTCGCAAAGTGTTACACGTGCAATACAACCCGTATCTGCTTACTGAGTTCAGGCAGAACATCCTTAGAGTAATAGCTTCCTAGCCTTGACAAATTGTCTTCTTGCGACTATCTTCGGAACGTCTGACGAGTCAGTCACTTACCGGTGACCAGGACAGCAAGTTGCCCAGAACGATGCGGAAAAGAACATCGTCGATGTATACCTTTCCAATACTGCGGCTATCAGCGATCGCCCTGCAGCTTTCCTCAGGATGTTCCTTATCAGCTTGGTCCTAAGCAAGCTAAACGAAAACGGTCGCGGAGGATTCACGTACTATGCCTGCCTTGGCACTGATGCTGCATACTCAGCGCAGCCAGAAAACTCATGGTCCTTGCAGACCAGTGAGCTGGTCAAACAAGCGAGGCTACTTTTTGTAATCACAGGCGTCATGCTTGTTAGAGGACATGATCCACTCTCTCGGCTCTGACACGCAGCGTCCCGTAGCTGCGCACGGAATATCGGTACTCGAAACTATCCACAGGAGTAGGCTTACATGCTCAGGCAGTGACCCTCCTGCCATGGAACTTACAGGTGCTATATGTAGTGCCTCATGCACCCGCATCTCTTCTTAAGGCTGCACATCTTTCGTAACCCAACTTCTTGGTCCTTGTCACGCTGGGTGTGATTTCTTTTCCTACGGACCGTTTGCCATTATGGGGCTTCCTTCGATATTACTAGCGGTAGCTGTGCTGGGTGCATATGCACTCTACAGGTACTGGGATTCATCTCGTCGTCATAGAATACCGACAGGCCTAAAGCCTCTACCAGGACCCAAAGGTATGGATCTTATTTCGTCGTCACATCGCATAGGCGAAGGTCTACTGCTGGACCCTGATGATCATAGAAGTAACTTGACTAACCAACATATAACAGGCTACCCCATCCTCGGCTCAGTACCTGAGGTGCCTGAGAAGAACGGTTTCATCAAGTTCGCGGATTGGGGCAAGCAATATGGCCCGATCTATCAATGCGATTTGGCTGGTCATAACCATGTCTGGATATCTAGCGATCAGATTGCAAAAGACTTGCTTTCGAAGAAAGCGGCCATCTACTCCGATCGACCGCATATTCCCTCTTTGATCGACGACAACCGTTCAAGCGCGCAATATCTTCCGCTTCTCAGTCGAAATGGTAAGTCACATTAATAAACGCCTAAGACCCCAGTGTCTAACGCTTTCCAGAGGGCCATACTCGTCAACGAAAGTTTGCGAACATCATCATGCGTGAATCGGAAAAGGCTGCGTTCCATCGATACCCTGAAATGGAATCAACACGCATGCTGACCGAGCTATTGGACGCACCTGATCAATACAACAACATCCTTGAGTCGTTCATCTCTCGCGTCACCTGTCGACTGGCCTGGGGCCACAGCGAAGGTAGTGACGAGCTGAAGCAACGCGCACGCGAACTTCTCATCGGTGTCTCGCCCACTGGTTCTCTGAGCAACAAGCTTCCATTCCTCATGTCACTGCCAGACTGGCTCTCCCCACCCAAGGCTTGGGAGAGGCGACGCGCGACTACTGAGCGAACATGGTTCCAGACCATGCAAGAACAAGTCGTGAACGATGTGCAATCTGGACAAGCAGCCCCATCTTGGATGAAAACCTTCCTGGATGGTCGTAGCAAATGGGGTTTCAAGTCCGACACCGAAGGCGCATATGCTGTTGGCATGCACGGCATCGCCGGAGCTCTTACTATCGCCGCTCCAATGCAGACGTTCTGTCTGGCCATGACACACTATCCACAGTTCTTGCCGATGTTACACGAGGAACTCGATCGTGTCTGTGGAGACCGAATGCCACGTTCAGAAGATAGACCCAATCTTCCCTTCTTGCGAGCCATCATTCGCGAGTGCATTCGATGGCGCCCACCAGTCCCCACTGGCATTCCCCACTACCTGATTCAGGACGATGAGTACAACGGCTATCACATTCCCAAGGGCAGTACTATTCATCCTTTGGAGTGGTAAGTTCACATGTATCCTGACCGGTGTAAACTATTCTGACATGCTTCCCTAGGGCCATCTCCCGCGACCCTGATCTATACCCGGATCCAGAAACCTTCAACCCTCTTCGATGGATCAAACCAGAGTACCCCACCTACCAAGAACCTCTTTCTCAATATCCAACCATCATCAACTCGACACAGTTTGGGTACGGCCGGAGGACTTGCACAGGGCAAGCTGTGGCAGATGAGGATCTACTGATTGGCATCGGCGCTATTGCGTGGTTGTTCGACATCAAGAAGTCATCGGGTGATCCCATCATCATGCCGGCCATGAGCCCCATGAGGGCGGAACATACGATTGGCATGAATGAGAAGGCCACCACGTCAGATGAGGAGCTCAACACAAGTCTCAACACAACTGAGCCGACCATGGCAGAAAAGATCCTTGCAAAGTTCACATACCCTGGATCTAAGCCAACGAACGACGCAACACTGGAGAAATCAAAGCCCGCTGAGCTGACCAGTCAGCCTCTGGAATGGGGCGACATCACCAAAAAGCCCGAAGACCCCACACTCGACTATTCCATCCTGCTCATCGCGAAGCCTATTCCCTTCAAATTTGACCTCAAGCCCCGTGACACGGTGCGAATAGACACGGTCCGCGACCTCTTCAGGGAAGGCGTCGAAAAAGGTGACTATCCCGAAGCGAGGGGATACTGGGGTGCAAACCAGGGACGTGATATGCCTTTGGGCTGGGCCAGAGTTTGAGACACGCTGTTCGTGATTTGCAAGCCCTGCAGATGCAGGCTTATTCACCCTTGTGCGGGGACCCGGTGCTGAACTTGCAGCGCTGATCATGGGTATATAAAGGCGCCAATAATAATTCGTTTGGAGGGATTTTGGCCTCCAAGGTGCGGTTGAGCTATACCTAGGTAGCTTGCTCCCGCGTGGCTGGGGGAAGGCGATGCTATCGCTTTCGCTATGTCGTTATGATCTGGACATCCTTTACCAGCTTTCCTTAGTATATACCACATGTCTCCTTTACTTAGAGCTTCAATACCCAATACGAAAAGTAATCAACAATGGCGCGGCTTGCATGAGTTGATCCATGGAGTAAGAAGACCCTCACCCGACAACTGACACATATTGGCATATATCGGGTGAATGCGTAAAGCACGTTGCAGCTTACTCTAAACTTGGCTCTTTCGTCGCTGATCATCACGGCCTGGACGGCGTTGGGCTGAGTGCGGACACGTTCTGGGTGAGACGCTGCACACGTGATGAGACCGATCTGCCGCCACACCCTCCAGCCACAGCTCTGACATCACGCATCTTCGGACCGAACGGCCGCAACGCGACATCGCCCTTCCACAAACACCACACGACATCTCAATGCGCCCACGATAGTCCTGCTAAGCTCACCGCGAGCACGAATCGCGCAATCATGTTCGGCCTTCAATTCACCGCCACGCGCACGCAAATCGCATCGTACCTCTTCGGCGTGGCGCTCTTCAGCATAAGTTTCCTCGTCTTCCTCAATAGCTCTATATCGTTTGTCATCACACAGCGCATCGGCCAATCGCGCAATGTCGGCGATGCGGTCGGCACGCTGGGGTTTGTGGATGAGTTGGTAGCGCTTGTTGCGTGTCCAGCGTGGGGATTGCTGAGCGACCGCGTGGGTGTGAGGAGTGTTGCGGTTATGGGATACAGTATTGTGGGTGTTGCGCTATGGGTCCTTGTACAGGCGCGGAATGTTTATCCGGAGCTGTTGCTCGCGAGAGTACTGTTCAGTTTGGGTGGAAGTGCTACGTAAGTTTCGAGAAGTTGGGTTGTTTGCACAGGCTACTGAGGCTGATATTTGAACAGCGCGACTATGGTGACGGCGATTCTGCCTTCGATGACTCTCGTCAAGGATGTCAAACCTGATCCGCGATCGCCGACGCGTAGCCGTGGCAGGTCGCATGCGCCAGCTGCTTCGATATCGTCCGAACTCACGATCACGCCCGCGCGTTTCCGCTCCAACTCTCCGGAAGATCATACACAAGACACACCTGCGAAGAAGAATTCGGGCGCATCTACGTCACAGCTTGCTGGTTTGGTGGGGATGTTCACAGGCTGTGGTGCTCTAGTTGCACTGTTTGTCTTCCTGCCTCTGCCAACACAGTTTCAAAATGCTGGCGAGCGTCCCGCGACAGCTGTAGCAGACGCTTTCTATGTCGTAGGGGCCATCGCTTTTCTGGTGGCACTGGGCTGTTTCTTCGGCTTGCGCCAACTACCTGGCGAAGAAGCGAAAGGCTGGAAGCGCCTTACCAGCAGAGGCGACTACAAGGATGTAGATTCCCATCTGACGCGCGACGTCGTGCTATCATACCCTGGTCTCTTCCTGGAAAGTGTCCGTCTCGGCTTCACCTCTCCAAACATCGGACTCGGCTACGTCGGAGGATTCGTCGCGCGTGCATCTTCAGTCGCTATATCGCTCTTCATCCCTCTCTTCACAAACCACTACTTTCTACAGACCGGCCGCTGCAAAGTCGATTCCAACATTCCCTCAGACATCAAAGTCGCTTGTCCTGAAGCCTACAAACTTGCAGCGATGTTAACAGGCATCAGCCAGCTCATAGCACTCATGTCCGCACCCCTCTTCGGCTACCTTTCCGGTCGATTCCCACGATACAACATCCCCTTGCTAGTAGCAGCTGTATCCGGCATAGCAGGCTACTCAGCCTTCGGATCGCTCACGAGCCCAGACTACAAGAGCGAAGACGGCACAGGCGCGATCTTCTTCATCGTAGCTTTACTAGGCATCAGTCAGATCGGCGCCATCGTTTGCTCCCTCGCCCTCCTCGGCCGTGGTATCAACAACGACGAACATGACTCCGCGACAGATCTCCACAACTCGGCTTCCGCATCCATTGGAACAACGTCGCATCCATCTGCAGGCGCCACGCCACCTCACAGCGCGCCCATCACCCCTCTGGACGAAAACGCCCCTTTGCTTCCAGAACACATACAATCTTCCCGCTCGGCCTCTGCGTCAAGACGAACGTCATCGCATAACCACATCAAAGGCTCGATAGCGGGCACGTACAGTCTGCTGGGTGGCTTTGGTATCTTATTGCTGACCAAAGCGGGCGGTGCGCTATTCGATAGTACGGGACCTGGTGCGCCGTTTTATATGATGGCTGGGTTCAATGCGCTGCTTCTGGTGGTTACGATGGGTGTTAGCGGATTGCAGGGTGTGAGGAGGTGGAGGACGCCGGCGTCAGGCGCTTAGGGCTGGCGTGTGTGTTAGCGTATGTATGGTATGTGTACGAACGGGATGGTAACAAGGCGTTTGATGGGGTTTCACTGGCTGTTAGGTCGGATATGGACGAGGCGGGGAGCATATACCCTCTTGCAATGATATTGGTAATCAAACGATTGCACGCATGGTTCTCAGCGATTGCATCACAAAGGAATACTCCGCATAAATCTGTGGAATTGCTTGCGACCTTGTGGTCGCTAATGTATAGTTGCTCGAATCGTGCTAGCAATGCCTCAATGTCTCATGGTACCGTACTCAAGCTCTCTCTAACAAAGTAAGAAGCCTGGATATCCCAACACACATATCGCTCATCTGATCCAAGCCGTCTTGAACCATTCCCAATCTCCTCAAACCACATCCAAACCTGACCAATCCCAAACGACCTCACTTCCCACCCCTCCACCCCATCTTCCCCAGCACATCTCCCCAATCCAACACATCAACCTTGCTCCTCGGCGCATCGGCAACACTCGGTCTACCAGCCAGACTCTGCGGCCACGGTTTCTTTGGATCGACCTAAAAGGAAACACACATACCTTAGCCCATTGTTCTCTTGCAAATGACTTGATACGGGGGGCTTTCTGGTCACTTCTTGGGCTTAGTGGAACTCACTTCAGTGCTGCCGGTCCATGAGGCGCTGCGTTGCATGGCGAAGACGAAGTCGCGGTATTTGTCGCCGGTGCTTGTGGTGGTGGGGGCTGGGTCGGTTGGGGCGGTGGTTTTGGAGGGGGAGTTGTTGGAAGGCTGGCGTGTGGGTCGGGTTGTAGAGGGTATGCGTTTTGTTGTATTTGATGGGCGTGGTTGGGGTCGTGATGAAGATCCGGATGAGGGTGAGCTGGGTCGGAGAGGGCTTTGGGCGTGATGACGCGGGTTTGTGGGAAGGGATTGGCGTGGACGGGAGTGGGCGTTGTGGACGCGGTCATGTGTGGATTTCTTAGGCTGGTTGAAAGAACCTGGCAGTGACTTCCTTATTGGCTTTGGTTTCGGGGCAGATTGGACTTCCTGTCTAGACTCGGCTGATCTTGCAGGTGGACCACCACTAAGCTCCTCCAGTGCCCTTTCCAGCGTCTTCGTGTTTTTGATAATGCCCTCTTTGTACAAGGTATCGCGGATGTCGTTCTTGTAGAAGCGATAGTATGGCTCCGGATCTTCTCCTTGACCAATACAGTCCATGGCATACTGTCTGTAGTCTGTCCTGTTCCGTATGATGAAGTCGTCCCACTGCCATTTCGGTACCATCTTGTCTTCTTGTTCCAGTTGATACATCTGCGTGCACTGGTTTCGAAAGTGCTTCTCATCACCATCATATTGTGGATAGGCGGATTTGAAGGACTGGAAGACGGTTTGGACATCATCTTGGTCTACTTGCTTTGAAGATGCTGGTGGAGGTTGCATAGGTATCGGAACGGGACCACGAGGTCGATTATCACGGGAGCGGCCTTGTGACTGAGGATGTGTCGTGGGCGGCTGGGAAGCTGGGTTTGGAGCGGGCTTTACTTGTCTAGGACTCGGTTCGTCATATAGATCCTGATGCCGAGGGGACATGCTGGGCGATGGCTCCTTTTTCTCCACTTTGACAGCACCGTCAATATCCATTGCGTCTGAATCTTCCGTGGCAAATCTGCTCGTAGTCTCAGGTCGACTGTCAAAGCTTGTGCTAGAATTACGTTGCTCCCGCCATCTGCGTAGAGAATCGTCTCGTTCTTTGAGTAACGCAGCCACTGGGTCGATTGCAGACGGAGCCTCGTCTCCAAACCCGACAATCTTGATTTCGCGTCTCTTAGATTGTCGACGTTTGCTCTTGGTCGGCGAACTAATGAGCTTGCGCTTGGTGGATTGTGAAGCGAGGTGAGGTACTGCCGGTGATGACTGTACGCCACGGTTTTCCGGCGATACATGCGTAGATTTGGTCGTTGCATGGGAGAAAGATGTGGACTTCGTCCCTTGATCTAGCCTGTGTTGCGATCGCTGTGCAGCAGCCGTCTCGCCATTGAGATCTTGTGCGTCTGGAAGATGGTCTAGCATCTCTATGTCTCCAGCGTCATCGCCGTTGGGGCCTAGGGGTACACTGCTAGGCACTTCAACTCCCTTGTGCTTGTTGCCTGAACTTTGCACAATACCAAGCTCGGCAAGATCAGAGAGACTAGGCGTATCGTATGTACTATGGACTATCGATGTAGATGATTGTTGTTTTGGCTCGCCGCTCGAGCTTTGGGCGTCTGGGACATTCTTGCCTTTTCCATATGGAGTTTCTTTGACCTGGACAACTACAGGCGACCGCAAAGGATCAGATTTTGGAGCCTTCCCGATTGCCAATGTCTCTTTCGTGTGCCGTGTAAGATCTTCGCCCAAGGCTTGTGGAACGAATTCTTCCATGTTCATTTCATCGTCAGAATCTGCGGGTGCAGCTGGAATGGGTGGCGAGGATGATGGACCAGTTGCCTCGTCGTCATCTGAGATCTCGACGACAGATCGATTTTGTGACTGCTTGCTCGCAGGGATTCGCTGTGACGCAGAATCGTGTTCTGACTGAGATGCGGGCTTCTCGATGCTTGAGTCAGGAGGAAGTTCTTGATGGACTCTTGCTGGACGTGGTGGAGGCTCCGGGGACGTGCTCCAGGACCTCTCCCTACCGGCATCACTGTCGTCTTGAGTAGTCACGGGCTCATCATCTTTTGTCCTCGCAGATCTGTCATTTTTGGTAAAGGCAGGTTCATCATCTTGCGTCTTTTGGGGCAGAGACTCGGGCGATGGATCGACAGTCTCTGCAGACGGATCTGGGTCCGATTCATCGTCAGTTTCGGCGCCAGCTCTCTCGTCAGCCATCCGATGACAAGCCATGAGTATTGATTGCGGCATGTTTCCAGCCTGGAAAGGCTGAACCCCGGGTTGAGGTTTTAGCCAACTGGTTTCCCTGTCCAGACAGTTCCGCTGGATTCTAGGTACCTTTAGCGTCTCGCTATTGAAGATCAAGTCTGCCATCCAAGAGCACGGAGGCATTGTCTCATTGTCATCCTCAATCAGACTTTGTTCGATGGTTTGCTCCTCGGTTCGAACGTCTTCGGTAGCTTTTGCAGGTTCGGGCGATATCTCGCGGACCCTCTTGACTCTCTTCCTCCCATAATTGGACATAGATGGCGAGGGATCTTCGTTCCCGGCTTCTGGTTCGGACCTTTTTGACTGTTGCTGTAATGCATCTGACGGTGCTTCGAGAGATTCATCTACAGCTGACGTATCGTCACTTTGCTGCTTACCGAAAGCCGACTGCACGAAACCGTTCGCAGAGGTCGCTCCAGGTTTGCGAGCGTTTGTATTGGGAAGTCTGCCGAGAAGACCTAGCAGTTGCATTTCTTGACGTTTCTCGTAGTCTGTGTTAGCAGCACCTGGCCGTATCTCTTTTCGTTGGGTGTTACCGCCTAGGACTGGCTCCAGGCGGTTCACTCCTATGACCTGTGGCTCCTCGTTGCCTGCATGAGGACGGGATGGGAGAGGCAGTTGTGTTCCAAATGGCAGTTGTGTGCCCATCATCTGTGATTGGAGCTCGTCGCCATGCGGCATGTTTCCATCTGAACCCATGTTATCCGCCGTAGCGTCGTTAAGTGCTTCTACGTCCATTTCCTCAGCACCAGATGCCAAGCATCGGCGGTCCTCTTGCTCGCGGATATGGCGCAGCTGCTCTAGCAAAACACCAGTCCGATCGCAAGCATGCAGTGGCCTCAGACTCTCACGCTCCAGATTCTGTACACGTTCGCGGTTATCGCCCAGCCAATCGATCCGATCTAGTATCAAGCGCAGTCTTTCGGGCGGCGGACCGTACGAGGTGAGGCGGATAGTGAAGGTGCGTACGGCTACTGTGGTGCCGATGGACAGGTGCGATAGCGCGGGGAAGTTCTGGAGGAAGTTCCGAGCGCAGTCGGGCGTGAATTGGGAGAGGATCTGAACTTGGCCGTCGGTAAGCGTAAGAGGCGAGACCTGGTACAAGTGGTGTTAGATGTAGCAGCGGCAATGGGCGCAGTATCACCTGCCTTGAGTACCAGCAGTGCGCTGTTGCGGTCAGAGTGGACGTAGTTGATGATGTCCAGAGACGATCCGTTATCGTGGTACACGTCCCACTGCCTGTGCAATTGGGCTCTAACGCCAGGCCGCTTCTTCTCAAAGGTGTCCTGGAGCCACTGGTTGCCTAGCAGCAGCTGGGACTCGAACGTTTCTTCAAGCCAGGCGCTGAGGCGAAGGGCCATGCAATGGGATGTCGCGGCGCCAGTGGGAGACGCGACGCGTTCTGGTCCCGGCGAGATGTGCGGGGAGGAGGAACAACAAGCCGTGTGGGGACTCGTGGAGAGAACATAATAGAGTCCTGTCTAACTGAGAATAGCGGCTGATGCTTCACTCGTCCAGCCAGGCGCGTTTGATCTTGGACCACCATTCACGGCGGCTGCATCTCGTGGCTGGAGGGCATGAATTCATGCCGAGGGACGTGGGGGCGGAACAGCGAGCGGAATTCCTTGGCGGCTGCGCGTCATGGCCCGCCGCGTTTCCTGCATGCCTAGCTAGCTGTATGCACCTCGTGATGCTCCAGGTGCCAGTGCCGTCGTAGCTGACTACTGTCGGCGCCTGGAATCTTCTTCCTCATTCCCATGAATCCGAAGCAACACACGTGTAACGAATCATCCGCCATCCTCGACTCCACCTCGCTGTCCGCCAGACTACCTAGGCATGATCCCACCTGAAGCCTGATGCTGTTCACCACAGGCCACTGTCGGACGCCGATCCGTCTGGACACACTCGATACTTCCTACTGCACCCGCAGACTGCAATTCTTCCAACGGTAGCCATGTCCAGAGACTCGCGGCGGGGCTCGCTGCAGCCGCCTTCGCTCTACCAAATGCATGCACAGGCATCACGCTCCGACACGCTCACCACCTTCGACGACTTCACCGTGCCACCGGCCCCGAGCTCAGTTGGTGAGCCCAAGGGCATAGACTTGGTACAGGGTGGCTTCAGTGGGCTGTACAGTCGCCTGCGAGCTTCTGTAGGAGGCGTCAGAGAACAATCACAAGATGGCAGGAGCGGGACTTCGCCGGCCTCCAAGTCAGCGGCTGTCACTCGAAGCCCAGGGGGGACTTCCGTGTCTTCACCCGTTGTCACCTCTAGGCCGTCATCGCGCATGCAATCTCCAGCAACAGCCAACTTCCCTGACGCCCTGCCTCCCTCCCGCGACTCCAACATATCTAGTACTACGCTCTCCAGTAAGACGTCCATGAATGCGTCCAAGGCTTCCCTCGGTACTGCGCGGTCCCGGAACTCAATGACCCCGAGCGTCGACACAGGTCATACAGCAAAACACGACGAATCCTCGATTCTGAGTCCTATGGGCCCCCACTCTAGGAGCCAGAGCACCTCCACCGTCGACTTACCAAGAAGCAACACGCCGAGAGATCCTGCGCTAGGAGCCCAAAGGCTAGATTCCCCGCGCTTCGCTCCAAACCGGGACAACGCTACTAGGAGACAGAAGGGCGACTTTGACCTGGCAGGTCAGGAAAGTGACGATACCGATGACGATGATATGGTGCTCGTGAAAGGCGAAGGTCAAGCGGGTGATAGCGCCACTTTCAAGGCCGGGTCAGACACCCCGCGCGAAAGTCTGAGCAGGGTCAGCTCCCGCGCTGACAGCCAATATCAACCCACCCGCTCTGCGCCTAACAAGCCAAGGGAACAGCCTGAGAAGTCCCCAGAGAGGATTCAACTCGGTCGCAACAACACCGCTAGCTCCCAAACTACCATACACGCACCGGAGCCGCAGCGTCCCCCCATGCTCCATGTCGGTCCTTCACACCTCCCAGGCTACCGGCCTTCCAGGGCCTCTTCTTCTGACGGGTTGAGCTCTATCATCACAACTTCCACGATACGCACTCCTGCTGTTGCGCCTATCGAAGAGATTCAGCGACAAGCCCAGGCTGCGCCTGCGGTACACAACATGTCAAGAAGTACCTTTACTCAAATGCGAAGAAAGATCCTAGACCGCGAGTTTTGGATGCGAGACGAGAATGCTAAAGCTTGTTTCAGCTGCGGTGATGCTTTCACTACTTTCCGACGTAAGCATCACTGCCGTACATGTGGGCAAATCTTCGATTCCAAGTGCACGTCTATCGTGTCAGGTAAGATATTTGGACAGCAAAGCAACCTGAAGGTGTGCAAACCGTGTGAGAGTATCATATATGGCCACGACGATGACTCGTCCGACTACACTGATGATGGCGACCAAGGTTCCCTTTACGACAACGGGGACAGGACTCAGTACTCGGACGACGACGAGGCTGATCATGTTGAGAGTGATCATACAAAGATCGGAACACCGACCATCAGCATCCCCATGTCTCGGAAGGTGGGCAGTGAAAAGAAACGCCGGTCACATGTCATAGAACTTGGTCCTCAAACTTTGACCCGTCCGAGCTCGTCGCGATCTCTGCGGTCTCTGGGCGGGAGACCCCGTTCGTCGAGCCACAAACGACACCCTTCCAAACACCAACACATGCGTAATGTCAAGCATGACGATCGCGCGCCCTTCCATCAGTTTCACGATAACTCACGCAGTCAACCAAGCCTGTCGGCCTTCCACCACGATAACATAATCGACCCAGATCTTGCTCCCTTTATGTCGGACGAGGGCTCGAGCGAAGAAGATCATGCCAGCATCTTCGCGACTCTGAGAGAGGATCCTGCGGCTGGCGCGAATTTGGACCATGAAAGGGGTGGTTTAGGTGGTCTGTTGGCAGCCATGAGAAAAGGGAAGTCAAGGGCTGGTGATAGAAGTGTCATAGGCGCGGGTCATGCTCGAGATGCAGATAACATTAGCATCACAAGCCGCAACGGAAATCGACCGTCCCGACGAAGGAATCTGAGCGTAAGCAGCATAACTCACCGCGCCTCCCCAAGGCGATCGAAAAGCAACACCCTGTTAAGACCTTATACCGGCTACGGCGGTAGCGGACCGGGAACACCACAACTCCAGCCGTCCCCTTCACCAACACCACCCGGAGGGAGAATCACCCGTAGCGCATCAATGCAGGGTATGACACCCAAGGTCGAACTCAACAAGGCTAGTCTGGATCATGCACGAAAGCTCCTGATACAGATGTTGAATGACGCTGGAGTACCGCACGCGTCCAGTTGGGAAAAGGCCTTGATCCCGATCTTACGACAGTGTACAGATGACGTCAATCCTGATGTAGATAGAGGAGATGACATCGACGTGAGGAACTACATCAAGTTGAAAAAGATCCCGGGTGGTAAGCCAAAGGACACCGCATACGTATCGGGAGTGGTCTTTACCAAGAACGTTGCCCTGCGGAGTATGCCGCGCAATATACCCAACCCAAGAATCGCCATCATCACTTTCGCTATTGAGTATGCGCGACACCAAACACACTTCATGAGCCTCGAGCCCGTCATTGCCCAGGAGCGGGAATACCTTCGTAACCTCGTAAGTCGTATCGCAGCTCTCCAACCTCACGTCCTGCTCGTACAACGTAATGTGTCTGGCTTGGCACTCGAATTTCTGGAGAAAGAGGGAATTGCCGTAGTCTACAACGTCAAGCCTACAGTACTGAACGCCGTCGCGCGATGCACAAATTCGAAAATGATCTCATCCGTCGACAAGTTGGCCATAGACCCAACCCATCTTGGGTCTTGCGGCAGGTTTGATGTCAAGACCTATGTGCACAAGAATGCGAGGAAAACCTACATCTTTTTGTCTGGGTGTCAGAAAGAACTCGGCTGCACAATTGTTCTACGAGGTGCCGAGAGTCATAACCTGGTCAGGTTGAAACGCGTTACTGAGTTCATGACATATGTTGTGTACAACCTTCGGCTCGAGACTTGCCTGATGCGCGACGAATTCATAGATACACCAACAGCTTCTATTACTGGTACTCTCGCCTTGGACCGCCAAGATCAAGACGGCTCACATACTCAAAGCGGTGGGGACGATACCGCTTCCCATCCTACTAACGCGCTGCATGATGGAAACGACCTGCGATCTAGCGATGCTGCACCCTCCTACTATAGCGATATGGTTGAAAACCACCGAACAAAGATCCTCTCTTCTTCGCCATTCGTCAAGTTCATGCAACCTTATCTGCTCGAACAGGCCCGCCAATACGAAGCAAAGCTTGGCCATCTGAAGAAGCTCAAGAACCAGTACACTGCTGATGAAAGTGACGAAAAGCCCGGTGAAATTGGCCAGAAGTTCGAACTCGTACAGCCCGAGATGGTCCACACCGTGGTGGAGAAGGCTTCAAAGCAAGTTCGGGAATTCCTATCTGCAGTGCATGCCTCAGAATACGACAAGGCATTGAATCAGTACCTGACACAAAAGCGACAGTGGGAGCAGTATCTCTCGGGTAACACGGATCTTTACGACCCGTTCAACCACCAGAAGATCGCCGTACTCTACAGTGTTGTCAATACTGTAACCTCGACTCCCTGCATTGGCCCAGAAATCATTGCGCTTGGCTTTTACCAAGAACATGATTATGATGACGGCTTCACGCCAGACTGCACATTAGGCCAATACGTGGAAGACCTGTGCACTTCAGCCAGTGTCGCCTGTGAAGTGGGCAATTGCGACCGGAGAATGCTCGATCATTCTCGGCAATATGTGCATGGAGAAGGTCAAATGACGGTCATTGTCCAGAAGCACCCACCGAAGCTGAAAGGCATGTATCAAACCATTCTCATGTGGAGCTGTTGCAGAATATGTGGCCAGGAAACCCAAGCTTTTCCTATGTCGGAGTGGAGTTGGAGATACTCTTTTGCCAAATACCTCGAGTTGACTTTCTGGAGTACCAAACTGCATCCACGAGCGGGTATATGTCCCCACGACATTCACAAGGACCACGTCCGCTACTTCGGCTACAGCAATGTTGCTCTGCGTATCCAGTATGACCCTGTACCGATGTACGAGGTCATCGCTCCCAAGCCGAACGTGACCTGGAAAGTGGATAGCGACCTAAGGTTGAAGAATAGCCAATATCTGATGATCGAGGAGAAGTTGGACTGCTTCATGGACTCGCTTCGCGCTCGTATCCAGGGGATACATGTCGAAGATGTCATTCCAGAGAAGGTGGATGTTTGCCGCAAGGAAGTTGAGATACTTCTAAAACGCGCGAACGAGGAACACGAGTGGCTGAAATCCAAACTCCAAGACAAGTACATGAACTCCAAATACTACGAGATCATCCCCATGAATCGCGCCATTCGCGCCATTCAGGAAAAGGCAATCGCCTGGGATGTGACTTTTCTGGAGTTTGAACAGCAGTTCTTCCCGTCCGAGCGAGATATCAGGAGGTATGCGAACATGCAATTGAAGAGATTCTTGGAGCGGGATGAGTCTACGAGCTCTTTGGCATCCGTGGACGAGGGCGGGGAATCAGGTGCGGACGATTCGTACATCGATGAGAAGGATGAGTCGATTGCGTTATCGCCGAGGCCATCTAATCTGTCACCAGAAATGGCCCGCGACATGTTGAGCTCCGTTGTCAAAGAAGAGAGTTCGACTAGCGATCAGCCTTTGGACGGGGGAGAACAGACGTCTGGACCCACCACGCCCCCTCTGACCAAGCCTAGTTCAGATTTGCCAATCCAGACCCCGCGGGAGGCACTTGAGCGAGAAGACGTCCGTCATTTGGATCTTGCAGTGCCCTCCAACTATCCTGAGACACCTGCAGTCGGCAACGAAGAACTCACCAAGACACCAACTGTTGCTTCTGATCCTAACAAGTACGACGAAGGGTCGCCTACACCTACCAGTCTTCCGAGGGTAAATCCGATTGATAAGTCGCTTGCTGAAGCGATTGAGAACATGCCGAGTAGCCCATCACCATTGCCGTCAGCTTCGAACATCACAGCTGAAAGCAAAATTCCGCGGCTGGTCGAGCCCGGTCGACGTGAGACGCCGGCCCGGCCAACAGCACTTGTGAGAACACAATCTCAGCCTGGAAATATTGCTAAACATATCGGCCCTTTCCCAGGCTCGTCGGTCTCCAACAACGGGCCCACTAGTCCGAAGCCAAACTCCAACGACTCTACAAAGGCTTTTGAGCGTATGACAGAACGACTTGGGCTCGGGTTGTCTACCCCAAAGCAATCCAAGTCTTCATCTCGCATACCTCGGTCGATACCTTACAAGAGCCAAAACAAGGTATCGAAGATTGCGCAGCATTTCGAACAGCTGTCACGAGAATTTCAGAACCAGCGTATGCGCGAGAGACGTAATGATCGAGCTAGGCAAGTGCGCGCGTTCCCACTAGCCTCCTCTAAACCGGTTGTCGAGGTGTACAAAAACGTCCATGACGCTGTACAAGAGAACGAAGATTCTGATGAAGATCTTCGTACTCCAACTCCTCCTCGGGCGAGTCTAGACAACAGTACACTTGGGGACAGCACTTTCACAGAGCACACAGGTGACACAACAGCGTCGCAATCACCGGTGGAGAGGCGACACCCTCATGATGAAATGGCCCAACTTCCCAGCAGCGATGAGTCACCCAAATCACCAAGCCACTTCCCATCAGATCCCGAGAACGACATCAGTGACACGGAGACGACGCCAGAAGACATTCCTCTACCGGAGAGCCTCGCGGGCTCTCAACTTCTGAGTCTAAGTGACTCGCAGCTGGAAAACTCTCTTGAGCTCCCCAAACACGAGAAGAACACATTACTCAAAATTCTTACCAGTTTCTGGTCCGAACGATCAGCAAGTGGATGGACGCCGCTTGAGTATCCATTCTCACAGATCGAGCACGTCTGGGAGAACTCGGATATCATCATCCGGGAAGACGAACCCAGTTCCATTATTGCATTGGCGCTATCGTGTCCAGATTATGTTGCCAAACGACAAACCTTCCGCGATTTTACTTCAAGTGATGGCGTTATGGAAACGTTTGAAGAGTCAGTCGAACGAAATCTGCTGCATGAAGAAAACCACAACATCCGCTACAGTTTCACCAATCGTGGGGTAAAGGCGCACTGCAAGATTTTCTACGCCCAATCTTTCGACGCACTCCGCCGCAAATGTGGTGTGGCAGAACGTTTCGTGGAGTCCCTCTCCCGCTGTTCGAAATGGGATTCCAAGGGCGGGAAGTCCAAGTCAATCTTTTTGAAGACCCTCGACGACCGATTTGTCCTGAAGTCACTCTCTCCAGTCGAAGTTCAAGCATTCTTCAAGTTCGGCCCCAACTACTTTGCCTTTACGCACCAGAACCTCTTCAAATCGCTACCCAGCGTCATCGCTAAGATGTTTGGCCTTTTCCAAGTCCAGATCAAGACACCCACCGGTCGTGACTTTGACTGGTACATGCTTGTTATGGAGAACCTATTCTACGATCGCGAACCGAATCGCCGCTACGATCTCAAGGGCAGTATGCGCAATCGCAAGATCCAAGCCACTGGCGAACGAGATGAAGTTCTTCTCGACGAGAACCTTGTTGACATCATCTACTCTGAGACACCCATCTTCGTCCGTGAGCACACCAAGAAGTTGCTCAAAGCTAGTGTGTTCAACGATACGCTTTTCCTATCACAGAACAACGTTATGGACTACTCTCTCATGGCAGGCTTTGACGACACACAACGCGAGATCATCGTAGGCATTATCGACTGCATTCGCACCTACACCTGGGACAAGAAGCTGGAGAGTTGGATCAAGGACCGCGGCAAGAACAAGCCTACCATTACATCGCCGCGTGACTATAGGAACAGATTTAGGATTGCGATGGAAAAGTATATCCTCCAAGCGCCCAACTGCTGGCACCAATTCAGTGGTAGGCTCGTTGGACAGAGCGTCGATGGACGAAGGGCGCTGGTTGAGGGCAGAAGCAGTATGGATGCCGGGCACAAGAGGGGCGTCAGCGGTAGTAGTGCGGCAGGATCGAGTACGGTAATGGATATGGGACGCACATTGGCCTATGGTGATGGCCGCAATGTTCGGAGGGCATGATTTGTTAAATTGATGACCATGATTCTGTTAAGTAGCATAGCGCGGGGGTATGGAATTCCAATCTGAATACGTCTAATGACCAGGCCTAATGTGACAACGCGCGCCCATGCAAAAAGTCCACTAAGTCTTCTTGTCCTTCTGATCCTTCAATAGCGCTCCAACAACGCCCTCTACGCTCCCCATCTCCTCCTTCCCGTCCCTCTCCACAACATCAGCCAATCCATTAAACACGCCGGCAATCTCCCTGAACACACTCGCCTCACCCGCCCTCCCACCTTCCGTTCGAAAACACTCACCAATTTGCATCATCTCCTCCACCCACCGATAAGCCTTCCCTGTACACCCCACCACACTCTTCTCCGCCTTCTGTCTCGCACCCGGATTATACACATCAAGATACTCACGCAACGGATCCAGCACACCCAGCGACTCCGCTGACGAGAAAGATTGCAGCGCCAACGCCGTAAACCCTTTTGATAGCGCTGCGAAACAACATTTCAGCCCGGACGCTGTCCCGACTTCCCCGCCGAGATACCGCGTGTTAAGTACTTCAGCTAGATGGGCCCCGGAAATGGGTGCAGAGTCCAGAGGATGAGGTCCCGATAGGGGGATACCGGGTCTTGTCCAAGTACTCTGTTCTGTCTGTGACGGCGGCGGCGCTGGTGGGCCACCGATAATGCCCCCGTCTACAAACACAACACCCTTCTCGTTATGCTCAAACAGTCCCGCTATTCCTCTTACCGTATCTGGACTGATAGCATTCAGATCCAAATACCACACCTCTCCCTTCCCCTTCCCCATCCTCTCACTCTCACATCTCTCCGATTGCAGCGCAGACACCACGCGTTTCGCCGTCGCCACGGCGTCACGTGGTGGCACGATACTCAATATGTAGTCTGCATCTGCGACGAGCTCCTCGTCTGTAGCATAGAGGTGTATGCCAGCGGATTCCGCGCGCGCTTTTGTGGCGGCGCTGCGGCCGCTGATGTTGGTTGTTATGCGGTAGTTGTGCGAGGTGAGGAGTGCGGCGATGCCGAGGCCCATTTGCCCGATTGAGATGATGGCTACTGTGGCGAGGGGGGTGGACATTTTGGGTGAGGAGGTGGTGTGTCGTGTTACGGTACTGGGATGAGACGATGATGTTGTTGGGGTATCCATGGTGGGGTGGGTGAATGCTGACGGGAGCTCTAACGCGGAGGGGTTAGTGGGGTGTGGGGATAGGGTTTTGGTGCCGTTAAGGCCGTTGAGCGCTGACAACGTCGAACAGCTGATTATGCAAAGCGCATGTTGATACCACTGGATTTCTTGCTAAATTCTGATAAATTTGAGTGAGGACGACTAGCATCCTATACGGTCTCTTTCGTAACACTCTATACGACTACGTCTTCGCGTTCCACCTCAAGCGTCCCAACACTCAGAACGGCTTCAACGAGTTCAAGCTCTTAGACTCGACTTGATATCCATCAGCCTGGTAACCACTGGTGAAGTAAGACGCCGCCTGTGTGTTTCCTTTCATAGTCCACAGCATCCAGTTGAGGATCGCCTTGCCAAAACGGCCGCCATTCGCATCGCCGAGGGTACCGCCGTGGCCGACGGGAATGTTGCCCTTCCAGGTCGGAACACCAGCAGGCATGTTCTTGTAGTCACGCTCACCCTAGAATCCTTGTTAGTTCATCGTGCACGCAACAGAATGGAGTAGGTAAGGAGAACTTACGTTGCCGTAAGCGATGTCGCCTGAACCACCCAATACGAAAAGCACTGGCTTCCTCCAGTTACTGGCCGCAGTGTAGTTTGTCAGCAGACCTGAGCTGATGATTCCGATGGTGTCGACGCGGCTGTCCCAGATGTTGTCGATGGCTTCGACGCCACCGCACGAGAATCCTGCGGCCATGATCTTGCTCGCATCGACGTTGGCATAGTTTCCTTTGCCGGCGTTCTGGGTGACCCAGTCAATGGCTTGTCTCATGGTCTGAGCATTGGAGGTACCGCCGCCGTTGGGGCCACCCTCAGCGATGGCGAGGAATCCGTAACTGGCGATGTTCTGCAAGAGAGCCGAGTTCGAGCGGCCGTCGGTGCTGCATGCACCGTTACCCCAGACGAGCACAGGGAGCTTTTCGGAGCCGGTGCTCTTGGTTGGGTAGTAGATTGTGTGGCCTTGGAGGGAGCTCTCGGTCTTGTAAGTGCCCGGAGCGTAAGGGCCTGCGCCACTGCCTTGCTGAGCAGATGTCAGTAGAGTCTTTGAAATAGGAGAGGTGTTGCTTACCTGTCTGGCTTCGAGGTTGAGCGGTGTTGCGACACTGCTTTCAACGCACAAAGCCGCAACGGCGAGAGTGAATGAGTACCTCATGCTGATGGATGCGAAAGAATCGAGGAAGACGCAGAACGAGCTGATGGAGATGTAGGTAACTGAGTCAAGTCCAAGGCATGTTATATACCAAAAAAACGTTCCTATTACACTAAAACGTCCCCAATGTACCAAGACGTCCCTATCATGCTAAGACGTCCCCATCACACTAAACAGCCCTTGCATTCGTCCTCCATCACTTCTTGGGTGCCCACCACACGCTCTCGTCTGCAACCATTTTGATTGCAAAGGGATAAAATCATCGCGCCAACCACCAGTAAATGTGGGCTTGCTATATTCTGTCGGGCCTATCTCGTCGGGGTTGAGGCTCTAGTTGGGCCTTTTGTTATAGATGGATCCGGGGTGAAAAGGTCACACATGCTCTTTCTGGTATGCGATCGTGCGCTAGCTAAGAATGTGTGCTTCAGCTTAATATATGGTGGGTCGACGTTGTCTTGGCCGGTGGTTAAGCTCCCTAGTCAGGTGCCGGATGAGCTCCTCGGGAGTCAAATGCGAGATCGTGCATCGGGGGATAGTATGTCGATTGCGGGGAAGCACATCGCGTATCTTTATTTGCATGCCGGCTGATGCAAACGTGCAAGCATCATGTTTAGGCGAGGTGGTGTCGAGTATATGTGAACAAACATAT
This sequence comes from Alternaria novae-zelandiae, assembly GCF_023758075.1. NCBI lineage: Eukaryota > Fungi > Ascomycota > Dothideomycetes > Pleosporales > Pleosporaceae > Alternaria > Alternaria novae-zelandiae. The sequence continues at coordinate 377,533 of NW_026056963.1, forward strand.
ACAGCTTGGCGCACTGGTGTTTTGCCATTGCGTCACGGTACTAATGCATGGTAGCGAATATCCTCAACGCTGATTGACGGTATCGGATGTATCAAGATCTAAAAGGCTAAAACTGCGATCGCGAATGCGAAGAGGTGGGCAAGTCGTCAATTTTGGCGGCTATGACATCGCCGTCATTGTCACTCATTACCGCAGTGAACTTCCAAGGTTTGTATAACTCATCCGTTCTCAACCGCCGCTAAATCGAGGATTTCATCTATATTTTCTGCTGAAACTCGTGCGCTGTGCTGATATATGTGTGTGCATAGCCTGCCGCCTGTACAACGGCCCATAAAGATGACGAAGGAGATCCATCAGGTTATCCCTCCAAATCTCCGATAGATCTGACCAAGATCTTGGAAGACACGGAGTAGATATGTTATTCTTGGCGTTCATCAGCTCTCTCCTTCAATGCTTTCACCCGTGTACCCAGTACCATGTCTGTCGGAGGTCTAGTCCACCTCTTTTGATAATTGCCTGGCCGCAACAGGGCCTATTGGTCTGGGCACACAGCGGCCGCCGCCTGGTTCGCACAATCGTTGCCTCCATGCTGCCAGCATTGACTCTGAACGCCATTGATAGTGAAGAAAGTGCTGTAGAAGCACTGTGCCATGTTCTGTGTCACGTTCTCGCAACGGTAAAGACAACGTGGGCAGTATCTCGCGTAACTACCGGCTTCTTCCTCACAGATCTCCAAAGGCGTCGTGGGAGTAGGCGTAGGCGTCTGGCTGGTGCTGGTTACAGTCACAAGGGTGCTGGTGGCAGATGATGGTACAGGCTTGCCCAAGTTTCTCTCAATACAGTAAGAGTTATTCGGAATGACTTTGCAGCCATCAGCCAGACTTGGGTTCTGTTTCACGCGTTAGTATATGCGTAGAGTGTTGTGGCGTTCGTTTCGTACATATTCCGTCAACTGCGCATCTGTGAGTCCCCAGTATGCACCTATACTGGTGCATGTATCGGTCTCTGCGGCGACATGCCACCATGAGCAGTCTGCGACGGTGTCTGGAGCCGCAGTAGTTGGAGGCTCCTCGAGATACGCTACGCTGAGCAGTGGTAGCAAGCCAAGACCGATAGTGAGTGGTGATAACATGGTGCAAGTATTTCGCGATGTGATGCAATATCGGCCGTGAAGATGTGAGCAAGAAGAGCGGACGATGGAGTATCTTTATACAATGAGCGCCATGTACCTAGATCTGACGGCGCCAGACCTAGACAGCATGCTGCCTGTGCAGTGCATTAGCCATATACAACATTCCAGGCTTCCATGGGGCCTGATGATCCAGCTCTAGGGCAAACGTCGTGCGAAATCCCGCTTCCCGAGGAATCAAGTAAGAACTTGCCGGACGGGGACGCTGGCAGCCTAGACGGGTGGAGGATTTCGCAGGATCTACGAACCCCTTGGACGCCTGATGACCAGCAACGAATCAGAGACGAGATGGCAGGACATGTATGTAGCGCAGATTTAGAGCTCGGACTTGCACGGCGACGAGAGTTGTATGTTAGGGTTTACAAGGCGTAAATTCAGTCGGTGTTGATGATGGTTCTTACTATACCAGGCCTGGTCTAAGGCGACAGCGCGTCCCGAGGTCCCGTCCGCGGCTTCCTCAAGATTCCAAGCCGCACAACGATGCAGCAACCAAATGTCCAAAGCACGTATTGCAGTCGCAGGTATCGCAAGAAAAAGCAGCTTGCAAACCATCCATCGCAAAGCTACCATGCACATCATCACACCCTACCCACACCTCCCCGCTTGCCACCACCCCTCCTCCAGACCAACACCCCCAAACCAAAACTTACGAACCAAAACACCGCGCTCAGAAACGCAAACGCCTGAGCCGCATTCCACCTACTGCACATCCCATTCCTCACCGTCATCTGATCCCACGCCCAGATACTACCACAATCCATACCATTCCTATAATAATCTTGCAGCAAGCCAAAGGCAGCGACCCACGCGCCGCAAAAGATAAGATCGCCAACAAAATTGACGATGTGAGACGTGGTGGGAAAGAGCCAGAGGAGGGATGCGACGACCGATATGCCGGCTATCATGACGCTGTAGATGAGGCGGCCGTGGCAGTCACTGGCGTCCATGTGGCGGATTTGGTGGAGGAGGACGGATGTCAGGACTAGGACTACGGCTGCGCAGACGAATTGCGCGAAGCGGAGGGTGATGGATAGGAGGCGGGAGAGTATCATCGTGATGTCGCGCGAGTGTAGTGGGTGAGGTTTGCTGACTGGTAGAATGTAGATTGAGGGTTGGGGTGACGAGTAGATAGTCGGGTTCGTGGAAGTGAGGTAAAGTTACGTCTTGTAGTAGGGGTAGATATTGCTTGATGCATGCGTATCGGACGAAGTTGATCTTATATCTTCGCAGATCCACCTGACAAGCAAACGCATGCTCAGACGTTGGATTGCTGCTGCACATGGAGGCATTATGAGTTCTTTTTCTAGTGCGGTTGCTTCCCATCACATGCCTTTAGACCAACGGCCTCTGTTTGCGCGCATTGCTACGTGACACCGCCAATCAAAGAGGGCTTATGCATCGTACTAATCGAGCTCCTTACTGCAACCCATCATAAACACCCTTCTCAGCCATGAACCATGCCGGGATAACCTTGGGATCACCATTGGGAAGCACCTGCGAAGCCAACATACCCGCAACCCCCTTCTCCCTGTCCACCCACCAGAAGCAGTTACACAAGCCCATCCACCATAGCGTATTAGCCCCACGACCAGACGGACCAGGCTCAATTGTGATGAAACCGCCAAAGCCCCATCCCTGAGGAGGGTTTCCAGGCTGGGGATACATATCCGCTGCTTGGTTGACGAGCAAAGGGTTCGCGGGTGGGACGTTGGCACGCGCAAAGTCGGGTTGGGAAGGGATTTGATTCTCCCACATGAGGTCGACTGTCTCCTTCTTAAGGATGCGCTTCTGGGTCTGTGGACTCGTTCCGTCGTTCAGTAGAGCAGCGAGGATCTTGACGTATTCGCTAGGTCTTGACCAAAGCCCTGCACCCCCGGATTGGAGGAAGTCTTTCTGTTTTTCTGGGGTGCAAGACAGAGGGCCGTTGTAGAGGTGCTCGCGTTCTTTGAGGGTGCCGTCGGTCTCGCGTTGGTGCATGTGTGCCAAATTCTGTTGCGCTTCCTTGGAGGGGAACATCGTTGCGCCCTCTGCGGCGATGCCTACGGGGGTGAAAATATGTTCTTGGAAGTATTCCCCTAGTGTTTGCCCTGTGACGCGTTCGAGAACGATGCCAGCCCAGTCCATGTTGACCTGCAATTCTGTCAATATCTGGGACGGGACGAAGGATCTAGATGCAACTTACGCCGTATTCCCACATACTTCCCGGTTGATTCACCAGCTTCGAATCGAGAATGTCGCGTTTGTCTCCACTGCTCCCTTCGATGCCATCCGCTACGAGCCTCGGATCCGCGAACCGGTATCCAAATCCTGCGGTATGGCTCAGCAGCATTCGTACTGTGATTCCCTTCTCTTGCTCAACACCGTTGACACCATCTGCATAGACCTTTTTCTCTGATAATTCCGGCACGGTTTTCTTGATGAATTCAGCATCATCCAACGGTACCTTGCCCTGTTCGACAAGCTGCAGCACAGCAATTGCAGTGACCAGTTTTGTGCAAGAAGCAATCCAAAAGGTGGTAGTCTGAGTGTTCATAGGCTCCTTGGAGTCTACACCCAGCATACCTGAAGCATGCTCGACAAGTGTTTTGCCCGATTTGTCGATAGCGTGGAAGGCGAGACCCGGTGAGCCATCTCCAATGAAACCATCTAGAGTGCTCTTAATATCTTCAACAGCTTTAGTGGAGAGAGGCATGATGAGAGCTGTTATGTGGGTGGTCATAGAAGGTTGATCGTAGAATAGATCAGTCTTATAGAAGTTGCGCTATGTACCGAGGGTATCAATGTCCCGCCTCCAGCATCACACATACTAAGCCGAATCCAGACATCAGTAGTGGAGGTATGTAACTAGTTGTGGTGGACGTAAGCCACCGCCCGAGTACGTTCAGGGGCTATACGGATAGGAAAGACCAATGAAAGGTACCGGACATGAGACAATCGAGCAGGGCGAACATTAAGGACGTGGACTTGTTGATATTGAACCTATGAGTCGCATAACCAGTGATGGTAGAGGTTGCTCGCTCCACCCTACGCTACCCCGCAGCGGGGCATCATTCGGGTCATTAGTACAGTAGTGCACATCCGACGGACTAATATAGCGTGCCATCAACGTGAGCCTACTGTTGTACTACTAAACAGGACTCATGAAGCGACTGCATGGCTCTCTCTGGATGGTATTGTGGTTCCCTCGGAACATACTTCGAAACATGTGACAATCGTCAGCGATTGATATAACCCGGTGGGATTTGGGTACCAAGATCTCTGGAATCCACAGGGCGTACTAGGGATAAGACAAGCGACGTGGCTTTCAGCCTCGCTTTAGCACTGCTTTCAGCTCCTTCAAAGCAGCCATGATCAGTGGGACGGCAACTGGCCCTAGTAGGGGTAGGTACACAGCCACCTTGTGTTCGTCAGGGAAGTAGACCTGTCCGACCATGGAGCGCTCGAAGAAAGCTTTTTCGGCCTCCACCTCTGCAGCACGGGCGTGTTCCAGAGCGCTTGCGAAGCGGCCATCTCGAAGAAAGTCGCAGGCTTGCTGTAAATGTGCAATCGTCTCTTGCGTAGACTGGGCAACGTTATCGGGTACTGGGATAGAAGGAAGCTTCTGGTACACTTGAGCTAAGGCTCCCAACGTGGAAGATGCTGAGAAGATAAGGGATGCAGCTCGGACGCGTTCAAGAGTCGAGATGCGAAGTGGCAAAGATGCCGGACTCTGCGGCAGACCGAACAACGAGATGAGCTGATTCGAGAATGTGTGCATCGCTGGTGCGAGCATTTCAGCAGTCAAAGCAGCCGGCGTGTCTGCCTCGCCCTCCAAGTTCAGTATGTGTACACCACCCCATTGCGGAATTAACCAGCTGTTCCCTGCATTCTCCTTGACCAGAAGCGGAGACTGCGTGTGATCCGGTACATACAGAATGAAGTTGACGGTCGGCCCCTCGCCAATGCTGGGACTGAGAGGCCACTCAGCCGCGTTCACGAACCCACTAAGGTCTTCCTTGCGGAGAGTCCATGCCTTTGTAGTTTCATCGTACTCCGGCTGGCGAACAGACGGAGCGAATGTTGCGTAAAGTTGCACTTGTGTATCGACGGTAAAGTTGCTGATGGCGGAGAAGGCGTCAAGAAGGGGGCTCATGTACGTCTGGAGAGCAGTCTCGATGTCCCACTGGGAAGGTGCGTAGGAGGGACTGAACAAGGAGAACGTCAGGTGGTATGTTGGAGCATACTTCAGGGCGCGCGTGGACTGGCGCTGAAGCTCTGCGGACGTTTCTGGAGAAAGCGCCTTAACTTTGGCAGCATGTGCACCAGAAGTAGCCGACAACACGTGCGCCAACTGCGCCTGCTCTTCACCAAATATGTTGTGTAGTTCCTGAGCGAGGAATGTAGCGAGACTCGAGCCAGTCGACGACTGCGATGGAATCTGGTTGGGCGAGTAGTATACGTCTAGCGTTGGCGAATATGGCTGCAGCTGCGACCGTGGCGTTGTGCCCGTCTCGACAGGTATCAGTCGGATGACCAGGGCCACGTCCTTGTCATCGCTCTGGATGCTGGTTCCATCGACAATGACTTGTTGCGAGGCGTTTTGCTGCGAGGGAGAATCGGCGAGCATCAGTCGGAGGTGGTGGGCAGAGAAGTCGTTGATATCGTCGAGGGCATGTTGCGTCGTACGGAGGAGATGTTGCGCATCCGTGGAAGGGATCGGGGCCTCTACAGCGATGCGCAGAGGGAAGACTGGCTTACAGACCTGCCGCGGTGTCAGCTGTGTTGGTGACAGGATGTCATACTTTGGGGGGATCTACCTTGCCCTCAGCCCAGTCCGTCATGTCCTGCAGTGGCAGCTCTGCCCTGTAGATGGCTGTTGTCTTCAGCCATATTGGTAGGCCCAGGAACACCACGACCACCCAAAAGGAGAGGATGGACAGGCGGCGCAGCCATAAGCTCTCTTTCGTCTCTGGCGGAGGCTGCTTAGCCAATGCTACCGCGGTGGGTGTCGAAGGCGACTGAGCGGACGTCTGCTTCAACTCGGCCGACAGCGACGCGTCGGAATCATTTGGTGCCGCCATGTTGCGGTTGACTTGTTCCATGCTGTCACTTGGGGCAATGTCGCGCTAACACGCGCGTCCGTGCGTATGGGTCCACCATTCATGCTCACACGAGACATGTCCACTACCTCGCAATCACCTCATCCAAGAAAAAGAGTAAGCGTCCTAGAGCTCGCGTTGACGTCAAATCATCCATTTCGCATGTTTCTATGTTAAAGTAGGCTTGAGACTTGTTAAGGTTTTTATGTATGAGGTGCAACCACACTACTGCGCCATCATTCTAGCCATATAAACAAGCAGTAGACTGTGATTCATTCATGTTCTCTGTTCTCCATCATGAGCTTTCTTCTTTCGAAGGAGCTCAGAGACGTTGCAAGCATCAATTCAGACATAAAGTCCACCATACAGCCAGCGGGACCTGACATGGTCACGACCGCTCTTCTTTCAGGCGGCCTTCTATGAGCAACCGATGATCTAAAAGTTTGGATACGTGCAGGCTGTCACATTGCTCATCGACGTTGCCTTCGTGTGTTTAGGCTGGGACACTTTCAGAGTACAAAATCTGTTGTGATTCGCATCGTGACGTAAAGAAGATGAGGATGCTGTCATGGTTTTAGTTGTTGTTACCTTACTGAACTCGGGAGGGTCGGATCCTTGGCTAGGGTCAGATTCAAGGAAACGCGTGGAAGCAAGGCTGACTAGGCTTTAAACAGCGCGTTATTCTGTCAGCTGAGAAGCTTCGTCGATCTGGCCTCTGCCAAAAGGAAGCAGTACATAGGTAGTCAAGCGGCCCCGAGCTACAACGAGCAATTGAGTTTCAACTTACTTTGTATGCTTTCTAGAGTGCGGTCTCCAGGCATATTCCGAGGGCCAGTCAGTTTGCGCAGAATGTCTGAGTTACCTATTTATCATCTTCAAACTCATGTCTCGTGACAGCGACATGTTCCGTGGTCGTGCTTTGTTGATGGTCTGCTCGTGAACGCATGGTCCGTGCGTGACAATATGAGTGAATTCCAATGGAGCTACATTTAGCCCTCACGCTGGATTCCTTGATCAATCGCGAATCACCTAGTTTCCAAGTAGCTTCGCACTATTCATCACTCATCTCATAGCTCATCGTGGTTGTTTCAGGGACGCATGCGATCGAGACAGGCCAGCAAGGGTCAGCACGCGGGGAGCTTCGATCGACGTTCTTGCCCCGCCGACTAGACTACTTGCAGCGACAAACGGTCCGTGCTAAGCGGGGTTGCATATCTGGGGAAGGAGAGCTACAGACGTGACGCGGTGCTTGGGCACGAGACTATAGTAGCTACCCCTCTCAGCTGAGACAGCTTCGCTCCTTCCTACTACTCTCTCCTCCAACAACTTCATGCTCACTTCAACAACTTACTCAATCCATTCCAACTCACATCCTACTTCACATCATTCAAAATGAGTGCAATCGCTGACAGCACCGATGGCCCTGTCGAGCAGGTCAAGGTGCTGTTTGCCCTGTTCCCGGGCTACAACACGCTCGACGTGGCAGGTCCGCTTGAGGTCCTCAGTCGCTCTCTCCAGGACTCCAAGGACAAGTGTAAGCATAGAAGCTCAGTCAATTGGATGTTTGTTGACACTCCACAGCTAGCAAGGCCTTCAACTGCCAGTTCGTCGGCACAGCTGCTGCCATGACGTCCGTCCAGGGTCTCACCATCAAAGCGGACATGGACTACGATGTAAGCATACCCGCGAGAAGCAAGGAACCTACGCTGACATCCATCTCAGGACGCCAACGACGAGCTTGAGGACTTTGATGTCGTCATTGTTCCCGGTGGTGAGGGTGTCTTTGAGGTCCTCAAGAACAAGTCTGAGCCTCTTGGCCTCCTCACCAAGTACGTCGAGCTCCAGGAGAAGAGTCCCAGCAAAGAGCGCACCATCCTTGCCATCGATGTCGGTGCTCTGCTCCTCGCTCAGCAGGGCATGCTCGAGGGCCTTGCCGCTACAACCCACCCAGACTACTACGTCCGTCTCGAGACCATCTGTCAAGATGCGGCTAGACGCGACATGTCGGAGCGTACAGACGTCATGGAGGAGCGATACGTCGTGAACAACGCCCGCTTCGACCTAGGCGAGAACCCCGACGACAACCCGTAAGTAGGACTTGAATTGCGGTGGCATGCAACGCTCACCATTACAGGTACATCATCAAGAAGTCGCGTGAGCCGCCGAGCGCTCCCGAGGGCACCAACATGGGCCATGCTCGTAGGAAGTCGATCGCTCGCAAGGGCAGCAACGCCTGGCGCGACTCTCGCCGCCGCGAGTCCATCGCTCGACGTGCTTCCATGCCCCTGGGTGGTATGCGCGTCATCACCACTGGCGGTGTGACTGCTGGGCTCGATGCCAGTCTATACTTGGTGGGTTCTTTGGCTTCGCACGACTCGGCTCTGGAGGTCGCTCGTGCTATGCAGTATTCTTGGGTCAAGGGCGTTACGGTCGATGCGATCGATGTTTGAGCTACGGCTCCCGCGCGACAAGCGAAGGCGTTTACGAGGAAGGGTTGAACGGAGATCTGAGAAGGTCATCTGGAACATGTCGGGAATCATAGAGATTTACCACGACGAATCATGTGAGGATTCATTCGAGAGTATGTAAAGAATCAAGAAATTCTAAAAGAGCTTTTCGGCAGTGTAAGGTGTCGTTGTGAGACACGGCCGTGCCAGTGCGAAGCTCAAGCGTCTCCACAAGCTCCACAACAGGCGGGCAACCGATCTTCCGCTCTTTGCCTCACTGGTACCCACAGGATTTGCATCGCAACTTGCGCAGCCGTCAGTCTTATTTGCATTGGCTTGGTTACAGCCTTCATCATGACGCGTCTGTCATCTCCAATGAACGATTGCGCGGCGGGACCGGTCCATCTCGGCCAGCTTTCCACAGCCATCGCAGCTCGGGAATCCCGTTCACACTGCTAATCACAGCGTCCACCACTTCCGTGCATCAAGTGCACACTAAGCTCGCGAACCAGAACTATATAAAAGTGTAAGACTTCTAAGGTTGTGAGATCACTAACGCATATGCAGTAATAGTCGTCTCATGCGGAAGCGTGTGAGCCACTGGACGTCGGCACGCAGTCTCGTCACAGTAATCGACAGACTTTATCCACGGGCGTAGTATGTCGAACCTGGCATCTCGAAGCGCTCAAACGAAGCAAGCTCTACTCTCCGTCTCGTTGAAATCGACACAGCGCAGTGCAAGCTCGATGTTGGGCCAATCCCTGGAATACGTCGACCACACTGTCCACATGATCGCTACGGATCCTTGAACATCATGCCGGCAATTGAAGGACTTCTCCTTCGATTTTACTTTGTCACAAAGCCCACAGACTCTGTCTAGACGTCGTTCTCAAGCTCACTGTGCCCCGTCTGACTGAGTCTTGGAGACCTGCCACCAAGAACCCGTCGATCATCGCTTGCCCACGCGAAGACTCTGACGCTTTGACTGGCTTAGCATTATGGCCGTTGTTTCCAGAGCGAGCTTCTAGCCATACTCAGCCAGTGTCTCAGTGTGCCTGGGCCCTTTCCGTACGCTTACATGGTCCTGGGCCTATCATCTTCATCGCCTGCCTGCCATCTAGCTGACTCTGGGCGTGATCCTACGATGATTCAGCAGACGGGCACAGTACGAACTCTTTCTTGGCTCCAAGCATCACCGAATGTGTACTGCTACCATCAGATCTCGTCCTCATTAGGTGAAGCGACGGATTTCCCGCCCCCGCATGAGGTAAGCAGCAACCGAAGCGCTTCGTCCCGAACCAATCGCGGAACATGTGATGTCAAGACTGATGCATGAAGATGGAGCTGTCTTAGCAGCCAAGTCTTTATCATCCAGGTCACTTCGGGGTTTTGTCAACTTTCTGCTGCGATCGTCTAGTTGTTGACTTCGTATCTCACCTAAGAAGTCGCCCTGTAAGGACATGCTGCCTTACTCTGAGCTGTTCATGGCTCTCGTCTGGCGTGACTAACACAAGACCGCATCGAACTTTCAGCTCAAGCCAGTAAAGGTGACAGAAACACCATTGCTTACTGGAGACATTCTGGTTGCCACCCAGGCAGAACGAGCAGAAGGATTACGACTATGCTGCCAAGCAAACGACTGTTGCTGAACGGCCGGGCCTATCACACGTTCAAATACGAAACATACAGGACGCCTGTGGACGACAACGACGGGGGTGGTGAACAACGGAAGCTGGAACATTTAGCCAACGGAAAACCATAAATACCCCCTCGGTCGTCTCTTCTTTCTTCTCAGAATGACAACTCGCAACCTAAACGGCAATTGGATTGACACTCTCCGACGGCAATACGTCTACGACCTGAAAGACGACTCTCCCCATCCCATTAAATACCTTCTTTACAACCCCCACAAGAAGCAAGACTTGTACTTTGTTATCCCCAACAAGATCGAAGAGCCGCAACTCAGACGCTCTCTTGTCAAGTACCACCTATCTACCAAGGATACCTCAGTCGTCGAGTGGGAGAACGAGCACATCCAAGTCATCTACCACCCTCGATACGCAAAAGAACTACGAGAAGCCGCCCAATCAACCAGCGAAGCAGAAACCCAGAACGAATCACCAACTCCCGAACAGCAAACATGAAGTTCACTCTCGCCACCGCTCTTCTTCTCCTCGCTCCAGCACTCATCAAAGCCTGGAAGTTCGAAGTCTTCGAAGAAGACTGCATCACCTCTACTGACTTTAACGAGGGGGACGACGACGTCGAGTGTGAGGATACGGCGGAACCGCATGGTTGTTTCCGCATCTCTGAAATGGGTAGCTGCGAGATCTTCTTCCATGCGGATGCTGATGAGTGTGAGGATGGTGAGGTCACTATGTCATACACGGCTACGGACCAGGATCGCGATATCACGCCTGACTTCGAGTGGAACAATTGGAGCGTTCAGTGCTAAAGGCGAGGACGCATTACCGTCATGGTGGATTGGAAGCTGAGGTGTGTCTTGTCCGGTGGACTGTCCAATCGCTAGATACTTTACCTAGGTATTTTCGTGTTCCTTTAAGCTTTGCTGTGATAGCATGCCAATCGTTAGATACATACTACAATCGAATCTGTACAGATCTAGAGTGTTGACGCAAACGTCGCAAAGTCAGTGTGGACGCTGAAAACCACAGGAGCGTAGTGTAGAAGAAGCCGTCTAATCATTGCCTAGGTGCGCTGCAATAGGCGGCAGGCATTCAGTGCTACTTGAGATGGTCTCACTTTTTGATGTTGGAATACTGAAAAGAATGATCGGTAAACTTCATATAATTTGCGGAGTGTTTCTTCACCTCAACGTCACCTGGACCACGACGACACTCGAGGCCTCCATGGTATCTTCACGAGCGCTGCAATCAACGGATTCCTGAACCTGCCTAATCGGGACGTCCAGCTTCACGCTAGTCAGCTCTGACATACCCAATCATAGCCACGAAGTGACAGACCCGCCTAAACTTGCCCTCCCCTGCACGCGTCTTTCCCAATTCAACCGCCATTCCTTGGCCACGACGAACCTAGGCAAGCCACAGATGTCGCAACACATGGGCGCAATGATTGGACAATGAATGTTCATCACGTCTTTTTCGCGACTGGAGTGTCTTGGCTCCTGCGCGTCTGTCTGTGCATGATGCGTGCGCCCAGCTTCAATTCCTCTCGAGGATATAATCTTCTCCAGGGCTCTCTCCTAACCCAACTGCCCACATCACGGTCATACGCATGAGGTGACCATCATCAATGCCACTCCAGTCACTCATAAGTTCGCTTCGGAGGCGCAGTCATCGCGCCGCTCCTTCTCCAGGTCACCTGCAGGCAAATACCGAGAAGATACAATGGCGCCTCGTCGAAGTGTTTACTCGCATGTGGGATCTGGGGTTCACTGCGTTTGGAGGGCCCCCTGTACACTTTCAGATTTTGCATCGGAGGTTCGTGGAGGGAGTGGGGTTCCAGGGTGGGAGTAAGTGGTTGGATGAACAGACTGTAAGTATGCGTATGCGTGGTAGTGATCTCAACAGTATCAATACGAATGAACTGGGTTACAAGGAGGAGCTAGGAAATCTTCTTGAGACCGGATGAGAAGACGGAGAGATATATCAGTCCTCGACTACCTCTACAATGGAATCCCGTGCAACTAACAACACTCCCCAGTATCAAGAACTCTTCGCAATCTGCCAAGCGCTCCCTGGCCCCGCCTCCACCAAAATGTGCTTCTGCATCGCCCTCCTCCACGCGGGTATAGTCTCCGCCGTCTTCGCCTTCCTCCTCTGGAGTCTCCCCGGCGCAATCGGCATGTACGGTCTCTCACTCGGCGTGCAAAAGATGCCCGAACGCCTTCCACCCATCGTGTACGCCCTGCTCTCCGGTCTAAACGCCAGTACCGTCGGCATTGTTGCACTGGCTGCTGTTCAGCTAGCCGAGAAAGCCATCAAAGACCGCGTAACACGTATCTTGGTGATTTTCGGTGCGTGTGCGGGGTTGTGTTATAACGCACTTTGGTTCTTCCCCGTGTTGATTGTGATCGGTGGGCTAACCACGGTGGTATGGGATGTTTGGCTCGGACGACGCGTGGGTAAGATGAGAGCTGCGTATCTGGCTAAAAGGAGGAGAGCGAGGAATGAACAAGGTGATGCGGAAGAAGTTTCGGCTACCACGCAGACCATACCTATTGAACTTCAGCGACCGGAAGCTGTGAAGAGGAGGGTTGGGACGGGTAGCTCGACTGATCGTATTGTGCCTGAGCAGGAGGAGGCAGGGAGGAGTCACGCAGGTGAACATCCATTTGTTGATGATGTGACTTCGACGAATGGGCCTGTCGCTGATGTTAAGACTCACAACATCTCTGTCAAGGTTGGCATGTCGCTTATCGTGGGATTCTCGATCTCCTTCATCGTCGTCATGGTCATCCGTGGAACAGTATCCAGCACCCGGTCTTTCGATGTTTTCTCCAACATGTAAGCACCTTGTCTACCCAATCACTCCTCCCCTTCTCATCTCACACCACACAGGTATCTAGCCGGCACCATAATCTTCGGCGGCGGGCCCGTAGTGATCCCCCTCCTCCGCTCCTACGTCGTAGACCCAGGCTGGGTATCACCCCGAGACTTCCTCCTCGGTCTCGCCATCATCCAAGCCTTCCCTGGCCCCAACTTCAACTTCGCGGTTTACCTTGGCGCTTTGGCCATCGCCTCTGCCCCTACGTCTACGCCTACCATCGTAGGCGCCCTCCTTGGTTTCATTGGCATCTTTTTCCCTGGTATTGTGCTCGCAGTCGGCGTGCAGTCCATCTGGCAGGTTATGCGCACCAAGGCTTGGGTGGCTAGTCTGCTAAGAGGCATCAATGCGACTGCTGTGGGGCTGGTGTTCACGGCTGTGTATAGGCTTTGGGAGATTGGCTATCTGACGCCGGAGAGCAGTGATGGGAGGAGTTTGGCAGATGAGCCGTGGTGGGTAGTGGTTGCTGCTTTGGCGTATGCGGAGACGGCTTGGTTTGGCGTGCCGCCTGCGGTGGCGATTATCATCGGTGCCGTTTTGGGACTGGGGTGGTATGGGGCTGTTGGTCAGTAGTAGACTGGTCTATCAGGATTGCACACGAATCGCCGCTTTGCGAGAGGACGTAGAGCAAGATATGTGTATGTGTTGTTTGGATTATCTATTGTACAAATGCTAGATAAAAATCATACCAAAGGGAATGATTAGGGGAGATGCAACCCGATAAAAGGACCTCGACCCGCCAGCAAGAACAATAACCTAAGAAATGTCGGCCCCGATATCTGGGCGAAAAGAAATACCAGCAAGCAGTCCAGCGTTGTACGCCATCAGCACCGAAGCCTTAACCATCTAGTAGCCAATGAACCCCACTCCGAACGCCATCACATGCCGGTAGAAACTCCGAAGGGAAGCAGTAGTAGCACAAAAAGACATCGCGATGTCCATCACGGCACGAGTCATGCCGCTAGAAGACCACCGCCTCTTCTAGTTGTAGTATCCCCCATTCGGCGCGGAAGTAGACGTGTTCGGGTCGTTGATCTTTCCACCTCCGTTGTGAATGACTGGCGGGTTCTTGTATGATTTGCTGCGTGACGAGCTACCGGAGTTTGTGTATAGGCTCGATGAGGCGGCAGAGTAGGCTGCAAGTGTATTAGAGTCATGTCTTTGGGGTGATCTGATAGGAGTAGACAACATACATGTGGAAGATGTCGAGGGACGGGATGCGTAGGCACCCTTGCTCTGGCCGTAGGAGCCGTAAGATGAGCTGGACGACATGGTTGATTGGTGTTGAGGGTGTTGGAGGCGTTTGGATGCCAGTTGTGATTCGAGATGATCAGATGAGTGATCGGCGTGTGTTGAGTGATAGACGGTAATAGAGTTGTATCGGGTGTATACGAGACGACAAGGGCGTATGGCGATTCTGATCCAAAGTAGATTGTTGACTGAAGACCAACACGAGGACAGCTGTGACTCTTCTCGAAAGATGCTTGATATGACTGTAGATAATTGATCGATTGACTGATGAAGAGAAGAAAGAAAGCAACCACCCACCTCAACCCACGACTATTTATTCCAGGCAGACAGTACCTGAGGCCGCCAACCTACAAGACTCACCACTCGCAACGTTGACTGTTCTTTCTCGCCATCGGAGTTCTCCTAACGCTCAATGTAACGCCGTTGCCTGAATCGCTGGGCTAGGCGCGTGGTCGAGGTGAATGACTGCGCGATTGCGATGATTCACACGCGTGGCTATGTTCACCTCGGGACAAGTCCTGAGGCAGGACACGCGTGTGCGCGAATCAGCGATTAGGCTGCACTTCCCGTTCACCATTCGACCTGCCAAGAGGAAGAGTCATCATCGGCGGGTGCGGATTTACCGAAGGAACCAGTTCAATCGGCGTCGACTAAGATCGGGTCACGGCTAGAAAGGGTCGAGGTGGTGACTTGCATGGCGCAAAGGGCGTACGCGTTGCAGCCATCTTCTCCTGCAAGGCACATCAAGCGCATCGAACCTATGAAAAGGCAGCAGGAAATCTGTCAGAGACGCGTTATCCAGTGACGTGCCTGACACCCCAGGCGACAGCGGTGCCCGAAACGGATAATGACAAAGCGGACAGGACTGGTGAACGAGAAAGTCACCGGTTGACCGAAAGAAGATGGGGTGTGGGGGCTGGGGGCAATGTAGGTGCCTGGAGCTATTGCAGGCAGCATTGCAAAGCATTCACCGTGATGTAACGGCAAAAGAGCTCATCGGCGGCGTCCGATAATGAAGATAGGGGCATGTAATAGGAAAAAGGGCAGAAATGTCAAGGCAAAAGGCGGTGTTGTGGAGTAGGGTAGTAGGCGCAGTGGAAGGGTCCTGGTGTATGGCGGGGTTGTTGCGCCATCAATCCGAGCAAGGCTGTCGCGAGGCTGCACGCGATTCACGTGGGTGTTCATTCCGCACTGACTCAGAGCAGGTAGTTGTGGCGACTGCGCGGCTCTGGATTGCGCAACTGCGCATATGGTCCAGGTGTTTGCCAGCGCATAGCCGGTGAACTGCTGGAGAAGTCAGGACCGAACTTCTCGCCAACTACGCTGCGCATGCGCAGTAAGGTGGGCCGAGGGACATTGTTAATTTCCAGTATGCCAACGCAGAGCCGGTGAACAGTCGGAGGCATGGCATCTTCAACGTGTGACTTGGGCTGCTTATCGAGCCCGGCATACATGGGCAGCCAATGAGTCAAGATCGTCATCAATTGGTATCGAATGCATTGGGTATCGCTATATCCGCTCCCTGAACCTCCACGTCTAATCGTACAATCTCAGAGCCCCATTGAGATCACCAGCAACCACCTTGCTCGACTCCCTAGGATGCCACTGTACTGACAGCACAGGCGCATCGCTCGCCGGAATCTTATGGTACATCTTGCACGTCTTCCAGTCCCAGAAGCACAAGAAACCTCCACTGTCACCCGAGCTGATGAACTGCCCGTCTGGACTGATCGCCACATCTGGTGCATATCCAGCCACATTGTGCCCTCTGTAACTCTTCTTTCGGTTCTGTCGGAAGCGGTCGGTAGAGCTGTATACGGTGATCTGATTATCGGACGATTGGAAGGCAACGTATTTGCCTGACGGGTGGGGTGAGGAGCGGACCATGGAGAACATGTAGGGTTCGGCGATGAACTTGATAGGTACAGGAATGCCGTATTCCCACGCGCGTAGGGACTTGTCGTCTGATGTGGTGATGAAGCGGCGGTTCTCGTCGCAGAAGGTGATTGTGTTGACAGGCCCCAGATGGTGGTCGTATTCCTGCACCATCTCTCCGCTTCTTGTGTCGTACTGTAGGATCTTCTTGTCGCTCATACCGGCCAAGAACTCGTGTGGTGTACTAGGGTTTATGCGCACCACGTGCGGTGTCTTGCCAGTTGTGAACTTGTTCAGGCACTTTCCTGTCTCTGTGTCCCATAACTTCATGAAGCGATCGTAACTAGCTGATATGAACTGTGTGCCGCTGGGGTTGAAGTCGATGTCGACAACCGACTTGGTATGCCCAGAGTATGTTCGCAGGAGCTCGCGTTGGTGATAGACGTCCCATAGCGCAATCTTCGAATCGGCGGACGCGGAAAGTAGGAGATGTCCGCTGTCAGGCATGAAGCGAACCTGGGTAATCGACTTGGTGTGGTATTTGTAGGTGTGGATCAGCTTCTTCGGTATAAAGTTCTTGGGCTCGTAATCGCCAGTGAGTTTGATGTCGAGATCCGTGGGCACATGCATGTACGTCCGGCCCTGGTAATCGTACTGCTGGCTGCCAACAAACTCGCTCGTCTCGCCCTCGGCTTCGGTATCGCGGTAGTCTGTGCCGGCGAGCTTCTTTTGCGCAGGCGCAGCGTTGTCGACAATCTCGTCTTCCTCGTAAACTATTTCCACCTCGACGTCCGACCCGAACTCGTCGTCTGAGGCAGCATCTGGCCTGTCTTCCTCATACTTCGCCCATGGCCCCTTGTATGCGCCGGCGCCAGTCACGACGCTTGAGTCGCCCTTGCCTTCTCGCTTTCTCTTCTTCGACCCTGCGCCGCTCTCGATGGCGCGCTGACCCTGGCGGAAGGTGTGGTCGCTGATGTACGTCTCTGCAGCGAACCCAGTTGGCACCCTGCCCGAGCCGCCGGCAGGCATTCTAGCTGTTATGGAGATAGAGTAAGGGTCGCGAAGTGTGTGAGAGCCGGCGACGGTGTCGATATTGGGGTTCGACAAGGCTGGAAGGTGGATGGCGCAGAGTGTCGGATGCGAAGTTGTAGATGGAAGCTTCCCAGGTCACCAGAAAATGTGGGTGACTGCGCACGGACCACAACCCGACTATGCATTGCGTAGTTACATGTGAAAACTATGGTGCATTTACACGAGGCTAACATAACGCTATCATACCCCATAACTCGTTTAATCCCTCTTGGGTGAATTCCCATCCCCAAACCTGTCGCTCCAGGTATCCCGCATTATCCTAAACCAACAATCATGTCCTCTCGCTAGCAATATGCGCACGCGTGGCTCGCTTCCCCGAGCCGGATATCAAGTGTATCTATCCGTTAATCTTCAGCCGTCCCTGGATTCGGTCTTCGTAGCCCACCGTAATCAGTACAGCCGCGAATATAGCTACGACCAAGACGATGGGCGCAGTCTCCACCTAGTGAGACTCGTCGCGGATGAGGGCGACGATCATGCTGTAGAGGTAGAAGAAAAACATGAGCAGATGGAAGCCCAGCTTGATGAAGGATTCCTGTGTGGCTGTTAGCCTATCGCCATATACTCGGTATCCTCTCATCGTACCTTCTTGTGCACATTGAGCTTCCTGAAGATCTCCGTTGCGTCCAACAGATGCTGGTTCTCAAAGATCCTGTGACTGTCAGCATTGTCCTTATCCCTTGGTATAGTCCGGCCCTGCTACGTACTTCTTTCCGTTCCATGCCAACAGAGGTAGGTTCAGGATCAATGCGATCCAGTATCCGTTGATGAGGAATAAGAAGGTCAGGAAAGCGTGAACGGCGGCCTCGGGGATGATGTAGGTGTTCAAGCGGTTGCAGAGATCGATGGGGTTGATGTAGTCACTGGCGCAAAATTAGCATGTGCCGATCAAGGTACGGGCCGTATCGCGTAGATTGCTACGCCATGGCATTGTATGCCTAGGGTTGACTCACCATTCCAGATCGCTGTACATGATAGTAAAGAAGACTTGTAAGAACAGGTTGACGGCATTTATCAGCACCGCCAACAGGTACAACCATGCTTCGCCAGTCATTGTGGGAGTGTCGTGTGCTGCGTAGCACGGCTTTGGCGTATAGAAGGTTTAAAATAGACTAGCGAGGTCGCCAGTAGACACCTGGATACGAATGGACAGGTGGTCGACAGAGGTTCAGCACTCGGATGCGGTCGTGTGTTTGCAGGCTGCCGAGCTAGAACGCGGGAAGCTAGCTCGTGCGCGGGGCCTGGCTAGAGGTTGTGATGACGTGGGTGAGCGGTGGGGTTACACGACAGTGATGCGACGGTAGAGTCTTGAGTAATAACGTCGATTGCGAGGTCGCTCAAATTCTGGCGGGCGTTGGGCAGAGATGTTTGGATGACGTTGAGGCGGAGACACGAGTTGCTTCCCTGGACAGCGGGCAGGCACCACCACTAGCGTCATTCGCCTCGCTTGCAGGTGTGCGTTGAGCGGGCCAACACCGTCCGACCGAAGCTTGACCGAAGGTTGGTGATCTCACGGACGGCCGAATTGTTTCGTCGAAACGAAACAAGTTGCGCAAGCTATGACTGCCAACAACATGAACATCACTACAGACCGCCATCACGCGAATGCTGATGAAACTCAAAAGCCTCGTGCTATTGAATCACGCTATGCGTACTCTAAGAAAGTATCGTATAGCTATGTTATTCCCAAGTATCCAATCATCCTCAAGCAGCGGCCTTCGCTTCGCCATTCGTTTCACCGTTTGTGGCTCCCGGCATCGGTACCGGACCACCTGGCGAATCTGGCAGTCTTGCAGTCAAGACCTCCACGCCATCCTCTGTTACGAGTAGGGTGTGTTCTGTAGCGTGTTAGTCATGAGTGGACACATTGATGCATCTGCGGGGCTTACCAAATTGCGCTGTCAGAGAGCCATCCTGCGTGACACTAGTCCACTCATCTGGCCATGTCTTGTCCCTATGCGAACCAACACTAATCATGGGCTCGATGGTAAAGCACATGCCGGGCTTTGCCGATCCAACTGCCTTGTTCTTCGCGTAGTGAGGAACATTGGGTGCGCAATGGAAGAGCTGGTTGACGCCGTGCCCGCAGTATGTCCTGATGACGCTGCAGTTCTTGCTCTTTGCGTGCTTCTCGATGACGTTTCCGTATTCGCGGAACAGTGTGCCTGGCTTGACGATCTCGATGGCCTTTTGTAAGCACTCTCGCGCCGTCTCCGTAACGCGTACAGCATCCGGGTTTGCCAAAGCCTTGTCTCCAACGTAAAACGTCTCGTTCAGATCCGCGTGGAAACCGCCGTGGTAGACGGAAATATCGATGTTCAAAATGTCGCCATCTTTGAGTACTCGCTGGTCAGGGATGCCGTGGCAAATGACCTCGTTTAGCGACGTGCATACGGACTTGGGGAAGTGGCAGTAGTTGAGGGGCGATGGGTAAGACTGTTGCGGTTAACAAGACGTTCTGATTCCCTAACATTGTCGCTCTTACATCACGCTCGACAGTAGCCTTATGTACGAGCTCGTCGATGTAGTCAGTGGTGACACCAGGCACTGCGGCTCTTCCTGCAATGTCCAGAATCTCGCGCCCGTACCGACACACCTTGCGCATCGCATCTTGCTCCTCCTTGTTCAGGATCGTGATCTTATTCCTGTTGACAAACACCTGCTCCGAGCGCGGTATGCCGTCCTTCGCGTAGTCTGGGTGTCTTATGTGCTTCGGGACTTCGCGTCGCGGCGAGAGCGGGTATACGGGTCTGAGGGCTCCGGTGTACGAGTAGGTAGGGAACGGGTTGTAGTGGCCGGTGGCTGGATCCGGGTGAGAAACTACTTTCGGCGTAAAGATACTTTGGAGAATACTACTTTGTGACTTGTGCTCCTTCTTGTGCTCAGCCTAGAGGGCCGTTAGATTGTTTTGTCGGCAGTGTAAGAGCAGTCTCACTATGTACCCAGTTGCGCTTGAAACAATCCTGCGAGCAGAAGTAGTTCTCTTTTCCAAGCTTCTGACAGTTCGGACATTGGAGAGAACTCGCATCGTTCTCGCAGTCTTTGCCTGCGCACTTGCGCGGGGCGTCTGTGGCCATCGCGTGCCGTGGTATAGGGCGTGTAGAGGGTGTGGTCGAGGCGGAGGTGGCCTGGTATTCACGTGCGCTCTACTGTACAGCGCGCAACGAACGTATATGTGCGAGGCAACGGTTTGCGCACGGAGGAAGTGGTGGACTGCGACCTTCGTTCGTCCCACGGCATCGTCAAGTCGGAATTCGTGCAGGGGTCCAGGCCGCCGGCCGCCGATCACCGATTACTAAGTAGCCAACTTGAACCAGAGCTCGCGCTTACCCGTTCCAGTCTTGACGTGCATCATCTGCCCTACTTTGCCATCATATCTGACTCTTTGGATCCCTGGTAATGGTTTGATAATTTTCACCCGTGTCTCGCGTCTCCCTCGTTTGCGGACGATGTATTTCCACCCTTCTTTTCTTCTTCCTTCTCTTGCTCTTCAACTCACACCACGCCGCTTCTGAGCACAGACCATTGAACCAACCATCTTTTTACTCCAACTTTTCCCCATTGCCTCCTTACCACCATGACCCAGAAAGTAGTTGTGGTTGGAGCCGGGCCAGTAGGCTCTTTGGCCGCGCTTTATGCAGCTGTACGCGGGTTTGAAGTGGATGTCTACGAGCTAAGAGCAGGTGAGATAATGATCTGTAAACCATCTCGGTGCTAGCGAGTGACCTAACGCTAGCCAGATCTCCGAGACCCCAACACCACACCGTTAAACTTCTCCAAATCTATCAATCTTGCTTTGTCGGAGCGAGGTATCCACTCCCTTCGCAAGACCGGACTATCCGATCTTGCAGATGCAGTCTTGGCAGAGACCTTCCCCATGCATGGTCGCATGATCCATATCAGGAAGAATGGAGAGTATGTTCGACAGCCACAGATCTATGATGCGAGAGGGAGAGTAAGTACAGTGTGGTCGCATGCTATTGATCTCATGCTAATCTGGGTAGAGTTTGTTGGCTATGGATCGGACAGGTTTGAACAAGACCTTGCTTGACCATCTAGAGGCCATGCCTAACGTCAAGCTCATGTTCAATCACAAGTTGGTCGGCGCAGACTTCCGGAAGAAGACCGCATGGTTTGAGCATCGTACCAAGTCTCCCGAAGAACAGGGCGACGAGTTCGAAATCAACTTCGATCTCATGATCGGTGCCGACGGTGCACACTCGGCGGTGCGATATCACTTGATGAAGTTTGTGCCCATGTCGTTTCAGCAAGAGTACATCGACAAACTCTGGTGCCAGTTCAATGTTCCAGCCACACCGGACGGCGAATTCCGAATACCTCCAAACTACCTACACATCTGGCCCCAGGACGAATCTATGTTCATCGCTCTCCCAAACCTAGACAAGACTTTTACATCAACGCTTTTCTTGACCAGGGAAGGTTTTGAGCAATTGGACGCGTCTGGAAAAGTAGTCGAGTACTTCAATGAGAAGTTCCCCGGCGTGGTTCCTGAACTCATCACCGAAGACGATCTCCGCAAGCAGTACACATCTAATCAGCACCTGCCCTTGATATCGATCAAGTGTACTCCATATCACTACGGAGATTCTGGCGTTATCTTAGGAGATGCGGCCCATGCCATGGTACCATTCTACGGCCAAGGCATGAATGCTGGACTGGAAGACGTCCGCGTTCTTTTCGATTTCATCGACAGGTATCCCAACGATCGATCAAAGGCACTAGACGAATACACCAAGGAGCGCACTCCTGACGCACACACCATCAACGATCTTGCCGACGGGAACTATCGCGAGATGGCAAGCGACGTGAAGAAGCCTCTGTATCTACTGCGGAAGTGGGTGGAGGAGCAACTCTATATCTACGTTCCGAGCATTGGCTGGGCCACACAGTATTCACGAGTCACATTCAGCAACATGCGATACTCCGAGGTTCGGCAAGCGGCACAGAGGCAGGCCAAGATCCTCAACGGCGTGGCCGGTCTGGTGCTGGCTTCTGTTGCTGGTACCGCTTTCTGGTTCGCGCGATCTGGTGGCGCACAACACGCGAAAATGGGCATCATGAGGTCGATCTGCGTCGTTGCGCAGAAGATGCAAAAGCTCACAGAAGGTTGAGCGTTGCTGGGAATATCTTGAACCGAGACTGGCGCCCGAGCTGTAATAT
The DNA here is from genome assembly GCF_023758075.1 of Alternaria novae-zelandiae. Lineage (NCBI taxonomy): Eukaryota > Fungi > Ascomycota > Dothideomycetes > Pleosporales > Pleosporaceae > Alternaria > Alternaria novae-zelandiae. The sequence continues at coordinate 400,173 of NW_026056963.1, forward strand.
CACATGTTCCTACGATACTGTACGCTTTCATCTAGAACAACATTCATCAACATCGCGCAGGAAGCGAACTCAAGCAAGCGATATAGCTCACCATCCCTCGCACAACTCTCCCATCCTTCCAGAATCTTACTCTACTTTCCAGACTTCGATGTCGGCGGAAGTGTTGATGGCACATCGGCCACTGCTTCAGTCGTGTCTTTTGAATCCTACAAAGCGGGTACCAATCTCGACAACCCCTCGTCATTTACGAGGATACCATAGTATGACAGGCTTGGCCGCGCACACGCGACTAGCCACGTGAACTTCGCGTGGATGTCTTGCCCCACAAGCGAGATGTGGGGAAGCGATTCGGAGTGAGATGCATGCAGTGGCGCTCGCTTGCACTAGCATCCGTCTTCGACATGTTACATGTGTGGTACATGATGTCGATACGATTCAAAATCACGATAATTCCACTTACGCATTTCCGCAGGCATTGCTTCTATCTTCCAGCTTTCGCAACGTAAACTATCAGCGCTTTTTTCGTTTTGCATGATCCGCTGCTGCTAATTCCGGGACGTAGACTGCTGCACAATCGCGTTGATGATTCCTGGGTCGTGGCAACATATCTCCACTTGATCGATACACAAAGCCATCTATCCTCACTATACACACTATGCGGGTAAATACACGAACCTCTCACAGCCAACACAACGCCATCTTTCCTCCCTTTGCGACCTTCCACAAACAGCATATTTTCCGTATTCGCATGGTCACAGCCACCAAAGAGACTTCGAGGCTGGCTTGGAGTAGTAATCGGAAGCAATCTTGTGGATGTTGGCCCACATTCCAGAAGCCTTTGAACCTCACACCCGGGTTGTGATGAAGTCAGTCACGCGTGGCAGTAAGGTCTTAACCTGGATAAGGCGGGTGCTATTCTAGTCTATCTTGCACGCGTGCTTGTATATCGCCGCTGTGTACTTTACACTGTGGGCCTCGAGTGGATGGATCTCAGGCGCGGCATCTTGGCGGGTGTGTATGGGATTTATTAAGGTATCTTGTTGCTCCAGGATTTTCTTGTCACACGTAAAATATTGTTGTTCCTTTCTCAACTTCAATTTCTGCGTGCTTTGCAATAGCGCTGCTGGATAAATACGCGTAGCCTGAAAGATTGACAACCAAGATGCGCTTTACCTACAGCATTGCAGCTCTGGCTGGCCTCAGTGAGTAGCGCAATTCAACACGAACGATGCTGTCAACTGACAATTCCTAGCTCAAGCATGGCCTACGTCAGAAGCACGGCATCTCGCGCCTCGCGCCGTAAGCTACGTGGACTCAGAAACTGGCTTCACTTTCTCGGAAACCAAAGCGGCTGCGACACTCTCGTCGAACATCATCTACCGCATAGCGCAACCCGCCAATGTGCCAGCGGGTGAACCATACGACATTGTTCTTCAAGTCGTCGCGCCCAACGCCCTCGGCTGGGTTGGTCTCGCATGGGGCGGTAGCATGGTCCGCAACCCCCTTACAGTGTCCTACCCGAACGGCCAGAAACCAACAGTATCTTCACGATGGGCCACGTAAGTCGTGCGACCCCAGTAGCAACCCACAGAATGCTAATACTCACCAAAGCGGCCACTCGACACCCCAACAATACACCTCAGCAACCTACACGCCCCTCACAACCGGCAACAAGTCCAACAACACGCATTGGCAATTCACCGTAAAATGCACCGGCTGCACGACGTACACCGGTTCCTCCGGCGCCGTGCGCATCGATCCCAACAGCAGTAGCAAGCGCTTTGGCTTCGCGTGCTCGCAGAGCAAAGTTTCCAACCCGTCTTCGACTAGCGCGTCGATTCCTGTGCATGATGTGTACAACTACATCACGCATGACTTTACTGCGGGTGCGAATCAGAACTTTGAGGCATTGTTGGCTCGAAATGGGGTTGCGAGTACGGGTGGGATGGGGAATGCTACGGTGATGGTGTAGAGGCGGTGGTGGGAGAGGGTGGTGGACTTGGTAATGGGCTTGTAGATATTGTAGGGGCTTTTGTGGAGTATATACTATAGAATGGTAGAATTTCGCCTCTCCTCGAGAATTATGGGTGCTGCGCAACGAGGCAGTGATACGGCGTACGACCCTAAGTCTGCACACAAAAGCCCAAGGCCGTGATTTCAGTATCCCCAGTGCTCGAAGATAAGCTGACAATGTCACACTGATGATGATGCTTCCTGTCATTCACGACAAAGCGGAATATAATAGGTGGAGAGACATGTACGGTCTTTAGTAATCATTAGCATCATGAACGAATTGCATTCCGAACAACTTGGTATTCGCCACATAACGTGCACGTGGATTCTCTTCTGCGATCTAAACGATTACACAACGCAATGCCAAACGAGTGCTAAGCTAAAAGCACCACACCTAACAGCTCTGACTAACGAAGGTCTTGACAGCCACTGAGCGACACTAGCGATGATAGATATACGGCGACAACCAGCGTCTAGGCCTTGATGGCCATGTCACCGAGCGGCATCTCCTTGAGCCCTGTCATGCAGATGTTAGCTTCATGTCGCATGAGTGAAGGACGAGCAGGTAAAACTTACAGCCGTCAACATCCTCGGGAGCTTGCTGCTTCTTCTTGCAAGCATTGTACTGCGCAGGCTGCTGAACGGTAAGGCCAGCCTTGGGGCAGGCTGTGTTGAGGTTGCAGTTGTTGTCCATGGCCTTTTGGAGGGAGTCGCCTTCCCAGCCGAAGACGTAGTCACCATGCGCGGCAGAGCCACTGAAGAGAGAAGTCAGCGATCCTCTTCTTCATGGACACTAGAGATAGGAGAAGAATACAGGAAGACTTACCCGATGTTCATGCTGTAGACAAATGGGTCACTGCCATCGGTGGGCCACAAGCTCTTGTCTGCGAACTTGTTGACATCCCACATGAGCTCGTACATAATCTGAGGGAGCTTCACGGGATGTGTGGACGGGCAAGCACCGCCACCATTAGCACCAGCACCCTGGCCATAAGCGACGTGTGCCTGATGATCTGGCGAGTCGAGGTTCTTGCCATCCCAGCAGGTGGGAAAGATGATGGTCTGACGGATGAGCTTGCACTTGGGGTCTTTGGGAATGGCGACAGTGTCGGAGCCTGAGCAAGGCGCACCGCCAACGAAGGTACTCTCGGAGGGAGAAGTCCAGCAGCGATGGCAGATGTTGGAGAGCTTGACCTTGCTGGGGTCGGTATTGGTGGCTGAGCCGGCAAGCATGCGGAAGCCCTTCTTGAAGGCAGTGGTCTTTCCGCTGGGGATGTAGTAGACGTCGAGACCGCCGTCATTGATGAGCTTTCCTTGTGGTCCACCGTTTCCGATCTTGGCTTGGGGTTAGTGACTTTCTTGATTGTGATGCGTTTGCTAAGACGTTACTTACCTGAGGCACGCGAATGTATCTAAAAGGAGGTCAGCGCATGTTTCGCACACAATGTATACATAGTGTTGTAGTTACTCACGTTCCATTCTTTGCCTTGAAGAACATGACGGCGGTCCAGTAGTTCGACTTATCCTGGACAAAGCTGCAGGAAGTGCACTTAGACATCTGCGCGATATCGTTTGAAGGGTCCATCGTGATGTTGAAAGCGTCACCTCCGACGATCTGATGAAGATGTGGCGTGTACTTGACACCCGGGTTGACGAGGGGGTCTGTTCGCTCGACGACAAGCTGTGAGCAAGCAAATCGCAGCATGTTCTGCGCAGTGGCATGGCCTGCAAGGGCCGTAGCCGCAGCGAGGAGGGTAGCCCACTGCATCGTGACTAGTGGTCGTGATGTAGTCTTTGACTATCGAGAATGTACGTGATGCTGGAGAAAATGAGTGATGATGAATGTAGAGACACAAATGATGAGGCTTCAACCATGTCTCCTAATAACCTCTCTTATAACGAGACCGCCGAAGTATTCGCCTGATTAGTGATGTCCACGAGGACAACTGCCGGACCACGGGGAAATCCTGATCGATCGTTGCTGCAAAATATGGGTTTAATCTAAGGTGGTATAATGATTGGGTTAGAAAGCTTTGCAGCTCAAATTGTCTACCCACTTCGTATGACGACCCAAAGAATGGTGAACTCTGGAATGTGCACTGAACAGGTCATTACAGTCTATCACGCCCGCTGTCGAATCAGGCTGCGGGTCTGACCATGGACAAGCCCGGAGGTGCGGATGCAACCTCTTGGTTTGCCGCCCAAGATATTGTGCCCGTGACATTGGAGGTAAAGCGCCCATATGCTGCATGCTCCAAGACACTTGGCTTCTACCTGTATGATATGTATGCTAGCAGTGTAATGAGCGCTGAGCCCCTTTCGCTGACTGGAGCTATCAAATTCGGGAAGATGTGATGCCATCTCTAGGTAAAGTTTGGAGGAGGTCCCAGGAATTCTAGGGTCGTAGAGCGCGCCTTTATTGTGAGTATCATCGCTGTCAGCTTATCCTCGCTATCGGCGTGAAATCGTGCTTCTCGAACTCAACGCCAGAGTCTCAAGCATTGCAATTAGAGAAGGCTCAGACGTGGGATGATCATCAGCATCATCGCTCGAATAACAAAGTCAGCCAGCCAGCCGCTGCTTGGCCAGACCGCCTACATGGCAGGCACGCTTTGCACGCTCCGCAGCTTTGAACCCTTATGAGGGATGGTCGCTAAGTTCGCGGTGAGGCTGACCAAAACAGGGAAGGATTTGGAACCCCACGTTGATGGGTCGTGTGGGAGGCGCTTTTGGGCCTCCATGGCAGCTTCGGTAGGTCATCGATGCCAATGTGGTGAAGAGGCGTGGCGATGGGCTCGAGAGATTGAGTCTTACCCAGCATCATCTGGTACTTGGGTTGGACATACTATATGCCATAAACTCAGACGAATGCGGCAGGCCACTGGTTCCGATGCCAGCATCTCTGTACTGTAGGTACTAGATCGTGTAGACGGATCATGCATCAATGGGTGACGCAAAAGGTGTCTGAACTGACTTGTGTCGTAATGCAGGATGTTTCAGACAACTTGCATCCATGGATGGCATCGGCGGTCTCCAGTGGCGCGGCATCGCTGGCTTGTGGATGGATGAGGTCGTCGAAGCAAGGTTTGGCGAAGTCTGCGGGGCGCTTTCGCTTGGCGCTTTGCTACGGAGCAGGCACCAACGCTTTCAGCGTCGCGTGGAAAATCATCCGCAGACACCACACTATTCCTCTTCCATCGCTATACTCATCTATCCTTTGTCACACACACATCAGAATATGGAACGGCCACCTTTAGCCGCTCTGCATGTGGCCAAGCCTGGATCTGCAGTCTTCCTTTATGAGGAACTTCATATTGCAAGGTGATACGATTGGTGCCAGCTGACTTCGACCCCTTGCTCTCAATAACCGGCATTTCACCGTTGAACCACGAGATCCCTCGTTGCGCAAGGCGCATTAAAGTTCGTGTGGGGTATCGCATGGAAAATTGCCGATGGCCAGGGTCGTGCATCTACAGATATTGCGGCTGAAGTGGGAAGTGGCACGCTGCATTGTGGGACAGTCGAACATGTGGAAAAGAGGCGTGGCTCTGGATCATATTGCTGATGAATAGAAAGAAACAGTTGGGCTCTGTCTGCTTGCAGACTGGATGCGTGTGCGCCAATTCACACGACACTCCCCATCTAATCGGGACTGATATGACAAGCCTTCTCAACTACGCTACTGTTGCAAGTGGGCCAACGGCTTCTGAACTGAATGGCCCCTTTGGACTAGGAAAATAGGCCAAGGAAGTGATCTCCTCGGATGGAAGGAAAGAGCATCACCAAGCAATCTTGGCGAGTAAGCCGTTGGGCCAAGTGCGCACACAGTACTTCCTTGACTCATCGAGGACGAGCAAGCCCATACCGAAAGCAGCCGGAAGGAACCAGTGCTCAACCGAGACAGTCCTGGTGTCGATCGTGTCTTGGAGGGCTGGAATGTAACAGAAAATGAAGACCACAACGATGGCGAAGATCATTGCAGGGAAGAGCGACCAGTTCTGAGTAGCCTTGTTGAAGATAGGCGGTTGCTGGAAGATGCTGAGTCTACGGGTGCGAGTAGCAAGTAGGTTGAACAGTTGCCTGTCGTCAATGTCAGCTAGTTACTTAGTACACTTCCACATCTATACTTACATGATCACTAGCGTGACGAAGTAGATACTCGAAGCTTCGTTGGCGACTTCGGTAACGAATTCCGGGTCGTATTGAGGATCGTAAACACCAAACTTCAACCACATTGCCGTGAACGGAACTCCTCTGCGCTGCATCCACCAGAAGCTCATGGTGAAGGCGAGGAAGCACTGCAGTAGACCGACAACGAAGTAGGCATGGAAGATGAGCCGAGCGTTGACTAGCCTGTCCTTCTTAGGGTTACGAGGAGGGCGAAGCATCACATCGGCCTCTGGCTTCTCATAAGCAAGCGTGATCGCGGCGGCACAGTCGGTAAGACAGCAGATTATGATCTAGACAAAGTTAGCTGACGGACGCAGTGTATTGAGATCAGATGTACTTACCATAAGGAAGGAAGACAGGATCTGCGGAATACCGAATGCAACGTTGGTAACGACGGGCCACAGCTCACTGAAGCTACCAGCGGGAAGCAAGTACACGATGGTCTTCTTCAAGTTGTCGTAGACCAGTCGACCGTACTGAACAGCCTCAATGATGGCGGCGAACGAATCGAGAAGAACCATGTCGGCAGCTTCGATGGCAATATCGGAGCCACTGCCCATAGCGATTCCAATGTCGGCAGCCTTGAGCGATGGCGCATCGTTGACACCATCACCTGTCATACCGACAATGTTGTCGTGGGCCTGGAACTCCTTAACGATACGAAGCTTCTGCTCAGGCGTCGTCCTAGCGAACACAATTTCTTGGTACTGGCAAAGCTGGTCCCATTGCGCCGCGTTCAATGTAATCAGTTCGGGCCCACTCAACACGATTGACTGCTTCGTAGTCCCGATCTTGCCTTCGCGGCCAAGTGCGCTGATATCGTCGACCAAAGCAGAGTTCGAGATGATGCCACACTCTTCAGCGATGGCCTGAGCCGTGAGCTTGAAGTCACCAGTGACCATGAAGATGCGGATAGAAGCTCCCCGAAGAATACGAACGACGTCTGGAATCTCATCACGGGGTGGATCGACGATGCCTACGATGCCGACAAACGTAAGGCCTTCCCGGGCTGCAACCAATACTTCCTTCTCATGGTTGGCGGAGAACGGTACGATAGTCGGCTTGCGAGCGAGCAGTATGACGCGCTTTCCCTGGCGAGACCAGCTGTCTTTCACGGTGTCGATTCGAAGGCGTTGTGCGTCGGTAAGCGGTATCTCTTCACCCTTCTCGTTCAGGATGAGATCGCATCGAGGTAGGAGGATGTCGGGAGCTCCCTTGATCATGAGAGTGGCATTGTTGCTCGTCGGTGTCTGGTTCGCCGGTGTCATCAAGCGGACCATGAACTTGTTCTTGCTGTTGAAGGCAATTTCGAAGACCTTCTTCCAATCGCGACGCAACTCGGCCACTGACCCAAGAGACTCGGAAAGTCGAAGTATAGCCTGATCAGTGGCATCGCCATTAATCTTGCGCTCCGCAATGGGAAGATGCATAGTAGCGGCATCAAATTCACCGGAGTTGCAGAGACCACCGAGCATGCGGACTTGATCCATGATGTTTGTCTTGGTCTTGGAGAGCACGGAGAGATTCTGTTCCGAACGAAAGACTGCCATCATATCACGCGCCGCATCCGTAGTGTACTCTTCGCCTGCTGCATAAATGTCCGTGACGACCATTTTATTCTTGGTCAACGTTCCGGTCTTGTCGGAACAGATCACCGAAACGGAACCAAGTGTCTCAACGGTCTTGAGGGACTTGCAAAGGATCTTGTTCTTGCGCATGATGTTCGCGACGATGGTCAAGCTCGTGGTAAGTGCGATCGGCAAGCCTTCGGGGATGACTAAAGAAAGACGGAGAAGTTAGCATCGGTACATGAAAGAGACACTGCTGGGTAGTCCATACATGCAACAGCGCACGAGACGCAACTGACGATAAGAAGGGGTACGTCAATCCAAGTAGGATGAGATTTCCTCAGCCATGCAGCCCTGAGATGCGTAAGTACAAATCTTTCAACTCATAGATAGCCAAGCATAGACATGTTGCTCGAGACCAGCCACAAACATACCAAAGAACCACGATGAGAATAACGACGCATGTGATGAAGAGTGAGATGATGAGCACAAATCGTAGGATCTCCTTCTGAAGAGGTGTCATGCCAGTCTTGGGATCCGAGGTAAGCTTTGCGATACGACCGAAGATAGTGTTGTCGCCAGTTGCAACGCACACGCCAAGACAGGCGCCCGAGATGCAATGGGTGCCTTGTAATCCGATGTTGTTGGTCTCGAGATAGTTGTCTTCGGTTGCTTCGATGGTAGCTGCGACGGGCTCGGACTCGCCTGGCGTATGTTAGTCCTCGTGCTCAAGTGATATGTGTAGGTTTTGCGTACCAGTAAGGATTGCGCGATCGAACATGGAATCGCTGGATATATCGACGAAACGAACATCGGCGGGTAGCTTGTTACCCTGCTTGATAACGATAATGTCGCCAGGCACTAGATCCAAGGCCGAGATGCTAACGTGCGATCCGTTGCGTACGACAATGCACTGATCAGGCAGCATCGTTCCAATGGATGCCATCACTCTGCTGGTTGACCAGTCCTGCCATGCGTTGAAGGCAGCCTGGATGAGCCAAACAGCGATCAGTACACAAGCAAGCGCCAGGTTTGCAACCGCTGGCGGTTTACCAAGAGGCTTCCATGCGACGAACACCAGTATGCCAGCAACCACAAGGATGCTACCAAAACCACCAAAGAAGTAGCCTATTATCTTCTTGAGTAGCCCTGATGGGGGAGGTGTCATCTTGTTCTGGCCGTGTTCGCTAATGCGACGCTTGGCCTGATCGTCAGAAAGGCCCTGGTCGATGTCGACGGAGAGGCGGCGACACAGCTCATGAACGGCAAGTGTATGCCATTCGAGGTCTGCCAGGTCTGTAGAGGTGAAGTCAGTGGATGTGGCTGTGATTTACGGCCAAGAAACTCACCAACGGCGGCTTTCTCCTTCGCTCTCTTCACCTCATCCTGCTTCTTGTGTTGATCCTCGTCGATCTCGATGGAAAGAGTACGATCTGAATGTTCGTGTCAGGAGTCAGTGGATGTCTCACAAGCAAGTCATAGGAGGCAGCTACTCACAGGTGATGGGGAGTGCAGTCTCTGGCTGTACAGTGCGCGCTCCTCCGGCACTGCGAATGGAAAGGCTGCCCACACTTGATCGTCGTGATAGATTGCGCTCATGGCGACGCTCGTGGGTCGCGTATCCATCCTCTTCGTCCGGAAGGCGTAGCTCTCCGAAACGGACGCGAGGAGCGACCTTTTCTTCCTGATCCATGTGCGAACCTGTGGAAAACACAGATCGATACCGCGGGAAGTAGGACCGGGGAGTGTGCAAAAAAGATGCAAATGAGCTGAGAAGAATGAAGAGAGGTAGCACAAGATTGAGTGATGCGTGAAGCGCGACTTATACCACGAGAAAGGCGAAAGCTATCTGCCGTCTTTACGAGCAGCGTGCCTTCGAAAGCTCTAGCAGCGCGTCAAACACGTGCTTGGGCGGCCTTGGTAGGATATCCATACCGTAAAAGCTCCATCGTAATCACAGCTAAGTAGAATGACACCAAGAGTGTGGTACAAGGTCCTCCTCGTCTTTGTCATAGTCAACTTGAAGCGATTCGACGCACAAATACCTCATACAATCCGATATGGGGCCAGGGTCCTGCAACAGGTAAACCGTAAGCGTCGGAGGTATCCCGTCGGACCTTTTCCCATGCGCCCAAGAATTGCCATTGGCGACTGCGTTTGTCTGAGCTGTTGACGGTTAGCCATGAGCGATTTTCGAAGAACTACACAGCCACGCTGCGACACGCGAAATCAAGCTTCTGCGAGCTCAGCCTATAGTGATGCGCGATTTTCGACCTCACATCCTACCATGGATCTGGTCATCGCGTGCAAAAGAGATGAACATGGCTTGACTGGCGTTGCAACAATGCCTCGGTGGTCAGCAGCTGCCTGTTGAAGCATCCCGGGTTCATGGACGATCTCAGACCCTGCCGGCAGTTTGATGGTCTACGACGGCGTCGCACCGCGTCGCATCATATGTTACTTGCATGGGCATCTGGTGTGTGCTCAGGTAGATGCTGGTAACAGCGTTGGGGAAGAGTGGCTATATGCACGCCATCCACGCGCGTGCCACTGCGAGATTCGGGCCTGTGTAGTGGAGCGTGCGTGCAGAACATCAACTGGACCTGCGGCAGGCGGCGCGTTAAGGTAATGATCGATGACGAGATGCCTCTCGACACATGTGCAGCATATGAGCTCCGTTGGGGTGGCAAGGTGGTGATGATGGCTGCGCAGCGAAAGGGGCAGCTTCCAAAGTTGTGTCTGTGCGCGATGAAGCTTCCCAAGCCAAGAGATGCCCAGCACACGAAGCTTACCGCGTCGTGTTCCATCCCTTTCGCCATGAACACCCACGATAGTGATGGACTGCCACAGCAGCCTCCAACTACTTCAGCAGAACACACACCAAACACTGGAGAAGCCGACTATGCTATTGCCGCATGGCGCCGATATGCTCACCTATACGCCCCCTTGATCGCTAGCCCTTTCGCTGTTTTCTTGTCACCAGGCATCGCTCAGGCCACTGGCTTTACGACCGGCGGGAACAGTCTGCCACTTGTAGTGTCTTTCGCCATACCGACGTACCTCGTAGCATCCTCCTTCTATCCGTCGAACCGACCCGAACCTACTCCGAAGCAATCCATCCGATTCACACGCAAGAACGACCTCTACCGCGCAGGCGTTATCGCAACCTACGGTCGGCTATTCGGTACACCACCAAACGTCATACAATACCTAGTAGACATACTTTGCAGCTATGGCGCCGACCAATTGATTGGGGAACGTCCTGTGGGTACAAGACAAAGGCGTTCGGAATTCCTGATCGCTCTGACGTGGATACTTGGTAGTTGGCTCGTCCGCTTCTTCGTGTCCTTCGATACACCCATGTTGCAACAAGTCGTTCTTCTTGCCGATCGTACCCTCAGTCTTACGGCATATGTTGCGTTGGTTGACGATGTGGTCGGTGTGTTGACGCGACCGAATCTTCGCACTAAGAAAGGAAAAGCCACCCTCATCGCGACCCAGGCGTACACGATCTCGGCGTTCGTGTTTCTGTTCATGAGATGGGCAAAGGGGTTAGCTGAAGGGGAAGTCGGTCCCTACCCCGTGTCAGCAACAGAGCTGTAACAATGGCTGTATCTCTAAGCTTTGTTAGCTTGGGACCTTTAACATAGATGTCATACCCAGAACGCATCGCACGGTGTGCGAGGAGCGCGATGATGATGAGCACAAACATCACATCTTCTGACACAATCTGTCACGAAAGTAGGTAAGAGGAATCTACTTCGATACCATTTACAACGTACACAAATATATCTTGCATCTCGCTCATACGCCGCATCTCATCTTCTTCTCGACGTACCACCACTAAGCTACTCATCGCTTAGCCCAATGTATATGAACGTCCTCGGGCTTATTAATCTGCAACGTCAACACCGGCTGACTGTCTTGTAACAAATGGAGCAAGCGCTGTCTCGCCAATTCTGTACTTTCCCCCTCACGGACAACTGGTAGCGCACTGCAACTACGAAACAGCGTCGCAATAACCGCTACAAATTCTACCTGCGACATCTTCTGCCCAGGGCATACACGCGGACCAACAGACCACGGCATAAAGGTTCCTTGCGCAGGTGTGATGAGCGTGGGCTCTGGTGTGTCGGGTTGTAGCCAGCGTGCGGGGTTGAAGGACAGGGCATCAGAACCCCATGTTGAGCGTGAAGTATGCAATGCCGTTGTGTTCACGTAGATGGTGGATGGAGCCGCGATCTGGAATGACGTGTCTGCGAAGGCGAGATTCTGGCTCGTGGTTATGGATCGCATAAGGAGAGTTACGGGCGGGTAAAGGCGCAGGGTCTCGAGCTATATCGTGAAACCGTCAGCACCGAGCTAACGGAGTAGAGGCTAGGGAGTTAGCCGTCCTTGAAGGATGCCGTTCAAGGATGGCTGTATGTCGATATTGGGTAGCTTACCATAACAGCTAAACAGCGAACAAGTTTCGGGAATGCACTAGCATAGTCTATTGGCGACATGTCAGGTCCTCCAAGCACAGTATCGATCTCGGTCTGGATCCAGGCTTGCCACTCCGGATACACTGCGAGCAGCGCGACGGCGTAGGACATTGTGTTTGCGGTTGTATCAAAGCCAGCAGCGGTGAAGATGAAGAGGTTTCCTGCGATTTCTTCCTCGGTGAGAAACTTCTTGGTAACCTTGTCCAACGAGTCTGGTGTTGAAGCGTCTGTGCGGGTTTTCTCCTGGTCCGAAAGGCGGACAAGTTCTTCCATGATGGTGCCTCGGCTGTTGTTTGGACTTTCGGTCGTCTGTGTAGAATGCGGTGACTTAGAAGCACTATTCTGGCGCTCCTCATTGAGCATATGTTGTGTTAGCCCCGGCAACCGCTTCAGTGCTGTACCTAATCGCTGTGATACCTGCGGCATGAAGGGCAAGCCTAGAAAGCTGGCAGGAAGAAATGCAGCGTAGATGAGTTTGTCGGTGACCAGAGAAATAGCATCAACGTATGAGATGTCCGCTGACGGTTTGGTCGACGGTTGAGATAAAGCAAATGGCTTGTCATGCCCATACGCGATTCGACCGAGGACGTTCATCGCAATCGTACGAAGGCCAAGAACTATCTTCGCTGGCGCCTGGGGAGTATGAGGTGGGGAGACTGAGGGTAAGAGGTCTGCCATGGACGATGCTTGTTCTATGCTCACTCTCCACACTTCTGGGCTAATGCGTTCGTTCAGAGCCGGGGCGACGATACGGCGCTGGCGAGACCAGGACTCATCTTTGGCCTTGGACCGATGGGTTAGTCACGATAAACAGCATGAGCGATCTACTTACAGTTACAATGTTTGGACCCAAGAACCCCATAGTCTCGGTGGTAATGTCTGGATGAACAAAGTCTCTCCTTCTAGACATGATGGTATGGGCCATGGACGGGTCCGCACAAACAAGCCGATTGAGTCCTGTAGTAACAACGACAAAGACGGGTCCCAGCTTCTCATGGACCGCTGCTTTCTCCCGGAATTCCCAGCCCCAGATGCTAAGCTCTACGGTAGAAAATACAGATTTGGGGAGGACAGAGCGAAGCATAGGGCGAAGAGGGACGCAGAATATGGACCAGAACGCCTAAACGTATGATCAGTTTTGAATAGCTATATCTGAAGAGACGGGCACGGGTGTGCAGGTTGCTTCAAGTACATATTGTGACAGGAGGAGCGGTAACTTACGCTATCGGGGTCATAAGGGCATAAGATGATGGGTAGTCCAGTCGCGCGCGCTGCTCGATAGTTGTTGGCGAAATACCATAGCTGGGAAGCGATGAATAGCGACGCTATTGTCACCGCCCCAGTAATGAGATATGCCATGAGTTTGAAGATGCGTCGGGTGCAGTTTTCGATGTCGACCGGTATCCTATTATGTTTGAAACATTTCTGACAATTATATACCTGGGTAGGCCTGATTGTTCCTGCCCACGGACAGATGTCGTACCGGAAGCTTGGTTTCCGGGTCATACGTTTTACTAGTGCCGGTCCTACTACTTTGTCTACCCACACCCCCGAGGCCCACCAGGACGAGATGAGATGCCAGCGCAGCGCATCGCTGGCTTATCATACTGTTTGGGCAGATTTTCACGAGCGATGGATTCTAGGTCGCGAAAAAATGGCACAAAACAGGAGAGCCGTCAGCAGTTGTCTCATTCACCAAGGCCGACGCAGCTTTCCGCGCACTATCATCACCTTCGTACAACGATGAGGCCTTTCTGGATTTTGGTTAGACTTTCCGCAACCTATGGCCGAGTAGCAATCTTACAATCTTGGCGCAAACTTCTTTATCTAGGCTGATGATCTTCGCAAGGTTGTCACTGCCTCTTTCATGTGTGGCCTTGAAACATCGACTTCACGGTCGTCAGCCGGCATGCAGGTGCATTATGTGGGCACTACCTGAGGTACCTGGGTGATTCGGACAATGTATCAGTCTCGCCTCTCGCTCGCCAAAGAACAATCAAATTTCGAATATCGCAAAGCAGAAAGCTTTGTACGAAGCGAACACGCTGTCCGGCTGATAGCGTGCGTGCGGCATCTGAACGGTGGCTTACGGTGTTTCGAAATGTCCGAATGTCCAGAGACGCACGACCCCACCAGCAGACCACCGGCTCCTTGTGCAACCGCGGTCCCGGGCGTGGGGACCTTCAGCAACATCGACCGCGAACGCCTAGTCGGCGCGAAACGCACAAGAGTGGCGGCACACTGCGAAGAAGATGGCAGGGGCAACGCGCGCCTGTTGCGCAATTCTGGCGGCCCGGGCAACCTTGGAAAGGTAACACCATACCGCCGCGACATGCATGCACTGCGAGACTGCACGGCGAGGGTGAGGTTGAATTACAGGGTCCAATAACAGCTAACACCGCTGACTACGAGGCTACACTTTCCGATCGATGTACTCAACGCTTAGCTCTAATACTTGGACATCTTTTTCTGCTATCTGCAGATTTGCCCCAGAGGTTTCCGCCAATCCTCCCTTCGCTGCTTGCACTCGCACCTAGACTCACTATGCCACGCTGATCACAGCCTCAGCTTCTTCAGTACCGTCGGTTCCATGCTCAGTGCTCTCGTCTTCTCCTTCCATGACCTTTTCGTCCTTGCAGGCCTTCCTCCAGCGCTGTTCAGCTTTCTGCAAGCCCTGAGTAATCAGCCCAGAAGGACACTCCTCGGTAGACCAATCCTCGGATACGATGTGAACAATCTTCGCTGGCGCCTCATCGGGCATGTTGATGAGGTTTTGAAGCCACTTCTGCACCTTGCGGTTTTCGGGGATGAAGACCTTGAGTCCGGCCGCTGACTTCTCATCCTGTCCGTTCTCAACAGGAATTGCGGATGCCGCCCAAGGTAGCTTGCGCCATCCTGGCCACACCTCTGGTTGTATGAACAGATTAACAGAATCATCGACCTGCATATACTCCCTGAGAGCGTTTATGTACACCATGTCGACGTTGATGACGAGCTTCTGGAGAGAGGGCATCGCAATCAGAGTGTTGATTATGCGCTGGAAGTGCCATGGCTTCTGTCCACCGCGTGCGTCGGTTTCTGGATAATAAATCTCCATGTCAACGTTGACCTTGCGCATAAGATTCAGAGGACAAGGGCCGTATCGAGGGGTACCATCGCATGCTTCTGAACGGCTCATGAGCTCCAGGAACCGATGCGCAAGCTGTTCACCACCTATGAGATGTCCCTCTATAGCGGTCTCTGGGTAGGAATCGTTGTCCTTGATCTCGAAGTAGTTTTCGCTGTAGAAAATGGGCTTCGCAATTTCGTGCATGACTTTGTCGACTGCTAGCAACGCTAGCATGGTTACAGGAGGTTCCATTGTCCAGTAGTAATGAGGCTGAGCGTTTTTGGCGTTGGAAGGAAGCATGAGCTTCGGCATCTTCAAAAGTGATGAGAATCTGTATACAGTCAGGTGCATGACTTCGGAGTGGCTCAGTTCCCGAAGCCAATGGTCAGGGCGCCAGCCTTCATGAGGGAAGATAGTAGCTTGGATCCTGACTTTGGTGGGAAACAATAGCACCAGTCGGGCGATTTTTCTCTTGATCTCCGCCGGGAGCGCGCTGAAGTAATCGCGTGCGATATGTTGATAAGGTCCTGTGTTCAAGTTCGCGTTGGGGTGCATGATCTGTGTGTCGTAGAATTCGGCGAAGATGTCGTTTTCCATGCCCGGGGGTAGTGTGTAGACGATCTGCTCCGGTCCAGTTCCTGCACATTGGTGTTTGTTCATTTCGTTGCTGGCTTGTTCAGCCCAATTATCCCAGTGTTTGCCGTAATCGTAGTCGTAGCGCACCTCGCCCTCCGGATCTTTCTCCTCCTCGGTCATCTCAGCGCCAACTCCACTTGCCCAGGCTGACCAGAGGGTATTGTCCTCCTTGTTGGCTGAAATGCTTGGCTCTGGTCGGAGCTGATTATGGCTCTCGGGCGGGAACTTGACTTCGTATCGGGAATTCTCTTCAAGCATGTAAGCTTCCATCACAGCGATCAGCTTTTTGGGGTAAGCCTCCATTGCTTCTTGGGTACGAAAATGACCTCGCTGAAAGTTGAGCAGTTCGGTAGCACGTTGGAACATCTCCGCTTTGGTCGCCTTCCGAGACTCAACCAGCAAGAGTGTAAGAGTGATTAGATGATCGGCCTTATATTCTATTCCCTTGCCTCTATAGGAATACATGTCGTGGAGGAAGGCACCTAGTCGAGACTTCGGCTTCAGCGCTTCTGCATGGAAGTCACCCTCGTGTGGCGCACCCGGGAGGAAATGGTCGAACTTTTCGGCGGTAAAGTGCTCTTGGACCAACAGGTCTTGACGTGACGCCAATTTGGAGGGTTCCTCGGCCATGGTGTTGCGGAGGAGGTGTGTGATGGTGGCTGCTGCGGGCGTACGTGTTGCAACTGGCTGGGTATCAGTGTCGCATCTCAAATGAGCGAATGTCTGCCGTACCGTGTCTTCTTGTTTATCTCAGAGCTGGTCGCTAGATATCAGATTATCTCCGACGCAGCTGTTCGTGCGATGCTGATCGTATACCCCGCTAATCGCAGAGCTACGCGGTAAATGCACGAAGTGCTCGCAGACAGGCGTGGTTATCAAATGGGCTATCCTGCGTACGTTCAAAGGCGTGAAGGTAATCGTCGTCGTCTGTTTGAGAAGCGAGTCCAATCTTGCGGTGACCTGCCCAGAATATGAGTCTGAACCTTGGAAAAGTCGATGTCGCGTGGCCAGGCAAAGTCTACGCACGTCCTCTACCTAGCCACTAAAGTAAGCCCTCACTCGTCGAGGCACACGGCGTACCCCTGTTCCGAAGATCGGCTTGCTTCTCCCTGCAACGACAGTGAAGAACGACGTCTACTGGGCATATAATTTCCCGTTTGGGAGTATAGAGGCGTTCAAGGTCTTGGTGGCCTTAGCAACTTCCCATGACGTGCTGTCACGGGATGATCGCAAGGATTTGTACGAACGCAACGCGGTTAGGCATCTCTATGAGCTGCCCGATATCGATCGAAGATGCCGGACCACTCATGAGGCAGCTTTGCAAACTGCATCCTCATCTCATAGCGGGCTTTGATTTCACTCTTTCGGTAAGAGCAACTCCCCTTCTAGACTCTGTAGCAACCATGGATAATGACAACACTTTTTTCTTTCGTGTGCCAACCTTCCTCATTACGATTACCTGCATCCGGTGTCTGTGACATGTAAAGGACGACGTGAGATGCGCAGTTTGATGTGCGACAGTTCCCAGATCAAACTACCTGTTCACATAGAACGAGGAGTGCAGCAGGTCACAGTACATCTGTACTGTGACATGGGCCTATCGACGGTCGGCTCGGGCGTCAGTTTTCTCTGATATCGGTTCTGGGAAGCAGATGAAAGATCATCTACACATAGACAAACATTCCATCATTCCGTGATCGCTGAACCCGATCTCGGTGAGCCGTGACTCACCAGTCGCATCTCAGGGTCTTCTTTATGGAGGCGACTTTTTGGCCTTCATGTAACGCGTCACCGAAAAGTGAAAACGCACGTGTCTGATACGCTCATGCACTGAACGTGTTTTCGGCTTGCGACCCCACTCCACTACCACCTCTTCGAGACACCTATATCTGAAGATTTATATATTGAACAGGCTCCGACTCGGGTAGGTCGACATCAGCCAACGCTTCTCGTGCGACGTTTGACTTATCGACATCTTCTAGTCACTTTCCATTCAACCATGTACGGCCCAGGACGCCTGCACCTGGGCAAGGCGGCGGTCGGCACGCACTTGCTGCTACGACTGCTGCTCTTCGCTGCAACACGTCTTCTCCCTACTGGCCACGACCTCTACCCGGTTTCGCAGCGAGGCCCGGCGTCGTCTGCGGACGAAGCCGCGATCTTCAACTCTGCAGCCACGGTATGCAATCCTCCGCGACGGACGTGAACGTCGCAACTCACAAGTCGTAGATTACCGCGATGGCGGCAGTGCCCTTAGGATCCCGTCCAGTAGGTACTACTGTGATCGTTTCCACAGCTTCCACGTCTCTCACTGAGTCGGTCCAGGTCGGTCAAGCTTTGTAAAATCGGAAGTCCACCAGCTTACAAAAAGCGCAGGTCCTGACAACAGTCAACCCCTCGTGTGAGCATGAGGCGGTCGCCGACCTCCTGACTCCACGCGATGGCAGCCCGACGACCATGTTGCCTAGCTGGACATCAACTGCTGCAACCCCGGTCTCAACGCCTACTCTCGACGAGCTTCCCGACGCGCCGCCAGATGCCCCCGCCTCCCCCTTTCCCGAGTTGGGCTTGACGACGGAGGACTCCGAGTTTACCTGGCAATCACCGGTTACGCCGTACTCCTTTCCCGACGAGTTCCAGGAACGATACGGAGGGCTACTCGCGGGCTACCGAGGCGACGACCTGTCGGATCCAGAGGATGATGACGTTTGCGACTTGGATGAGTCTCAGCAGCAAGGTTATACAGAAGGTATGCCTTGGGTCCAGTTCTCGGATACGTCTGCCTCAGATCTCCTGGAAGATACTCAGATTGTAAGTCAACAGCATGGTCGGCCTCCTACGTCTTACTGACAGCAACTAGCACGAGCAGCCAAGGTTCACCATCAATCCAACGGTGATCGATCCACGGGTCGGCATGTCTGTGCCAGCGGCGGACATGCACTTTCTGTTGGACGTATGCCCCGCAACTCGACCTCTTATTACTTCTCACACTACCTCTTCCCAAATTTTGTCGACGACCAGCAACGCGATCTCGACCCCAAACAACGCACATGCCGGGCCTGGCTCCAACATCGATAGGATACCCAATGAGATAATGCTAGAGATCTTGAGGTATCTTTTGGTGTTCCCAGGCCCAGCGATCCGCATCAGCGAGTCGTACCACCCGACTGGAGAACCCGTACTTCAAGTCGCGACTTCAGGACAACCCATGCACAATGACCTCCGCCTGCCACCCCTACGAGACATTTTGGCCGTAGCTGCGACGAATCTACGACTCCGCCGCTTCGCTTTCGACGTATTCTTTGGACATAACACCTTTGACCTGACCTGCGGCAACATCCTTTACCGAAATGCTCTTCAACGGAATCCTATTCGATGGATCAGGA
Organism: Alternaria novae-zelandiae; assembly: GCF_023758075.1. NCBI lineage: Eukaryota > Fungi > Ascomycota > Dothideomycetes > Pleosporales > Pleosporaceae > Alternaria > Alternaria novae-zelandiae. Next base: position 419,539 of record NW_026056963.1, read on the forward strand.
GTGTACCTATACTATACCAAGAGTCGCTAATGCATGTCGAAATATCCCTCTACTTGGGCTTGGGCCCGGTAACCTACCGGGAGAAGAGGAGGATAAATACTGAGAACATGATTAGGGAAATTGGAAAGAGCCACACACTGCGGTCAGTAACAATAAAAGTGCGAGTCCCTTATGGCATACAATCTCTTACGCCTGCCGAAGGGCGACAGAGGTTTCTCCAAATGCCTGAACTCGACCTTCTCAGTCGTCTTCGCGGGGTGGACCACTTGGTAGTACAGGCCCCTTTCGCACTTGGAGCGCCCGAGACTGCACGGCTGCAGCAGTGCCTGGCAAAGCCCAAAGGTAGGCGCGGCAGGCACGATCAGCCACATCGCTACCCAGCTCTAGCTCTACGCCCATTGAGCAGCGACACCCTGGTGAGGAGGCCTTGGTCAGAACTAGACTCCGAACTCGAGTCCTACGGTGAAGATCCTGCAGCTTTCTCGACCAAGATCTCCAAGGCAAAGAAACTGGAACGTTTCAGGCGGCTCGACTGGAAGAACCCAGATGAACCAGACAAGCCTTGAGCATGCGCTTGGTATCGGGAGCAACTGACTGTGTCGCGCCCTCTAGACGTTCTGATGCAGATAGACGGTATCTTGTAATGGAACCATATGTATGACCTCTTGGCCTTATGATCTGCCTCAACGTCTTGTCTTTGACTGAGCATAGATGGCGACTTCCATGCAATCCAATCGTGATATGATAGCGACTGTGGCTAAATGCTGACCAGCAAGAGTTCCACATCCACGGAGACAATTGCTGTCTTGTTGTAGATTGTGCATCCTCTCAAGCTGAATGGGATGAGCTTCTTGGAGAATGAAGTAAAATGCCGGGCACTTCAATTTGCCTTGAGCCCGAGATGCTTCTCTCACGTCTTCAAGTGATTGCGTGGCTTTGCAAACGTTTGAAGCCGGGCTCGATCCGGGCGCTAAAGGTGACCCTTAAATTGGAGCGGCCGTTCGTTGTCGTGAAAGCTGCCTGCGAAAACTTCAGTCGCAACTTCTCCGCCAACTTCTCCAACCCCTTCAACATCACCCACAATCCCCCTTCTTCTGACGTCTGCTCTTCTACCAAGCACACCATACCATCGTCGAGTCCAGCTGCGGCGCTTGATCGAGTACCTTGACGGAAAGCAAGCTCTCCGCACCTCCTCTCCCGATCGCAGTACGTCTTTGACGCACCTCGACTTCCACGCCCTCGTCTGCATCACAGAAGATGCCGTCCTCCTCCTCGCTCCCTCCTGCCGCTGCGAAGCAGCTCAGCAGTGCCAACGTCGTCGCCGCGAGTACCTCCCCGCCGACGGCCGCAGGCCCAAACCAACCTCCTCGCGGGCTTCTAGCTTTGCCCACCGAGATTCTCCTCACAATATTCGAATACGTACTGGTGGAGGAGGACAGGCTATCGCCAAGCTTGACAAGGTCTCGGAGAGAGGAGCCTGTATTGCGGGCACACCCCCGCATCCTCTCAACACAGACTGCGCCTCCCAAGGCAAGAGTCCTCAAGCCAATGCTCGAGATCTTGGGTATAGGCTTGGTCGCAAAGCGGCTGCTTCCAGTCGTGCGAGAGGCCTTCTTTGGAAAGAACCGCTTCGACTTGTCCTTCGGCCAGAAGTGGCTAAGCGGCGTCCATCCAGATCTCCAGACCCTCATCCACGACGTTGAGATATGCGTCTCGACCTTCGGCACGAGCCAGTTCCCGCGGTCAAGCGTTGACTTCTCCCAACATCAATTGAAGATTAGGAGACTACGCGTACTAATCTCTGCCCGCGCGTTCGAGCGGCACGTCTACGTCTACCACCCTAGACAACAAGGAGGACAGACACCTTGGGAGCAAGTTTTTCGCACTGCCCCTGAAGTTCGTGCTCTCAGCAAATTGCGTGGCGTTGGGGAAGTCACGGTCGACTTCAAATATCCTTCTAGGTTGCTGTTCACTCCGCCAGGTCCAGATTGGTTGTTGGCGCAGGCAGCCTGGCTCAAGAATACCATAGAGCAGGATTAGGGGTGTAAAGACGCCGGTGTAGATTAGAACAATGCATGAGCTGCAGTCAGGCAGTATGTCCTCTTCCTCCATGATAGCCGTATGAATGCAAGATGACGCCTCTAGACAATCAGAGAGCTTCGTCGTGATGCCCCGTGATCCAAGAATCCACAAGTGAACTCCTTTCCCCGAATTGTTACTCGGAAAAGTCTGAGAACGGCCCAGCTCGTGTCTGGAAGCTTCCGCCGAACGGTAGAGGCTCGGAAGCCGCCCCTCTCACCGTCACTTCCTCATTCCTCATCGAGCATTGCCTGGGTGACCGTTGGCTGACCACGCTAGCACGCTCAAAGTCTTCGCGCAAGCTCAAAAGGCACAACAACGCTGTCCCTCTTCCCCTCCTTAGCAACGACACTCTCACATCATCATCACAATGCGTTTTGCTCTCTCCCAGTCAGACGAGTTCCTCGCCCGCCACGACCTCGACCGCTCCATGCTCGAGAGTCTCGCCGAAAACGAGGAACGCTTTCTCGCCGACGCCCGTGAGAAAGCGAGAACCGCCCCCCGTATCAACGCTCTTGGTCTCGCCGCGCGCAACGAGATGAGGGATCGAGACCTGGCCGAATTCGGTCCTGCCGCGTTCCCCCCTTCTTCCTTCTTCGAGACCACCGGATCTCTACGTCCTCGCGTGTCGCCGCCAACTGGTCAACAGCCTGCTCCCCCGGCGCCTACGCCGGGTGTGTGGGAGTACTATCAGGCTTGCGTGGTCAACGCGACCCATACGTACTGGTCTTATGGAGCCAAAACTGGTGTAAGTACTAACCCCTCTCGACATCACTTGGTGACTGACTAACATGTTACAGTGCGTCAAGAACAGCGACGCCCTCAAGGATGCCAAGGAAGACGGCAAGCGCGTCTACACGAAGCAGCCGGACGGTCAGTTCCGCTGGGCGGCTTTCCAGCAGTGCAGCCCGAGCACAGTTGCGGGCTTCAAAGGACTACATCAGATGGTGCGAGCCGTCGGCGGCAATCCTGCGAACTTCGGTTCCAGGATTGAGATGGCCGAGTACGTCATCGCTCGGGAGGCACCTCTCAGTGTCGTCCAGGAGGAGGACGAGGGCGAGATCTACTCGGGTACCTTCCCGGTCCACTTGGGCCAGCCAGCGTCCCAGAAGTTCTGGGGTGAAGGACAGTTGGGCAACGGCACGCTGACCATGGCGGCGACGACCCAGGGTGCGATGGAGAAGTACCCGGGTAAATGAAGGAGCTTTGTGTGGTCTCCGGGTCGATGAGCATTTAGCGTCGGCGTTTGTGGTTGCTGGCCCTCGACAGAAGACATCTGGTCGATGGAGGAGCTGGCCGCTTGGTATCAGACGAACCAAGCAATATGAAGACATGTCCTCCCATTATCCTTCTTTGAAAACATGCCCATGAACCTTTTGTGATACAAGCCACTTCTGCTGTAGGTGTCTTTTTCGACTCTCCAGGTATCGACGTTGACGTGTCATGACATCTGCCCGCAGTGCATCTGCATGCACGCATCCTATCTCATACGAATCCCTGAGAACACTGAAGTCGTCTGTACAGACGGCATCGTCAGGAGATAGCGCTCGGGCCTTAGATTTTGGCGTAGCAGTGTTGTTCGTCCAGTGCGTCTGCGTCTCACTTTTCTCCACAACCGCACCACGATCTGCGCGCCACCCACAACACACGAAACGATCCTCGGTGCCCCCCGCCCTTCTTCTCAGACCATAAGAGCGGCCGTTGAGCTCCCCGCAAGCAAGGCGTCATCGGCGCTGTGTACCGCACCCGGCCGCGCTCAGGCAGATCAGCACACCCCGCACTCGACTCCTGTACACGACAACTGCACCACCGCCTTTTCAACGGCCAGTAGAGATCTGCGATACGGTATCTGTCCTGCAGGTTGATCGCGATCTCCACGTCGAGCCCGCCGACAATCTGCGAGCTCCCGCCAGACCACGACGGCCACACCAGAGCCGCCGACAGCACCCTGAACGCGCCCAGCACCTCGCGACTCCCAGATCGAACGCAATGACGCCAGATACCGGCGGGGAGGTCGCTTCCGCGTTCCAGTTCTTCTCCTCGGGACTGCCCGAGGAGATATTGATGCAGATCTTCAAGTACTACCGCGCCAACCACATCCAAGGTGTGCTTGTTTTGGACTACAACGGCTTTCCCATTCCCGAAAATCCCGCCTTCATTTCCCTGACAGCTTGCGAGGTACACTGGACTGAAGACAAAGGAAGCCAGAGCTACACCCCGCCGGTGGTCCGGCCCCTTGGCTTGGAGGTGGTGCGCAAGGTCTTGGGGATTCGCCGTGTCAACAAGCTCTTTGCGCGCTGCATGCTCGAAGTCTTCTACAAGAGCCCCATGGTGTTTCAGCACGGCCAGTCAAGTGAGCTTGGCATAAAGCCTATGTGGTTTCTCCCCTGCCAGATCGAGCCCAAACTCATCGAGCGCGGCGCATCAATCAAAGTCGAATATCGCGACGAGTGGCGGCGCACGTATCTGGGACTCGTAGCAACGGACCATGAGGTTGGCATCGAGTGTACGACAACGGGTATAGACTTGGCTCTCAGCAGGGAGAAGCAAATGCCGACCATAAACGATGAAGATGCTGAGCTCTTGGCGATGGACCCCAACAGGATGTTTGTCCAAACACCCAATGGCCTTCTCATTCGGGGTATACAGTTCACTGGAGGTTATGAGGAGACATCGTGGTTTCTCCCCGAAATATGGAGCGAGGTAACGATCCAAACGTTCTTCATCCTGCTCCAGCACCCAGATTGGAGCTCAACCGATATTCCTCCCGGCTCATCCTTCATTCTGTCCCTGGTATAGAGAGAGACCATGTCGGAGGAGAAGATATAGGGTACATCGCGATGGTCTTCAGGGTATATAGACTTGGTATTTGGCAAACCTGACGGCAATGCAACCGCTTGGAGGAGGCGTTGGTTACTGGGCGCCGCACAGGCATGTATAATGATATGCTGCAGCTCAGTCGGAAGAAGCACTCTTGCGCAAGTCTTATTTCCAGACCAATCGTGCGTGCGTGATGTAGAAGAAGCCAGGGGCCGGGTTGCAAGCCTCGCGACTAGTATTCGACTGATGATCTGTGTCGCCGGCGTCGTCGCTGTATGCAGGCTGTGTTGTCTTAATGATTCTGAAATCCCGTCGTCGTCGTCTGAACTTTGCAGTGACGTTCTAGCGTGGTGACCAAGTTCGATGTTTGTCTACGTCCGTCTCTCACGACGACTTCCGCCTCCGAACTCTTGATAGCTTCACCACGCGACAGCCACCCACAACCACGTCCTCCTTTTCAGACACTGCGCCGACAGCTCTCTGCACGTAGATTGTGACCGGCACAAGTGCGACAAATTCGAGACGTCTATAAGCACCTCCGCGCTATCGGCCACCTCCGCGGCCTCGTTCAACCGTCGCGATCTTAGCCACGACTAAAGACGGCGACAGCAACGACAATAACTCTTCTGATCGGCTCGCACACCTGGGCCGGACTCGCGAAGATACCGGTAACGACAACGGCGCTGCCTGCAACGTCTGCGACTACCACTCCTCGCCGACCTAGATCGGGGGCGCCTGCGACATCAGCCACACCCTCCCCAGGAAGCACTCCTGACGGCTCCCAAAGCACACTCAGGGACACATTCGACACCGGGAAGGCCACAGCAAACCTCCTCGCGTCCCGCCGCCAGGTTTCAAAGCCCAGGCCGTCGCGACATCCGGCTATCTCCATCGCGAAGACAGCCACCACGCAACTCGTACAGCATACGATCGCTGTACAGCTGCGGCTCTGCTACTCTCCGAATCACCCAAGGGATTGACTGCTGGTATCCCCACGCCACAGACGTCCAACGATCAAGCGTCCGCCGAGAGGATAGTGTACATCTGCCCAAGAAGCCAAGCCCAAAGCAACGATGAGCAGCCTCCAAGGCGACAGCACACCTGCGGCTCTCGAGCATACGACTCGACCTGTGTCGTGGCGTAAGTACTCTCCTGTCAAGACCGCTATGTCGCTAACAGATCCAGCGTCTCACATCGACCCGAACGAGCCGGACACCGCGACCCCGCACACATCTCCCCGCCCTATTATAACAGAAGAGAAACGAGTCTGGAGAGAGGGGCAGCATGCGATGACCTACAACGCATGGCTAGCGAACGAGAAAGAGCTGGACGACGCCTTTCGCATCTGGCGAGATACCGACGACGGTAAACGCGAGGTCGCACAAGTGTATCGCCGCTTCCCAGGTTTGCGGCTTACATCCATGGGCGCCGAGGATGTCTCCTGGTTCGTCAGGGAGATGTCAACTCCAGGTACGTACTTGCGTACGACGTGGGATGCCGCCCAGAGCGATCCAAACACCAAACCATTGTTTTCGGTCCCGCAGCTAAAGCTCTTGGTGCTTTTGGCGTCTCCGCGGCGGTCGCTTAATACGTGCAACTTTCCTGGCCAATGCCAGCAGCTCTTCTTCTTTTATGGACTCATGGAGTGGCGAAACATCTTCGGTCCTGAAGCTGGTGAGCGATCTGACGAATATGACCGTCTCTTCCCCCACTACGGATATCTCGAGGGTAACCTTCTTGACTGGCCCTTACCATGCAAACCAGAAGGCAGAGGGATTCCAATGGGATATGGAATCAGTCTTCCGCCCGGTGAAGAGAGTATGCTCACAACGGAGCGTTACGTGCTCAACCAGCTATTGTACTGGGATACACCGCCATACATCCCAAGTAGCCGCATATACCCAGGAACAACTGCGAAGGGCATAGCCGATATGCCGGCAGAAGTGCTCGACAAAATCTTTAAGCGAGTTGGTTTGTTCGGAGGCCCGATGATCATGGCACTGAAGGACCAGTCATCCGCACATGCTCCCAGTCGTTTCCACGCCACTTTCGCGCTTCCAACACACCGTATCAATATTGATAGATGTATGGTCAGTGACTGGGACACCCAACTTCATCCCTGCACGAAGATCCCCAAAATACTCGACCTCCGTAGAGTCTGCCGTAAATGGGGTGACATGATCCGAGACGTCTTCTTTCAGAACACATTCGTTTTTCGCTGCGAAGATCATGGACATGGTTCAATGTCCCAGAATGTTTGGGCCATTTCCACATCGATGAGAGAGGATCGATACAACCTGGCCGACTTCAAGATCCGCTTCAATCCTATCTTGACAGATGGGGTGGTACAACCTTTCGAAGGCTCGGATGAGATTGGCTTTGATTACGAAGAAGAAGTAGTTCACCTCGGAGCCAGCCGCAATACAGGCAGAATGATCTTCGGTACCGACGCTCCTTGCGACCGGACTTTCGTTAAGAAATGGATCAACAGCCAACTGTTCTTGGATGACGGAGGCCACCTGGCTGTGCGAGCCTTTCGTCTGAAGTTCGATCCTGGTACCCATGCAAGGGAGCTTTCCAATCGATGGCTCTCGGGCATCTTCCAGCACTTGCACCGGAGGGGCATTGGAGGTAAAAGTGCTGGCAGCAACACCTTGCTGCTCGACTGGAACGCTCGCGACCTGTGAACAGTCCGTCCGGGCGACCACATTTTGTGTTGTTTGTTCCGTAGATGCGGCGCAAGTGCTCGAGTTCTCCCGTGGTGACGAGTACGACCGCTGAAGCCGCCGGTGCTTGGAACCCAGCTGTTACTTCTTTGCTTGCCTCCTCCGCGGGGGTAAGACGGCGGACGATGCTCTGCCTGTTGTTGGTGGCAGTTGCGGTGCAATGGCGGTTGGGGTAGAAAGCGCGACGTCGATCACAATAGGCCTTCGGAAGAGGGTCGAATGTCGATGCCTGGTAAAGAGAAAGCAATTGGTATCGTACAGGAACCCTTCGATGCGGCCTGAAGATTGTGTTCGGTCAGCAAGATCGCCCCTTCATAGGGTGTGGGAGCGCATACCCAGAGAGTCGTCCGCTCCGTGGCCAGCTCTATAGTACTGAAGCAATCGAAGAGAACACCCTCGAGCGTAGTTGAAGAGGCAGATGAAGAGGCGATTTGCAAGAGTAGGGTGTTTGGTCCGAGTCTCGGAGAATTGGATCGCTCCGCTGGGACATCACGGCAACGCCCAGGCTCCCATTGAAGTGCAGCGCGTACTGCATGAACGCTGAAGCAGTCCAAGAAGAGCTATCTCGAACCTGCGGCCCAGTGGTGTGTTGAGATTGCGGGGGAGGTCGAGCGGAGGATAGTCGGCAATGAGGTCAAGTCCGCCTTATTTTCGAAGTCAAGCCCGCGAACAACGCGTCAACGATTCGAGTACCTGGAGAGCATTAAGAGGCGCGACAGCAAGCTCACTACAAGAGTACTGGAGATCCTGTTCTCGTTAGTAGCTGGCAAAGCCTTCTCCGCTCGAGCGTACAGAAGGCGGCCAGCCTATCCTGCCAATCGAGGTGTGCAGACAGGGCGGACATAGATGCGGTCCTCCAGCTTTAGATGGCCTGGCTCAGTCTGCTCTGTCAGTATAGAAGGATCCGGAACATTGAGTTGAGTTGAACAAGAACTGAGTTGCTGTGGGTCGTGACACTGTGAACTTCAGATCGAGCCACGGGCAAAGCTTCAGCCCTTTCCGCACTAACGATCGACCGCCACCGTGACCACCGGTTACGATTCAACCACCACAGGCAAACCACCTCGCCCTACATTCCAATGGCATCGACAACAAGCTCAAACGACGGAAATGAGGGAATTCCTAGCCGCTCGCGTGGGCTCGTCCGCAACGTTCTCCGTTTCTTCTCCTGCAAGTCGTCGTACAGGTTGCCAACGCACCCGTATATGCAGAACGGAGCTGGAAGAGGACAGCCTAGTCGTTCAGGACCACACCAACAAGCCGACTACTGCAGCCTCCCCCTGGGACTACGTCGTCACCCCGCGCGCGCGTCTGAGCATCAGCGCGAGGCCGTGAAGCATACGGGGGGCGTATAGATGCTAGGCATTGTGTGCGCCAATGGAGCCTGGAGTCCGTGGCGTGTCTTCTCGACGCCAGATACTAGAAGAGGATGACGCGGAGACCGTCAGGAGGTATCGAGAGCAAACATGGCGACAAACGAAACTAGTAGATGCAGACGACGGCGGAAGCATACGACACGACAAAAACGCGTAGGAAGCACAGGAAGAAGTTCAAAAGGAGATGTTGGGCGCGACATGTCGGAGGGTTCGCCATCCGACGCGAGATGAGATGAAGTTGGGAGGTTGGAAGCTATCTCTCTACCCCACCATAGCTCCCCATGACGCTAGACACACCCCTGCCTCCGATGCAGGCCGACCGAGCCTCCGATGACTCGCCCAAAAAATACGAAGACACGCTCAACAAGCTGCACTTCTGGCACAACACCACAATGACGACGGTCCCCGACTACTCACGGCCGACGACGCCCGACAACGGTCCCAATGGCCTTGTCTCGCCCCGCACGCCCAAGAACGGCCTCGCCCTGACCGAGTACAGCGCGAACCCGAGTCCGCCCTCGGAATCGACGTCTTCGCGAACCAACGATGTCATACCCGACGCCTTCCTCCTCCCCAATGGCTACCCCGACTACCTGCGCCTCATCCTGACCTCGCGCGTCTACGAAGTCGTGCAGGAAACGCCTCTCACCCACGCAACCAATCTCAGCAACAGGCTAGAATGCAATGTTCTGCTCAAGCGCGAGGATCTCCAGCCCGTTTTCAGCTTCAAGCTGCGCGGCGCATACAACAAGATGGCACATTTGGATCCCAAGGACAGGTGGAGGGGCGTTGTCGCGTGCAGCGCCGGAAACCATGCGCAGGGTGTGGCCTACTCTGCGCGCAAGCTCAAGATTCCCGCAACCATCGTCATGCCCTCAGGAACGCCCGACATCAAGCACAAAAACGTCTCACGGCTAGGCGGATCAGTCATCCTACATGGAGCTGACTTCGACGCTGCAAAGGCAGAGGCTGCGCGATTGGAGAAGCTGCATGGGCTTATGTCTATCCCGCCATTCGACGACCCGTATGTCATTGCAGGTCAGGGTACGGTTGGCATGGAATTGCTGCGACAGACAAACCTGCAAGACCTCAAGGCCGTTTTCTGCTGTGTTGGTGGCGGTGGACTCATCGCCGGAACTGGTGTATACATCAAGCGGATAGCACCACACGTCAAGATCATAGGAGTGGAGCAGTACGACGCAAACGCCATGGTCGAATCGCTCAAAGCCGGAAAGCGCGTCTTCCTGAAGGACGTCGGACTCTTCGCTGACGGAGCTGCGGTCAAGACAGTGGGCGAGGAGACATTCAGGATATGTCAAGAGGTCGTCGATGAGGTCGTCCAGGTCACAACAGACGAGACATGCGCAGCCATCAAGGACATGTTCGAAGACACGCGCTCTATTGTTGAGCCTGCAGGTGCGCTTGCCCTTGCGGGTCTGAAGAAGTGGGTGAGCCGCAACCCGTCACCAGATCGCAACCGTGGTCTGGTCGCCATTGCCAGCGGCGCAAACATGAACTTCGACCGTCTCCGCTTCGTCGCCGAGCGCGCCGCCATCGGTGAAAACAAAGAAGCCATCCTCTCCGTCACTATCCCCGAACAACCTGGTTCATTTGCCAAGCTCGTTTCCATCATCCACCCCATGGCAGTCACAGAGTTCAGCTACCGCTACTGTGGCCCTGAGTCAGCTCAGATCCTTGTTGGTGTCGAACTCAAGGCGGCGACCAGAGCCCGTGATTTACCCGACCTCATCGAACGTCTCGCCGCTGAAGGCATGACTGCCGAGGACCTCTCTCAAGACGAGCTCGTAAAGTCACATATCCGCTATCTAGTCGGAGGGCGCAGCAACGCCGCCGATGAGCACATGTACATGTTCGAATTCCCCGAGCGAGGAGGCGCGTTGTACAAGTTCCTGAACACACTACAACCGGGAATGAACATCAGTCTTTTCCACTACAGGAACTACGGCGGCGACGTCGCGAAGATCTTGGCTGGCATACAGTGTAAAGAGGAGGACAGTAGCAAGTTGGCCAGTTTCTTGAAGGATATTGGATACCCGTACAAAGAGGTCACAGATAGCTCAAGCTACAAGATGTTCTTGAGGCAATGAGATGGGAAGGATTGATGTAAGCAAAAGGCGACGTGTGTAAGGACAAGTGGTGGAACGAAGATATGAAGGAACAATGCAGATACCCCTTTCACTTTCTCACACTACTCACTATCTCCCAAACTGCGTGCATATTGCCCATCCCGACACCACAGTCACCCATCTACCAAGGCCAACCACCCTCCGCCTTCAAGAACCCTCCACACTCCTCATCTCGTTCTCCCTCCAAGATAGCAACCATGGGTTTCGCGCCCTCACTCGTAGGCTTAGCCCCATGCTCCGGTTTGTTCTATCGCAATTGTTAGCAAAAGTCAACCCAAATCAGCGAGGGATGCCACGAAACGGCCAAAACGTACCCTAGGCCCCAAGTTACTCTCCGTGAACCCCGGACAGAAGCAAAATACCTTCCACCCCTTGGGCCCATACTCATAGTCCTGACACGCAGTAAGCATATTCAGCGCCGCTTTGGAACTGCGATATGGCAACTGTCTCTCATATCAGCAAATGTCTCACCGTTACCCCAACGCAACCCCAACCACACCAATCTTACCAAAACAGCCGATTGAAAGAGCGGGGGCCATACATTTTTCATAGCCTGATGCGGATTCGTCCTATCACTCCTGAGCCCAATACTCCCGGCTCCACTCGACACATTCAGGATCCGCGGCGTCTTCCCCATCTCCGCGCTTTTCGCGAGGAGGGGAGCGAACGTTTCTACGATGACGGCTGGGCCCGTGGCGTTGGTTAGGAAGGCGGATGTCATGCGCGTGGCGAGAGAGGAGGAGGCGGGTGCTTCGCCGGTTATGGCGGCGTTGTTTACGAGGGCGTCGATGCTGCGTGCGATATCATCAGTATCATATGATGCACGGAAGTAAGAGTTGCAGATGGACAAGGAAATGGGATAGGTGTAAACATACCGACCATACTTCCCCTCGACCACATCCTTCGCTTTCAAGATACTCGCCTCGTCGCTCACATCGATCTGCAGCAACTCCACTTTTCCAGGCAAACTCTTCTCCTGGAGCTGTTTCACAGCGGCTGCGCCTTTCTCAGCGGAGCGACTGCCGAGGAGGATCAGGTATTTGGCGTTTTCGAGGAGTTGGGTGGCGAGGGAGAAACCGATGCCGCCGTTTGCTGGGATGATTTGTTAGTAAAGCTTTGAAAGAGGAATTTATGGAGTGAACAGAAGAGGGGGAGAGGTGGGAAGAAGGTATGGAGTAGGAAGTAGGGAGGTGTTTGCGTACCGCCGGTGATGAGAACGATGGTCTGGTCGGTAGAAGACATGTTGATGTTTCTTCGTTCAGTTACGGACTGTTTGATATAGAGCTGATTTTTCTCTTCGTGCTGATGTGAGCTTGATACTGTCTTGTTGGCGGCTGTAGCCTTCTCTTTATATCTTTTGGTCCAGGCCTCTAACTCCTGCCTTCTGTTTCCACACACAACCCTAAACTCTAAGACTACGCATAGCTTCTTCGGTAGGTTCATGCTCCAGCTCCACCGCCACACGCTACCTACAGCTAAACAACCGAAAGTGCAATAAAGCACTTGCACATTCTGCTGTAGTGCGCGGCTGCAGGACCGTGAGCATGCATTCCCCTTGACCGGACAGTAACAACACGTCTACGTAGTGCAAAAGCCACGCAAATCAGACGCGGATGGACCCAATGAGCACCCTCGATTCTCTTTCGAAAACCTAGTATTTCCCCCGACCATCCGCTGCCGACCATCCAGCACGGTGGAGATAGTCGGCGGACGGGGATAACGGAGTTAAAGACACGATCATGGAGTAAAGACGGCCACATACGACGCAAGGTTAGACTGTGAGCACATAGTTTAACCTCATGCGTCGCGTGAAATAAAGCGTAGTTGATCTTCCTAATCCATCTATTGGCTATCTAAGTTGTGTATTGATGTTGCAAGCCGAGGGCCGCTGTCGGCTGCGTGGTATCCTAATGATGCGAATTCCTCCTGACCCAAAAAGAAGAAACGCCGGCGCCTATTGCTGCGCCTTACCCAAGATGACAACGCCCGATCTGATGCAAATGTGGTAGCGAATGTAGGGGTGGTGTGTGGAAGGACATGTTGAATGGAAGAGAGGTAGAGCGAATGTACACGCTCACACCCTATCCTCTGCGAAATCCAACACCTCGCAATCGTCCTCGAAGAAACCCTCCTCGTCGCCGTCGATACCCTCCTTCTTCACGCGCCGACGTCGTGTGGTGACGACAACCTGCTCTACCTCCTCTTCGCCGTCTCGAAGAACAAGCTTGTTCTCGATCCTGGCGGCAACGCCCGTGATGTCATCCTCTCCAGAGTCATACGCCTGAGTGATTGGCGTGGAGATACGTGTTCCCTCTACGGTCTCACCAAAGAGCCATGGCGAGCTATCTTCGTGATGGAGATCGGAGATAAGTGCCGGTAACGAGGGCTGGTATTCGCTGCTACTCTCTTGAACCTCGGGTGCTTGTCTGGAGTAGACAAAACGCGTGACACGTTTGTCGGTGTAGAAGGGCTGGTAAGGAGGGTTCGTCTCAATCTCGGAGAAGCTGAGTGGTGCGAGAGATGGCACGGTAGGCTTGCGAGAAGGCAAAGCGCGAGGAAGCCAGTCACCGTAGCAGTCAAGTGTTGGCTCAGGATCACCAGGTTGCGGGAACAGTTGCTCCGTGACGGAGGGCGGTAGTGCGGTATCCGAGATGGGAGCAAGTCCGAACTCCACTGTCTTCTTCTTGGTTATGGATGCAGTATGCGATGATTTCCCCTTGCCTGTCGCAGCTCTCATCTGCACCCTCCAGATCTGAAGTACACCACCGGACGCTAGTGCGATCGAACCACGACCTCTACCAGAAAGCCAGCGTACGCTGTAAGGCTTGATACCGCTAGGCGATGACGGAAGTGTCATTTTGTTGTCGCCGGCATGCCGGATGTTGTTGATTGACTTGCCTACATTGGCAGCGACGGCTTTGCCAGATTTTGCGCCAGCGGCAGGGGTTACACCCAAGCCACTGAGACTGAATCGAGTTCCGCCGACGCTGTTCTTAGCGCGAACAGCATCAAACCAAGGCCTAGCGCTATTGACAGCTTGCATTGCTGAGTTCATCACACCAGCGGGACCTGTGGGGGACGCGACATCCTTTGGTGGGGCTGGTGCAGCTGGACGAATGCGCCGAGCTGGTGGCCATTGGAAGGCCGACGCAGGCATCGGGAACATGTGCACTGTTCCCTTGTCCGTGATGACAGCCAGTTTATCGACTCGAGGGGCAGACCAAACAACATCGATGACGTTCGCAACAGTCATTCTGGTGAAGCGAGCGACTTGTCGTACGTAAGGTCCTGTTGGCTGTTCCCTTAACGTCTTACGTGCTCTTCGGAAGTTCATGCGCTTCAGGTCCCAAACATCTTGATAGTCGCCCTTCTTGCTCACAGTCATGAGCATAAGACCGCTGGGGGCGAATGACATGAAGCTGCAACCGAGAGCCGCGGGTATAGTGGCGACCGGATGAAGTGCGTTCTTATTCCTCGTTTCCTCTGCGTCTGCCAGTCTCTGCAGATCATAGACGGAGATCACAGATGCCTCTTGTCTTGGCTGAGTCTGGTTGTGGCCATGGGTCGGTGGAAAGTAATGCTGCATGGGATCTTGACCATATGGCACGTTAGCTCCTTGCTGGCCCTTGTTCATGTAGCTCTTGAAAGCCTGCATTCCCTTCTCAGTGGCCCAACGTGCACCCTTGATTGCAACTTGTGTTCCCTCCCTGGTAAGTCTATCGATCAAACCTGCTTCGTTGGGCACATCGACAGCGCAGTTGGGTGACGGCTGAGGCGGTACGCTGTGGTGCCCAAGGCCCGGAGCGCGCTCGTAGTAAGGTGAAGTCAGGGCTATACCGTTGACAGGGTAGAGCGCGCTTGACGCTGGTGGGGTGACGGCGAGCCAACGATCGGAGAGCGAAAACACAGGCAAGCCATACTTCTCAGGAGGAATCTCGTCATGACTGCCGTCAACGGCACTGGAACCGCTTGAATGTATGGCCCGTTCCCGATTCTGAACGGATGTCCACAGTTTACCGATACAGCGGAATCGCTCTGAATATTCAGAATGACCTTCGTGGTAAGGCGCGAACACAAAGACTTCTCCACTTGCACCAGACGCCACAACAACAAACTTCCCCTTCGCATCAATGACGAAGTCGCCTACTGGAGGTGGAGGCTGAAACATGGGGCTATCGATTGGGCTCGTGAGAGGTATCAGGGGAGTTCGATACAGGACGGCCATTCTCCGCCTCTCCTTCAGTGAGTAAACTTCGACCGTGGTTTGGTAACCACTGATTTGCCCCTCTTGATTTCCATGTCGTGAGGACGGCCTACTAGGTGACTCAGACGCCGAATCGTCAGCCGCGGAGGATGCACCGCTTCCACTAGAGCTTCTGCTGTCTTTAACGACCGGACCGTGAAGGACGAGTGCGATCAGTGGACGGGAAGCAGCTAAAGGATCGTGCCGGGAGATCCAAGGCAAAATCTTGGCGCCTATCACAGCGCCCCGAAGTCCTTCCAGTCGACCCACAATGTCCATCTTGCTCTTTTCAACGCGGAAGACGTCGAGCCCACCTTGCGAGCCAACAAGCAGCACGTTCTCTGTAGTTCGAGCCGCCTCATCTCCGGCCATGGATAGAGTATCGAAGCCACAGAAGTAGCCTCCTTCCCCTGGCTGCATGCCATCGGACTGGCCGTTGTTAAGGCCGAAGTCGATGTTTGGCAAGCCATAGTAATGTGCTTGGGGTTGATGCGGCAGCGGCGGGTTCGGCATGAATTGTTGCGAGGGTGGGCGAACACCTTGTTGAGAGTACACAGATGCTCTACGGTCTCTACCCGGCGAGTTCTGTACGCGTCCGCCAAAGTTGGTATATTGATTGGGGTGGCTCAGGGGTCGTGCACCTGGAGGTGAGTTTGACATGGCCTGTGGTGCGTACAGCCCGTCTCGTGCACCAGGCGAGTTATGGAAGGTAGGCGGAGAGCTGGCTATAGCGATGCCCCCATTACCCGGGGAGCCGGAGTTTGGAAAGAAGGGAACTGACTTGGCCCACTCGTTGGTGTATTGTGCGGCCGTGTTTCGAGTGGCACCGATCGCCGATAGTAATGGAGACGTAGTGGCATGGTAGTTTGTGGGTGGAGACGTGGATGACAGACGTTTGGCTGACGAAGGTGACTTGGTTCTGTGACAGTCAGTCGCGTTTGAATACGAACAAGAGTCACCATCGCCCCTTCCATGTAGGGAAGGGTGGTGCTGCTTCACGTACATCTCTCTCGGGTATATGCGCGTAACCTTGCCGGCCGCTTTATTTCTTCTTCCCAACTCATTTCTCGACGTGTTGCGGCCGCGTGCTTGTGGTGTGTCCTGTACCTTGGTGCCCTTGCGCTGCTGCTTGTGCAAGTAGGTGAGGTTGGAGACGGGCGTCGTATGCTCGGCGGCGTTGTCGGGCGATGAGCTCATATAACCTGCGGAAGAGCGTGTGGAAGGGTCTGTTGGAGCGCTAGCTCAGTCGTGAGGAAGTGGTAGGTGTCGTGGGCGCGAGAGAGGTTGTGGGGGTAGCGACGGATGAGGACGGCGGCGGGTGACTTGGGATGAATGCTAGACGGGCGTTGCGTCATGCGCCTCCGTGACCAGGACTCGTGGAGGTGGCGGGCGCGTGCTTGCACAGCAAGACACTTATACACAACAACACTGGTGCCTTGTTCCTGACTCGGCGCGTTATCGGGGCCTATCTCTGGTAGTCACTCGGTATCGTCGGGAGGGTCGTTGTGGCTGTTGTTTGAGCCGCGGGGCTGGAGCTTCACGCGGCACGCTAGATATGGGGCCCCTCAGCGCGTTATGCAGAGAAGTCTGGATGGGCGCGCAGAGGTGAGTCAAGTTGGAGCTCTATCTAAGCTCCCAAGTGTTGAGATATGTATGCAGGGCGTCGTAAGTGCAGTTAGTTGTGTCGCTGGCCAGGTCGCGGTGCTGAGGGGCAGCTCATAGCTTATGCAGGTGCATGTCGCGCCCTCAGCCTTCCATTCGCCCACCACATCACGGCCGCCGGCACCGCCCTTTGCGCTGCTATCTAGCCCCTCTTTGGCCGACTCTAGTCATTCGCAGATTGCGCGCTGCTAGTGATGTCAAGTGACTGCAGCGAGCACGGTAGATGCCTGAGCAGGTTGTTGGGCAGCCACATGCGGCGTTCCGCGATGCATTCCGAGAGACTGGAGTGACGTCCTCCGCATGCATATCATGGCCCACATGCCGCGACTTGTCCCGCGCCTTGCACGTGCTTCCAAGGTTATATCTCCAACCTCATTGCAGCTGCAATGATAGCCAGTACCCAGCGGTGAGCTTAGTCTCTGCGATGTGCAAGGCCCGGGCGTCAAGTACATAGGCAGCGTCCGTTCGACTCCGTCGGATTCTGTCCCATCCACAATGACAGGCATTAAACTTATTGGTTTACATGCCCAGTAATCCGCCCAGGGGAGATTTGTCCCGAAGCTTATGAAGATTACCATTTTTGGAGCCGGCGACATTTATCCCAGGAGACACTCGCATCACCTCCCAAGCGATGTGGCTAATGTAGCAATAAACCTCGGGTAGGCTCCGGTACAAAAGTATGCAACTCCCAGGCTGAAAACCCTAAACCCATCCATCCAATATGTTTGCGTCCAAGTTCCTCAACCTCGTCTCCTTGACGCTCCTCCCTGCGGCTCTTGCCCAGTCCGAATACACAAACCTCCCAGCCGTCGCACCCGGCGTCTTCAACGCGACCGCACGCATAGAAATCAAGAGCACCGTCCCCGCCGCCTGGGACGTACTCACCGACTTCGCCAACTACGCAGCCTGGAACCCGTTTGTGCGTTATGCGCTCACTACTTCAGCCAAGGGCAACATCACCCTGCCTGATCAGCGACCGGTCGAGGGCAACTTCCTCTTCTTCCGAGTGCAGATTCCTGCGCTTCCGCTGCCGGTGAACAAGGACACGCCCGACAATCTCCTGAACACGCAGTTGTCCGCTGAGCGCATAACTCATGTGCAGCCCGAGTTGGGAAGATTGGCATGGGATTACTTGGGGGAACTCGCTATTAGCTCGACGCGTTGGCAGGCGCTTAGCGACATAGGCAATGGTACAGTGTTGTATGAGTCGATAGAAGTGTTTCACGGGTTGTTTGCTGGAGTCTTGAAGGATACGCTTGGAGAGAGTCTGCAGCAGTCTTTCGAGGCACAGGCAGAGGGACTGAAGTTATACCTTGAGGGTTGCTAAGGCTGTAAAGTAGGAAGCTACATCACCTCGTCTCTAACAATGCTGAACTCTTTGTAATATAGCACGTATGCAATTCCGATGATACGGCTGAATTGAGAGCCGGCACGATGCACAGTCGGCATGGTTGCGATGAACCCGACGGCGAATAAGCACTTCGGCGTTGCAAGCAACCATTCCGACCCCTGTCATCCATCCCGCGGGCATGCGCGCATCTCCACTGTCGCAATCGCACATGTGCAGTACACGCCGCAGCATCAGGCGCTCACCATGAGTACTTGTCTCAGCAACATGTCTCTATTTTTTGGCTGTCTATGATAGCACACGTTCTTTTGTCTTCCACTTGCTCCAACTACGCTTCGTCCGTTGTTCCACAGTGAGCGCGCAAGCCAGACAACACTTATCGCACATGTGCAGCCCTCGCCTTCCAGCACCATGACGATGACCCCCGAGCTCGAAGCCTTTGCGCGAGCCATATCGCGCGTACTGGGCTGGGCCTACTTCCTGTCGTGGTCAGTACCACCCACCTACCATCCCTCCTCCTGTCAGCCCCAGCTAACCAACCCCACAACAGGTCCCTATCCTTCTACCCCCAACCCATATCGAACTACCTGCGCAAATCCACGCTCGGCCTCGCCATCGACTTCCCCACCCTCAACGTCCTAGGCTTCACCTGCTACACCATCTCCACGGCCTGCTTCCTCTACTCGCCGACGATAAAAGCGCAATATGCGGCACGTCATCCTGACGCGCCCGAGACGACGGTGCGGTTCAACGATTTCTTGTTCGCGGCACATGGCGCGGTCATGTGCGTGATTATATACAGTCAGTTCTTTGAGAGGATTTGGGGCTTTGAGATTGGCAAGAGGCAGAAGGTTAGTCGGGTTATACTGGGGGTTTGGTGGGGGTGTGTGCTTGCTATTGGGGTTGTGGTGGTGTTGGTCAAGATGAATGGGGCTGGGCGGGGATACGATGCTGAAGGGTGGGCGTGGATCGATGTTGTGAGTCCCTACTTTGCGTCTTCTAACTTTACGGGATGGTACTAATATGAAGTAGATCTACACGCTCGGGTACGTCAAACTCCTCACCGTCTTCCTCAAGTATATACCCCAGGCCTGGGTCAATTACAAGCGCAAGTCGACACTAGGGTGGAGTATATATCCCATGCTTTTGGACTTTGCGGGTGGCTGGCTTTCGCTCGCACAGTTGTGCATTGATTCTGCGCTGGAGAATGATTGGAGTGGTGTTACTGGTAATCCAGTCAAGTTTGGACTGGGCAACATCACTATTGTGTTTGATATTATCTTCATGCTGCAGCATTACGTGCTGTATCGGCACCCGGGGAAGCATATTGATGATGAGGATGAGGAAGAAAGGGAGGGGCTTGTACAGGGCCGCAGAGACTAGTAAATATACATGCAAGGCTTCGTCGGGTATCCGACTTATCATAGCTCACGAGTTCTGGTCTTCATCTACCTTCCATTGCTGCTATGATATATATCGGTGGCACAGATGTGACATCAATATGCCATCTGATGACATCTCGACAACCCTGATGCGAGTCTAACGGCAATTACAGCCACCTCTCAAGCACTCTTCCCCGTAAGCTTCTCACAAGCTTCCCTATACTTCGCCGCCGTCTTCTCCACAATATCCTGCGGCACCTCAACGCCCTCCTTTCCCTTCAACCCCTCACCCGTGAGCCAATCCCTCAAGAATTGCTTGTCGTAACTCGGCTGCGCCTTCCCCAGATTCTTTTCCCACGACTCCTTCGGCCAGAAGCGCGAGCTATCCGGCGTCAACACCTCATCAACAAGCACCACCTCACCCATCTCATCAACGCCAAACTCAAACTTTGTGTCTGCGAGAATAATACCAACTTCCTCTGCACGATCCGCAGCAGCGCTGTAGATAGCAAGTGAAAGTTCCTCAACACGCTGCGCAATCTTCGCATCGCCAATCATGTTACGCGCTTTCTCAGGGCTGATGTTCTCGTCTTTGCCGCCTACTTCTGCCTTGGTGCTCGGTGTCCAGAGTGGTTCCGGTAGCTTCTGGCCTTCGACGAGTCCGGTGGGGAGTTTGATGCCGTTGACGGTGCCCGATTTGGTGTATTCGGACCAGCCTGATCCGGTGATGTAGCCGCGGACTATGGATTCGATGGGGAGGATGCGCAGACGCCGGACTTGCATGCTGCGGTCCTTGAGCGAGGTTTGGTCCTGGATTGTGGAAGGGAGGTCTGAGGAGAGGAAATGGGTTTTTAGACCGGGGACTTTGGTGGGTAGGTAATTGAACCAGTATATTGACATGGCGGTTAGGAGGGCGCCTTTTCCGGGGATGCCCTGGGGGTTTGTTAGTTTGAGCTCTTGACTTCTGTTCAAGGACATTTGATCTTTGGTGAAGTTGAACTTACATTCTCCATAATCACGTCATACGCTGATATACGGTCGCTCGCAACGAATAGTAGTGTGTCATCGTCAATGGCGTAGAGATCGCGCACTTTTCCAGAGGCAATCTTGGGCAGTTTGCCTTGGATGTCGATGGTGGTGACCGCTTGAGCCGACATTTTTTCCCGTGAGTTGATTTCTTGGTGTTGAGTTCGGGGAGTGACTGTGTTTGGTGGGGATTTATGCACGATCCCGCGTCGAGTATTTTATGCTTCAGCGGGGCCGCTGTGGCTTTCTCGAGGAAGGTGTGGCGGTGCTTGATCTAGGCTGCGATCGTTGCCTTGATACACGAGACTAAGTTATTCACGATTAGCACTGTAACATTGAGCCGTGATCATCGGAAACGCATGTGAACGAATTCAAGTTCGTTTGGAGTAGTCGTTTACTTCCATTGTTACGTGACTGCTGCTCCGGCCTAATCGGTCACAAGCCCCAGGTGTGCCGGGCGTAGATCGATTCACGCCTTACTTCATTCGATCGCCTAGCCGCATCACTACACCTCCAGGGCTCACCCAACCACCCCTTCATCACTCTACATCCTTGCAGCTAAACCAGATCATCTCTAATGTCGTCAGTTCAGTTCACAGCCCTGATACGTCTCCCGTTCATCCGGGGTGACTTTGAAGATCCTCCGCAGGTAAAGTAGCATCTGTCCGCGTCTCCGGGGCTCATCTGACCGCGACATAGGCGCAATGGGATGCTGAGAGAGACCGCCAACTATGGAAGGTTATTTCCAAGTCTTCCAAGACCAGTGATCTGAACTGTAAGTATCCAGGATTCAATCCAAAACCATCTCAAAGAAGTACTAATCTATCGTAGGGGTCGAATTGTATGTACATACAGGCTACGCACTGCATCAGCCTCACTGACCGTGACAGGGCCGACAAGTTTCAAGTTCCACCAACCTTTCTTCTTCAGCAAGCTGCATGGCTATACGAGCGACATCTAGACCACGTTCGTAACCAAATGAAAAAAGTCAGCATCTCGAATGCTGCCCCGTCATCTTCGCCGACTGGTGGTAGCACGCTGACTGCTGTGGGTGGGGTTGCGATGCGAAGGGGTGGTAGTGCCGGATCTGGAGGTACGTAAAACATCAGCATCATTTGATCTTGCTGACTAAATGTAGCTGGGAGGACCACATCCGCGTTAGCAGGACGCTCGAAGGACAGTCCGAGTCTGCGTGGCGCAGAGGTGGTTATACCCGGTGAGTCTCTCGACAAGCATCTTAGATGCCACAGTAGACATGTTTTCTGACATATTTTAGCACCTTCGCTCTCGAGGACACCGTCTACCACCACGATCACTCAATCCCGGGCACTTACTCAAGCACCAGCTCGAACTTTGTCTACACGCTCTACTCAGCGACCTAACTTGACAAGTAGAAGGTCTGAAGATCGGGCGAATGCACCAATCTCACCACCCAATTATCGAAATCACGAAGCAGCATCTCCAGACATTCCCGATTCGTCGTCCTCGAGCTCATCATCGCTATCAGATACTGATCATCCAGCGCATCGAAGCCAACTCTTTAAGCGCCCTCCGCGTTTCCAGCAGAAGAAACCGCGAGAGCTTTCGACGTTTGAGGAAGGAGACGGAACGCAAGAGATTGACGATTCAGGCTCACACGAGACAAGTCTACCCTTTGCAACCGTCAAGACACGACCCAGCAATAGCAAGTACGCGCAAGACTCACGCTTCCGAGCTAGTAGCAGCAAGGAGCAAAAGGTTCTGCAACCTGCCCGCGCAAGGAATGCTCCGCCCGTCAGACAAACGTCTATGGACGTACAGTCGATCGCGACCACAGAGACGGCGTCGTCAATGACCAGCTCTGGCGGTCCTCCCTCAGCGGCAAAGAGTCCTATGAGCCCTGCCTCGGACCACCGCGCGGCGCTAGGCCGACTCGGTAGTCCACGACGTGGAGGACTGCGATCCAGAAAGGAAGGTAGTGAAGGCACGCCGAGTATGGGCAGCAGCTTTAGTGACATCGATGGTGAGTCCTGGGATTATCCACCTTTAGATTGATATACTCACATCGGACAGATGCAGGTATCAGTCAGTCGGCTCTAGAGGAAGCGCTGTTGAGCAACATGCAGCATGGGAGGATGAGTACACTTAGTCGCATGTCGAAGTGGTAGGCGTGACGGGAGTGACTTGGTACGGTTCTTCGGACGCGATGGATCTCTTTCACTTCTACTACGACTCTTATTGTGTGCCGCTCGAGTTGAATCTATTGTGCAAGGCGGCAGTCTTGGCACTACTCTATCAACTTCGATTGCTACTCGCCATCCACAAACACCACTCTTACTACTAACTAAAGTCAGCTCACATAGGTCTAGTTGCCGACGCGATCGCTTCTCGCTCGTTAAAGCCCGTAGCAATGCCGCCACCACCCATCATCCTAGTAACAGACCACTCCACCACTCCCCCAACAGCCACACGCTACACATTCGGCCGCAACGACATCGAATTCCCCATCGCTTACAGGCGCATCAAATCCCTGCTCACCCACCCACCATGTCCTCACCACCCTCAATACCTCTGGCCCTGCGACGCCTGCGAGTCCGCCTTCATCACAAAATACTGGAAATGCGCTGCCACGCTCCTCGACTACTTCGCAGACTTCCACCCCATCGACACGCCCCTCATGCAATCGATCTGGTTTTACCTGCTGGATATCTGGCAAGAAAGCGCGCACATCCTTCCCTACGAAACCGTACTTGACGAAACCATCGAACACAGCGCCGCACTCATTGGCGTGGCGCGCGCCAGAGACTTTGAGAAAGCAGTCCGCGACACCATTACTTTGTTTGAAGTTACGATCTGGGGCCGGAGAACAGAGGCGGATTCGTGGGATCAGGTTATCTATGATCCGAGGGGTGAGGCTATGTGTCCTGTGGGTGAATATGACACAGGTCCCTGGGTTAGTGGTGTGAAGCCCTGGAACCAGTTTCTGGGCGAGGGAGGAATGGGTGTTGCGGCGCCGTGGTCTGCTGCTGCTTCAACTCCGACTTCACAAGACAATACAAACGGAGATGGAGGTGAAGCCATGAATGTCGAAGAAGAGAGAACAACAACACGCTACATCCCCCACCCCGCCATCGCCCTAATAGAAGGCCACACCGCGCGCTCCCGCCTCCTCGCCAATTCCTTCTACGCAAAACAAAAGCTCACACCCCCTCAATACAACGCCGCCCTCGCAGACTACGAAGCACACACCGTCGTCCTGCCTTCCAAGCGCGGCGAGCCCCACACATATACCTCGCGCTTCACGGGCCGCGAAACTACATACACGTTATCCAACGGCGCGCCGCCGATCATGCGCTACGAGGGGCTCGGCGACCCGCAGTTGGAACTTGCGGTTCCGGACGGAGATTGGAATCTGATGGATGAGTGTGTGGCTAGTTGTAGGGGGGTTACGGCGTATGTGGGTGTTAGTGGGGCAGATGAAGATGAGGAGGATGAGGATATGGTGGATAGTGAGGATGAGTTGGTGCCGTTTGATATGTGGACTGTGGTTGAGAAGGGAGGTGGAGGAGGGGGACGGGGCGAGGTGTTGGATTTGGGAGGCACTGGAGGTATGTTCGAGACTTGGTATGCGGAGGAATGAGACTGGATTGGTACGAGTATCGTAAGCGTATTGTCTGAATACTTGCGTTATATCAATCAACTCCATAGGATAGTCATTTGGAATATAGTTATGGTTGAAGTATATTTGCTGTATGTGCATATGTACAATACTAGCATTAACTCGCGCGCTATAGCAAGGTATTATGTTCGTTCATTACAAAATCAAATCGTGGATATCGTCGCGTAAAAGATCAGTTTTCCTCCATATGGTCCTTGTTGGGCCTCACCCACTTCGACCACTTCATCCTCGTTTAATATCAGTTTATGGAGAGTAATCCCTGGGCTTGCGCTGGGACTCGGTATCCAAGAAGCTACCCCGGCTGCGGTTCGACTTGGTAGAGCGGCTTCGGCGCATGCTGGAAGAGCGATCACCGCCGAGACGGCCTCCCAGGCAGAACATGACCGTGGCGAGGAAGTAGCAGGCGACGGCGGCCCAGGTGAAACCCATGAGGTATTTGCCGATGCTAGCTTCGAAGCCGGCGGAGCGGAAGGCATCGCGGCCCTTGACTACCCATGCGCTGATGTTTGTTAGTTGAAGTACTTTAGCTGTCGATATGTATAGACTTACGTCATGAGAGCTGCGGCCAGGGTCTGGAAGAAGAGAGCGACAAACGTCATCAACGAAGAGAGATATCCTCCAAGACGGCTGCAGAGCGCAAGGAGACCGGAGATGAGGGCAATGGCAGCGAAGAAGAGAGCAATCAGGTAAAAAGCAAACATGAAGCGAGACAGATAGTAGTACATGTGGGTACCGATGAACTGCTCGGGGATGTTTTCCTGGGTGCCAAAGTTCCTAGGAGGGTCGAATGGCAGCGCTGGGACAGGTGAGCCGCAGTTGGCATTGTTGCCGGAGTCAGGGTCAGCGCCGCAGATGGCGAAGAAGGTCCATCGCGATGGGTTTCGTGCGTTGGGGATGCCGCCGGTGGTGGCCTCGAGGAAGTAGAACTTGGTGAGAGGAGCCTTGTTGACGCCGCCGGTGAGGATGGTCAGGAATTGGAAGAGCAGGCCTCCAGCGACCAGGATCAGCGAGCCGAAAGCGAGGAGAGGTCCTGAAGGTGTGTTAGCAGATGCGCAATCGACTTAGGAAGCGACGGCCAACGTACTAGCTACAGCCATGGTGTGTGGTACCCAAAAGAGTCGTCGTCGCAAGGGTGTAGGTTATTAAGATTAGGATGCACGATAATGGTGCGATTACAGAGGATGGTTCGACGTGGCTAGCTGCGTTTCAAACGCGCGACGAAAAGAGGCCTGGCAAGCTTGTTTATGAGGTGCGGCCAAGCGGGTGACGTAGTGCACCTGTGAATCGGCTCTTTGTTGGCGTCGTCGACTAGCTCCCTCATCGCACAGGGTTACGGCACTATCGCGCGCGCTTTGCATCATCCCGAGGCTGCTCGACACGCCCAAGCAACCAGAGGGTCCGCGGCTTGTCTGCAAACACGCTGGCGGATGCGACGGATCGTGACGGAGGGCTTTAATGTGTGTGCAAGTGCGTGATGTGTTCGGCACGTGAAGAGATGGGCGGAGAGATGCAGGGATGGCGTCCTTCCTCGGATAGTAGCGAGATCCGCAGTGTGAGCAGTGGATCCTGGCCATCGAGGAGCTCGGGCTGCCCGACACCAACAATCTGCCGCATCGTGCCTTGGAACTTGAAGCCATCACCGCCATGTCGACTGCTGTGTGGCCGCCCATCGATGACGCCCGCCTCTCCCACGAGCAGGCAGAGTCACAAGCGCGCGAGCTCGAGTGGCTGCTGGTGCAACTCCGCGAGACGCTGCAGTCGCTCAAGGCTGGCCTGGAGGAGTGCGCTGCCCTGCTTGCGCCGTCGGAGAATGGCTCGACACTTGTGCTGACTTCGGTGCGCTCCGAGAGTCTCAAGGGCCTCATTACTCGCGTGGGCACGCGCATCACCAAAGGCGTACGTCCTCCACTCTCCGTCCCCATGCAGCAGCTCACACCGTGTAGAACGTCAAGCTCCGCCTCGCAAGCCTCCCACCGCCCAAAGGCTCCCTGACGTACGACCTCGCCATATCCGCTGCACCGCATGCGCCGACGCTCGTTGTGCCCCAGCTCACCTCGATTCGGACCTCCATCAACAGCTGCCTCGACGTCATCGACGTGGCTACCTGGGGCGGCGATGCCACCAATGCCAACTTCGTCTCCGGGCAACTACAGCTGCTGCACGATCACATACTGGAAGCGCAAGCTGCGCTGAAGGGCTACTCGGATGTCCAGCCGTCGTGGTGGGAGAATCCCGTCGACGACAAGGTAGGCTGCACCTGAGCACCCAACACGGGCACTGCTGACAATCACAGACATTCGACCCTCCACTGCCAGCGAATGTGTCCTTCCACCTGTTCGTCTTCGATGCCGCCCTCGTTCTCGAAATCCGCACTCTCGAGCCACACAACGCCGGCGACAGCACGTCGCTCACCGGCTTCAGCATCCGCAACACCTTTGCATCAGCACTTGGCGGGGCACGAGCACCTGCGCACGATGAGGCCGACCGCACATTCAAGTACAAGGACCACGACGTCCGCGTGAAAGAGAAAATTCGAGTGGAGAGCCAAGACCCCGCTCTGATATCCGCATCGGCAAAGCTCAACGCCTTAGGACACAGTGTGATGTTGAGCCGAAAAGCGCTCAACATAGTCATGGGTCGAGACGAGCAGATGGACTAACTCCGCGCAAGTCTGACAGCAGTCAATTGCACCATCGACCATTGGGCGGAACAACCACTCATATTTCGCCTTTTTCCGCGGGAATGCCCTAGTGCGATCGCGCCATATCGGCTCGTCGCTATCGGAACAAATAATGTGCCACGCGCATTATCAACACCGCCGAGGAGTAACCGCATCGACGATTGCCTCTACTCATATTACTGCCCCGCCTTCGTGGAATTCGAAGTTGCTCAGATTTATCCTCTGCATACTTCATCATGGCGCCAGCACTTCTTACCGCGGTAGACGCCACATCCCACATCCACCTTATAGTTGGATCCAACCCACTAGCAGGCGCACGATGCGCACGATCAATAGAGGTTGGCGCGAAACCAATACTGCTCGCGCCCGAAGACTCCACACTCCACTATGGACTTGTCAAGAGGATTGAGACGGGCGAAGTAAAGTGGCTAAATCGGAGTTTCAAAGACGACGACTTGACTACGCTGGGACGGGAGGAGGTGGACAGTGTAGTAGACGCTGTATTTGTTACTGCGGGCGGAAAACATACATCAGGTACGTGACATGAGAGTATGTCTCGAATTCACTCTAATTCGCCACAGCAACCCACATCTCGAGTCTTTGCCGGAGACTGCGTATACCAGTCAACGTCGCCGATGCGCCGAACCTCTGCTCATTCACCCTCCTCTCCACACATTCCGACGGCCCTCTACAGATCGGTATCACAACATCTGGAAAGGGATGCAAGCTCTCTGCAAGGATAAAGAGGGAGATTGCGGCGTCACTTCCACCGCGGCTGGGTGATGCAGTGGAGAGGTTAGGCACACTGCGGCGACGCATATGGGAAGAAGATCATGCGGCAGAATTGTCGCAAGATCTAGAGGCAGAAGAAGAAGACAGCGGGCAGCCAGCAACCTTCAATAAGCTGATCATGGAGGAGAGCAAGGAAGCTGCACGGGGACGTCGCATGCGCTGGCTCTCACAGATATGCGAGTACTGGCCTCTACGTCGTCTCGCCGGTATCACAGATGCAGACGTCGACATGCTGTTCCGCGAGTTCGCCAGCAGCAGCCCCTCCAAGGTCGGACCCACCGCCACCACAGCGGCACGGCGGCCAGGTCGTATCATACTGGCAGGCTCCGGCCCTGGTAATCCCGACCTTCTCACCCGCGCAGCACACAAAGCCATACTCTCCGCCGACCTCATCCTCGCCGACAAGCTCGTCCCCGCACCCATCCTCGACCTCGTACCCCGCCGCGCAACCGTCCACATCGCACGAAAGTTCCCCGGAAATGCCGACAAAGCGCAAGAAGAGCTCCTAGAGCTAGGTCTGGAAGGCCTGAAAGCCGGCAAAGTAGTCGTGCGGATAAAGCAAGGCGACCCATACATCTACGGCCGTGGCGGCGAAGAATACGACTTCTTCCGCGAGCACGGCTTCATACCCAGTGTGCTACCGGGTATCACCAGCGCCCTAAGCGCCCCTCTCTTCGCCGCCATACCCGCCACACACCGCGGCATTGCCGACCAAGTCCTCATCTGCACCGGCACCGGCCGCAAAGGCGCCCCCCTCGATCCACCCGAATTCGTAGCCTCCCGCACCCTCGTCCTCCTCATGTCTCTCCACCGTCTCTCTGCCCTGGTCGAAAGTCTAGTCGGCAAAGCATACCCCGCCGATCTCCCCGTCGCCGTACTAGAACGCGCTTCATGTCCTGATCAGAGAGTCATTAGGACGACGTTGGAACATGTGTGTGCGGCAGTTGAAGAGGAAGGCAGCAGACCGCCTGGTCTCCTGGTCGTGGGCAACGCGTGCAAGGTGCTTATGAAGTATGAGCAGAAGTGGGTTGTGGAGGAGGGGTTCCATGGCTTGGATAATCTGGGTGGCGATGGCGAGTTGGAGATTAGTAGACTTGCTGAGGCGGCTATTGCTGCGTAGGTAGTAGTTGTGAAGAAATTCAAATTTGATACCACATGAAAGATCTTGGAGAAACAATGTGTTGATATATGCAATTCTTGTCTTG
This sequence comes from Alternaria novae-zelandiae, assembly GCF_023758075.1. Taxonomy (NCBI): domain Eukaryota; kingdom Fungi; phylum Ascomycota; class Dothideomycetes; order Pleosporales; family Pleosporaceae; genus Alternaria; species Alternaria novae-zelandiae. Next base: position 448,683 of record NW_026056963.1, read on the forward strand.
ATGTCTCTATGCATTCAACGTTCTCATAAATTACCAGGCTCAAATCTTGCCTATCCGTATACACATCGTTGACCTCTGAGGAGGAAGACTCCGCTTCCTACAACCCCTCGTCTATATCGCTCTCATTATTACCATACTATACATTCCGTGAACTTCGTTCTATTCAAAAAGTTCTTTGCGCCGTCGTGCCAAATGCCGTGATACCCATGAATCCGTAATGTGGAAAACAAAATATCCTCCAAACGCCGATGCTAAAAGTCGATTTTGTTGTGTGAAACTCGTGAAATACGAGTATAAGTGTGTGTGATCGTGAAATGCGTTTCGTTCGTCGTGTACGATCGTTGCTGTCAGAAGGGAAAGGACCCTATACCTGACTCGTCCAGCTCTTCCTCTTGTTGTTGTTCTGCTCTTCCCAGATAACAAGCTCGCGACCACTCCTCTCTCCACCGCGATGCACGCGATCGATGCCGAGATGCTCGAGACCATCGCGGCCGACGTGAATACCGAAGCCGTAGCGAATCTTCTGTGGGTCGGTGTAGGAGTTGTGCTTCTCGTTCTTGCGTTCTTTCCTCGTCTTCTTATCGCCTAGAGCGGGTTCCGCAGCTGGCTCGTTGCGCAGGTTGTTGCGGGAAGGACGGACGAGAGAGAGGGCGGATCGGGCCCATGTGCGTTCCGCGTAGGTGGATCCCATTAGTCTTGCGACGAGCTCGGGCTTTGTCTGTGGGCGGGAGAAGGCGCGGTCAGCGAGGATGGGGGATTGGTAGACCCAGCTGATTATCTCGGAGAGCGTGTTGCTGCGGTGGGGAAGGGCGGCTCGGCGACGGCCTGGGATGAGAGCGAGGAGGCTGACGCCGTAGAGGGCGAGGAAGAAGCAGAGTGCGTAGTATCCTGCGAGCTCCGCTGCCACACGGACCACGTCGTCGTTGCCGTAGTATTGCGTCCAGAAGCAGCCTCCAGCGAGGATGGGCAGAGTGCAGGATGTCAACGAGACAAAGGAGAGAACAGCTGTTTGCCAGTGTTTGTTCTCGAGTGCCGCCAAAGTGGCGGAGAAAGGTAGGCGGCAGGCATAGTCGACCAGAAGAGAAGCCTCAGCGGTAGCTCCGCCTTTGGAGGAGAGCGCCATGTAGGGCTGAAGGACCCGAAGAGAGTAATCCAGAGATAACAAAGCCAAGAAGAGGAAGTTGGCGATCAGAGCCGGAATGAAGGAGTAGAGGAAGTTTGACGCGGAGAAGCCGTCTGCGCCAGTGCGAGCGAAGACCTGGGGTAGGAATCCAAGGCGGACGGCGCTGTTGACAAAACTAACAACGAAGAAAGCGACCAGCAATACAGCGGCAATGACGATCCACGCAATGACCGAAGTGTCCTTCAGGTACCAGGGAAGAAATCGTAGTCGCACGCTGGGGTTGCGGATGTCGGTGCGGATGGTGAAGTCGTTGCCCTGGGTCGGGTCGAGGTTGCTGCGCTCAGCTCCCTTCTCAGTGATACGTCCCTCTTGGACTGAGAACCTCCGAATTCCAGCACCCTCTTCGCCGATACCGTAGAAAACGTCGCTGGGCCTGGTTGTAGTCGTCCAATATCCAATGCGGTCTGCGCGGTTGCTAACCAGATGCCAGTCGCCCTTCTCAAATGTCTCAGAGTTGTTGTAGTCCGTAAGGTTGTTCGAGCGCTCAAGAAGCGAGATGATGTCGGCGAGAGATCGAGGGTCCCATTTCAGGCCAGTCGGGTTGCGGGTCAGGAAGAGCAGCATGTAGATCAACACGGCAATCAACAGGATGTAGAGGACAACGACGGTCCAGACAACGCCCTGAACGGCTACCCATCGCCAGACACTGCGGCCAACGTCATATCGTACGTTGTAGGCGGAAGCAAGAAGGGGTATTGTCCAAGTAAACAGCCATGATACGAAGAAGAAAACACCGACACCGGGATGTCCGGCGCGGAAATGCTCAAAGTTAGGCCATACGAACTGCATTGGGTACAGTCGGAGGAAGACAGCCTCAGAGCGCATGTGGAAAGAGTCCGAAGCCATGGAGATGAAAGGGATGAGGCGCTGGGTAGCGGTCTGGATCTGGATGAGCCATAGAAGTAGGAGCATTCCTAGGAGGGTTGGGAGGTATTCGAAGACAAAGTAGCGGTTGTCGCCAAATGCGTTGTAGTCCCACAGGCCGTTGCCATCGTCGCGGTTGGAGTAGACGGCTGAAAAGATCAAGGCTGCAAGCATTAGAAGACACAAGAAGATGTACAGGCCTAGCCAGAATGGGCGAAGGATAGCCGGGAGGAAGTGCAGTGGCGCATGTTGGGTATGTGCGACGAAGACGTCGTTTTGTGTCCGGGAAGGGGATGGTGAATGTTGGGGCCTGTACTGTTGGGTTGGGTGATGTGGGTCGTAAGGCTGTGTGGTGGCCATGGGTGCTGGGGCTTTTGCAAGCGGTGTCGACGAATTCCTCAAGGGCTTCCGTGGTATTTGTTGAGACATCCTTTGTTGTGTCCGCTGTTCCTGCGCCATGTATCCCAGGCCATTGTCGTGGACAATCCTGTCGACGGGGTAGTCATCTTCGTCGTCCTCTGGTCGGACCTCTGGGTATATTCTCGATCCTCGGACCTCTTCGTCGCGTGTGAGTTGGTCGATGGCGAATCGAATGTAGGGTGTGGTATCCTGGCCGGGTGTGGTCACCTGGGATTCGGCGTCCATGTTGTATGATTGAGAGCGCCTCGCGTCTCGCGTGTCTGGTCTCGACTCCTCTGCGATGGTAGACACAGCAGGCGATTGAGGGCGTCCGTGTGTGAAGGAAGGCTGAGGCTGCTGTCTCGGGACACCAACACCTCGCAGAGACGTTATCGGGATGTCAGTGTGTGGCACCAACTGCTCATGACTCTGTGCCGGTGTGCGGGAGGAAGGCGGTGTCTGGTAGAGAGGCCTGCGCTCGTCGCTCGAACTGGACGCGTGCTCTGACGCGCTGTAGTAGCCCTCAGAAGCAGCGAGGGAAGCAGCAACGCTCTGCTGTGAGGTTTGATGGGATAGTTGAGGCTGCGAGACTGGCACCTCTGTCAGCATGATGCGTGTCTGGGATGGCTGGTGCAGCTCACCTACCGTTGGTTTGCTTGAGTTGGAATTCAGGCTCCACACTCATATCTTCTTCGGTACACTAATCAAGTGGAGCTGTTCAGGAATGTAGCATTATGAAGATATTTTGGCGGTGGGAGTGGATAAGTTTTCTACTCGAGATGGCGGGTGCGTGCAACTGTCTACCAACCACCCGAATATGCGGAGGCTGGTCTCATCACGGCTGGGATCACACTGGCGCGACGCATGTATCAAGTACTCGTTGGAACCGGGAATGAACAAGTTTCTCGCGTCTACCACATATCATTCGCCGGATCATGTTGCGGTATGCTTGCTGTGTTGTCACTCGAGATAGCTGCCATGCTTCCCCGCGACGATGATGTACTAGCGCCAGCCGCCAGCCTCAGACGAGACCGGGAGGCTCGTGCGCACGACACGTCCATTTCAACGCGACATCCCCACGGCGAACTCCATCATGGTCCCTGGTACACATCAAGCAATGCTTCTTAGCTACATTCTTTACCACGAAGTATCTTGCAACAACTTTTTGCGACAACTTTCTTCTGTAATGATCCTGCCTACTCTTTTCACCTGCCGTCCCGGTCAATCAAACTTACCTAGGTAGTCTTCAGCCATCACAAACGCTTCACTCGGGGCCGACTCTAATGATTTTACAAACCGTGGAGCTGCCTGCTCTTGAACACTCCGATAACACAGCCCGCCTGGACTGATGTGTCGACCGCGATTCCACGCTTAGCCTCCTAGCCTATTCCGGCAAGCGCAGTGCGCTGTTCACTGCTCAGGTTCCACATGGATATCAGTCTGGACTTAGATGTTCCAACTACGTAATACTGTCTCTACTTGATGCCCGCGCCATCTGGAGTACCGCCACAAACTTTTATTGACCTCAGCCGTCGGGAGCGGAACGAATCCGCCAAGCGAACTCTTTACAGCTGGGGTACCCGAGCAGCCGCATTGTCTCCCTAGCTCGGCGAACACACGTCTTGTCGCATCATGTCGCGAGTCCGTATCTGCGGAAACGACTTCTCAGACCCCGGTCAAACTCCAGAAACCTCTCGGGGCAACGTTGGCTCCTGCTGACATCCTGTGGGGTCGGCGCGGGCTGCTGTTGAGAAACGGCCCCATGCCCTAAGCGCGGCCTGGTAGTCATTTCGATTAAAGACGCCACCAAAAGGGGATGATTTTGCGATTGCAACTCAGCTCCGCCGCCTTAGGTGGGCCTGAGGTTTAACGCTGGTCATTTGATCGAGTGTCTCAAGAGAATGAAGACAATGAGCTTATATCTCGTCATGTCTTGTAGCAAGTGTGGTAAGGCCATCATAGCATCGCGTGTACTTTCCGTCATACACACCGTTCCTCCCGCGATGGGAAAATGCTGTGCTGAGGCTCTGGCGCTCAGATCGATCCCTGCCACGGGGTACGGGTCGGGCTCTAGGCTCGTCAATCCTTCGCTTACTTCCCTTCAGCTGCTAACGCGAAGTATGAACAAGCTTCTGACATGCCACCAAAATACATCACATATCGCAAGCCACCATAGGGCAGAGGGTCTACCATACCCCATTCGATCACGCGCCGTGTTCAATTGGTGGGTGTTGTATGCGGTGTCTTCCTGCGGTGTCACCGATCAGGTAACGCCTCGTTCAGGCGTTCCTTGTGCGTGCTTGGAGACATGGAGATACATGTTTGTCGGAGTCCGTGTGCTGTTCATCGCTGAAGTAGCTGCTCTTTGCCCCGTTCTTTGCGATCTCCACTGTCTTCTTTCTAGTGTTGGCTGCGTTTACTCTTGCTTGATCTCATCTTTGCTTTTGCGCCGTTGGGTTCGCAATAATACACTTCCCTTGGACAGACATATCCAAAGGCTTCATTAATATAGGACGTACCCTCAGCATGTCTAACTCATCATTCTACGACTTTCACTGCCCGACCGGCGGCAAGTGGTAAGGAAGATCTCAGACTTCAGAGCGGCGCAGATACTGACAGACTCTAGGTATGCTTGCTCTACTGGAAGCAAATTCGTCGGTTGCTGCGGAGCTGATCCTTGTGTCAACGGCTGCCAGCAAGGAAACATCCGTGCCGGTGGCTACAACATCTCACATTATGGCGAATGGCCAGGCGCCTCTTGTGCACAAGGCAGCGATTTCTACACATGCAGCGCAGGAGACTCTTTCTGGGGATGCTGCAAGACAAATCCATGCGCAGCGACCCCACCGGCTACATGCGCCTCGGGAGACCTAACACCTGCCTTCATGGGTCTGTCAGAACAATTCAGCTTTTATGCCTCAGATGTCCCGAGCCCAACCCCAAGCGAAACATCAACTGGAAGCCCCTCGAAGAATAACACTGGCGCCATTGCCGGCGGAGTTGTTGGAGGTGTCGCCGCTCTTGCCATCATCGGACTGATTGCCTTCTTTATCCTCCGCAAAAGACGCAACAAGAAGTCTACCGAAGGCGAAATGGGCGCAGCAGCCATGGTGCCAATGATGAACAACGAGAAGCACGATCACAACAGGCACTCATCACACTTCGACGGCCAATCACGTACGTTCTCCTCGTTGATCCATCTCATAGTATGCTAACATCCCCGATAGCACCTCCCACATATACCTCGCCTGTCCAAGATCCTTACCAGCAAAACTACCCAACCAAGGGCCAGCAATCATACGTCCAATACGCCAGCCACGCGAGCGAACCCCAGGAGCTCCCGGCAGAGGTTTCTTCGACCAACCGATACTCTGAACTTCCCGCCGGCGCATCGGATCTTGTAGACACTCGGCGATTCTCCGAGCTGCCTGCCGAGGCGCGGCCTGGCCCTTCTGAGCTGGAGTCACCGCAGAGTTCACCTATGCCGGTGCAAGGCGAATTCTCCAGCGACAGGACGAAGCGCGCCAGCCGAGCTCAAGGGCTGGGCGTGATGACCGAATAACTGTTGTCGTCGAGGATTTAGTCCTGTGAAGATACCCTCGTCAGAGGGAAGGTAATGTGCATTCGCTTTATGTTATTGTAATTGGGAGGTCCCGTTATAATCTGTACTCGCGTATCATACCCATTCTTACCCACGAAATGTATATATACCATCTAACAATAACGATGTTGAAAACGCAGTGAACCGAGGTTGGTGTGTATTGAGATTGCGCATCTCCTTTCTTCACACAAGGCTGCTTCGGGGCTTACTCTTACCTAATCCGACGTGCAGCTCCCCCGTGCCACATTTAGAACACCAAGACCGCCTTCCTCTTCGTGTCTTGTAACCAGGCGTTCAGCAGCTTTTGGAGCATTTTCCTCCATATTACCCCCCCGCGATTACCACGAAACGTGATAGTGTGTCCCGTCCAAATGTGCAACCCACAACCTTGGAAGCTTCCTCACCGGACCTAAACGTCCAGTTCCTCGATGCATCTCCATGCGCGCATGCGACCACGCGGCAGCCACCGTCTTACCCCGACGACCCCTCACGCCACCTCACACCTTCCATTATAAACATCAGCCCCAAGATCTGCCCATCTCTAATTTCACGATCCTCCCCTCTCCCCATCCGTCAGCATGGCGCGCCGTCGCAGTGGCCAAATATTTGGCACAGCAGGCAGTGCCAAGTAAATACGTATGAACAACGTCAGATTTCTTACTCTCAGGTAACACCCGAGCAATACCGGCCCCTATTACATGACTGCATATGCACATGTTCGGGGTATCTTTGCCCTGAGTACCACGGAAAAAGATGTGGCGAGTGAGAAGTTCGGCTAAGAGTAGCATCTTACTACAGTGATGGCTGAGCCGCAGGGCGGCGTTTGGGTCGAAGCGTGTGCTTTTGGGGTCTGGATTAGGTTGCAATGCAATTTCCTCGTGGTCTTTACTATCGACCGTTAGATTCGTGGTTTGAAGCTCACTGATCTTGTTGCTCGTCGCTTGGACTCGCTTTTGAGATTTACTAGACAGAGCTCAGCCTCGTCATCCCAAACTATGCCGGCTAGCCTTCTTGAGCGACAAGTCTTCTCGCCTTCCTGCCCTGCTGGAGGTACGTGGTGGTCGTGCGGCTACGGAACGTAAGTTGAAAAGTTTACTTGTCATGCTTCCAAGAGCTAACACAGTGCCAGTTTCTTCGTTGGCTGTTGCGCAAGAGACCCGTGCGAAATCACTTGTGCACAAGGAAACTTGTACCCCGGTGCCTTCGATCCAACATCGTATGGAGATTTCCCGGACGCTACGTGTGGGACCGGGAGTAAATTCTACACTTGCGCCGCTGGTGGTAAGTCATAAAGCATCATTAGGCTTTGGGTCTATCCAAGATTCTTTAGCCAACTAGCCAACACATTGTATTGTTTGAACGCCATATTTACATAGTGTAGAAACCTTCTGGGGATGTTGTAAAACGAATGCATGCGCGCAGTCCGGTTGTCCAGATGGTGATCTAGAACCTGCAATTCTCAATCGCGAAGACTTGCTCAGCGCATATCATGCGACTGGTGGTTTGAAGACAGACTCTGGACCATCACCGACGTCCACCTTCAATCATTATGCTTCAATCACAGTAGCCAACGTAGCCACGACATCCGCTACACCAACATCGAGTACCGCATCCCCATCAAATACTGCCCCAGCTGCAACCGAAGAGAAACTACCCGTTGCGGCCATAGCAGGTGGTGCAGCAGGGGGTACCTTCGCACTCGCCATAATTGCCGGCTTCGTAATCTGGTTCCTATGTTCCAAGAAAAGGAAAGCCAAGACGCGTGAGAAAGAGGATGGAGCAGAGCAAAGTCTAGATATCCTACCCATATGCGTCATGGCAGAGAATCGGCAGCCAGAGTCGACCGACTGTAAGTTCACCCCAATCAATCCCTTCAACAAACCTCAGTGAGCTATCTCACTAACCCATGAGAAATAGCACCACCATCGTACACCCCACCAACCCCAGGCCCCAACAACACCATTTACAGCCCCTTATCCCCTCTTGGTCATCACCCTCCCTCCTCAGTCTACTCCCAAGACACGAATTTCGCAGCATATGCACCCCGCGATCCAAACTATCCCGTTGAAACCCCCACTCACTACGACCACCAACACCGAACCTACCCGCATATCTGGCAACCGCCACCCCAAGAACTGCCACTTACAACGGTATCAACATCTTTCCCCACATCAGCGCTGACTAAAGCCCGTAATTCGATGTACGGAGATGTTCGGGGGCCATCTGAACTGCCAGGCGATGATGTGAGAAGCGAGTTGGATAGTGCAGGGCCAGAGTCGCCGGTGTTGGGCGGCATGTGGAAGGACGGTGGTGGTGGACGTGGGACTCAACGGCAGGGTTGGATGGCACCGAGGGACTGGGGGTTGCAGGACATGCACACGAAGAGAGATGTTTCGGATCAAGAAATGTCTAGAGAGAGAAAAGATGAAGGAGAGGGAGATATTGGAGTGCAAAGACTGGGCGTGCTAGATGCGATTGATGAGGAAGTAGACGGGAGGGGTGGGATAAATGGGAGGACTATTGAGATGAGAGAAGTTCGAGGGAGAAAACAAGAGGGAGGGTTTTTCTGAGGAGTGTAATTTTCTTCTAATCAGGCACGAGGATTGTCCTAATCAGGATCTTTGGCTTTTTCCGATCGTCTTATGAAGCCATGACTTTACCGTGCTAACCATCTCAGCTCAGAAAACAGTCCCATCACTCAGAATAACAATCGGACTACTCTTAGTCTGGGGCCTCTTCTCCTTCGCCACCTCTCTCCCCGCCTTCCACGTGCCTGCTTCCAGTAACTGCGCCATACTCAACTCGACTCCCTGCATCCTCTCCAGCACCAACTTATACAGCTTATCCACCAAGACCAGCGTCATCGCCCTCCACTCAACGATAGCATCATCGCCGGCAGCAAAAGACGGAAGTCCGCTTCCATCCGATGTAGCCTTGAGACCGCGCTCCAAAGACGCGGGTTTCAGTGTCAAAACGCCGAGGTCAACGAATAGACCACCATTGCGGTATTCGGGGAGGGCGGTCATAGAGGACATGTTCTTCCAGGATAAGGACAGGATGCGTGTGAAAGGGACGGTGAGAGAGTAAGCGAGCCATTGGGTTAGTTTGTGGAAGGGCTGGATGAAGGTGCTTTCGTCTGCGTTGGCATCTTTGGATTGCGTCTTCAGTGTGGACAAGGGCCATGCGTCGCCGAGGGCTTGGCCGTTTACTACGGTGCGGTCTTGGGGCCAGATGGGGATTAGCAGGTTTTGAAGGACATCCCAGAAGGTGAGGATGTCGAGAGTTGAGGGGTCAGAGGTGGTGGTTTTCATGTAGTCTGTTTTGGGTAGTTAGTTAATGGCATGGTGATGGCCTTGATAGGGGGCGTACCAACGACGTTTCCGGGACGGCCTTGTTCGCCGAAGATGGCGGGTTGGGAGAGAAGGGATTTTCCTAGACTGCGGAGGAGGCTGGCTCGGGAGTCGACGCCTAGCATGGGGTTGCTGGAGGAGATTTGGAAGCCTTCTGCGAGGGCCTCTGTCTTGAGGTCCTGGAGCCCCTTGCCTATACGCAGCTCAGTTAGCTGAGTCCATTTCAACCATCCTAGCATGGAGATGATACTTACCATCAACGATCGGCCCCCCATCATTCTTCGCAGCGAATCCCAAGCTCTTGAACATATACAAACTCGCTACTGCAATACCCTCACTCCTCTCATACTCCTTTCCCGCACCAGGTTCCACATATCGCCAATGGTCTCCAGCTCCAGCATCCAACAGTACCGAAACAAAGAAGAGATCGATCAGCCGACGCGTAATTTCAAGTTCGTCGCACCCATGCTTTTTCCATTCATCGAGGAGGTCGGCAATGCGGGGAACGCCGCCAACTTCAAAGTGCTGCCAGCGCCCGTGAGGTGGGATGGTGTGGAATTTGTCGGGGCCAAAGTCGCGCTTGTGAGTCTCGGATCAGCATATCTATGACATACAACTTCTTGGGATTAGAGAACAAACCTTGATGACAGAAGTCACATAATCCGCTGCTTCGCCCAGACGTTCCTCATGCACATCAAAGTGGCTCAGCTTGCCTGCTTCGGCAGCCTCTCCTACGATCTTAGCACGCTCTCGCACCGCGGAAAGGGAAAGTAGGTATTTGACTTTGTCGTCCATGTTTGTGTTGCTCAAGGATGAAGAGAAGTTTGTAGGTATGCCTTATGTCGAGGAGTAGGTGTTGTCAGGCAAGTGGGGTTTAGCGCCGCACTACACCGCTTGCACTGGCCCGAATTAGGTAGTTATGTGCTACGAGGACCACTTTTACGGAAGCAACTCGTGACCATGATAAGGGCGTCGGCGTTTGCCGATGGTCATGCTCTGTGAATAAGACGTGCTGACGACGATGATTTCGATTGCTTGACGATGCGCAGAAAGATAATTGCGTACAACAGATGAGTTGAGAATTGAGAATATACATTTCATTATGGGTTTTCGTCATCAGTTCGCTAGGCGGCGCAGCCAAGCTTAGGATAATAGCCGCTGTGTCCATGTCTACGAATATCGGAGAGGAGTCAGCTATACACTCTCTTCTCCTGCCAACTCTTCAGCTAGTGTTCTTATGCGACAATGTCATGGTTGCACCATTCCATACCCTGCCCAAAATCCGATACCGTCTCCTGCTCGTAACAACCACAAAGCCGCGTAAACAAATGCGTCCTTTTGGTCGCGAAAAAGAAACAATAGAATCAGACCTCCCTAACTATAGAGGCCGAACAGCCCGACGAGGAGCGACTGCCATCAATATGCATCAGCGCCCCACCGAGATGAAGGTAGCCGACAAAGGAAGAGAGAAAATGTAGAGAGGAGCCTGGTATCCCAGATGCAAGCGCGCTGGAGCAAGATACGATCGAAGACTCGCCCAAAGTTACCCGAAGGTGAAATAAGTGAACCTCAAATGATTGGTACACCAACGCTTTCCGATGGCATGCCATGCGCAAGAGGTATCAAATCCAGGAATTGCCAGAGACGAAGGAAACCCAAAAGCAGGTGCCACAGAGACCCAGGACTGCTTTTGAAGTGGTATGTTGAGACTAAAGGAAATACCGTGGTATCGGATGCGGCGTTGGTCATTAATGTAAGGTCAATAGAAGCGTAGAAAGGTATTAGTGAAATCAATCGTCGCTGTTGAGTGATCGCCCAGGATCGCTCGTCTGTGGTGTGCGCAGCTGAGAGGAGCTACCGAAACTAGACAACTGCTTCTCGGGCTCCTTATGGCTGTTGGGCTTTCGTTTGAAGAAGCTCATAATCTTCCCCGTCGTTGTCTTCCTGCCGGGGCTAGAGCATGTAGGCGAGGTAGTCGTCGAGTCGCTGTTCGGAGGAGGCACCAGTGAGTCCGGCATAACTTCCCTCAGCGGAGCCCGTCCGTCCGCGTCGCCGTTCCTAACATCCCGAGGGCGTCGCTTGGTGCTCACGTGTCGCCACCAGCTTGAGTCGCGCGACACATCTGAGCGTGTGGCGTTACTGTCAGCACTCAACTTGTTGCCGGTGTCCCATTGCTGCAGCTTTGAGCCATCAAAGTTTCCATTTGCCGCCTGAGAGAGATCGACCTGGGAGTGGCTTTGTGACGACGGCTGTTGCGCGGGGTAAGGGTCGAGAACTTTTCCATAATTAGCTCATATGCCATGACGGGTCTGAAGTGATGTTTACTCACCTTGACTACGCCTGGCCTGGGAAGGAGCTGTGACTGGCCTAACACCAAGAGACTCCCTCTCCTTCTTTGGTGACGAAGACCTCGTCAAAGTGTCCTTACGGTCAGTCTTTGACCGATCGTCAGAACCTGAAGCTTGCCCTTTCTGTTCGGACGAGTTTGGTGTCTGAGTCACCAGGATCGCAGTGAGGCTGGGGTCTCTACTTCCTCGTCTCGACGAAGTGGCATTCTCAGCAGAGCTCATGGCTCTTTGGCCAGGAACAGCGGTCGTTGAAGATCGCCTTGAACTTTTGTCAATAATCGAAGAGGATCTTCGTGATTCAGCTGTCGCAGCTTGAATGGAGCGTATGGAGCCTGTCGATCCTCGTCGAGCCGCTTCTTCGGGGGAAATGGTCTTAATGGCACTCAGAGGTATCTTTATAGCGGGCTTGCTAGGCCCTCCAGACAAAGGACTTGGGCTCGGATCGACGGTGAAACCAGATGACAGGTAACCAAGATTCATACTCTTGCTTTTCCTTTTTCTCTGTCGCTCTTCATCGATCTTGCTCTCCCAAACACCCTTATTGATCAGGATCTCGTCGACAGCAAAGCGCATCGCCGGTAAGATGTCCGTGACGGCTTCGAAGAGCGGCCGGGCGAAGATGTTCATGAAACCAATCTGGGATTCGCCAAGTTTGATGACGTCTTCCCGAACAGGTGGGCCACCAAACAGACATGATGGCATAGCCAGCTCCTCTTCCATGAGTCCTTGGTTGCTAAATTCGTCTGTCAGGATGTTGGCCCACCTGGCAGCGGTGTCAAATTTGCGAGCCTAAAGAATGTCAGCTTGCAGTGCGCCAGAAAGACAAGAACTCAAAACATACCACGTTGCAGATATCTGCGCACTTGATGAGCAGTCCACATGTCAGGTCCTTTTGTTCTTCCTGTACTTTGGCACTCCATCCGTCGACCACGCCCTTGTCATGGGCAACCTTCTGCTGCAGGTTACCCAGGTCGCTCATGTACTTGAAATGGAGGCCCATGTCTGTCGCAAGTATATTGTTGATCATGAGCTTGCGCATCGCAGCATCATTGAATGCGCTCGGCCAATAACGGCGTAATATTTGGGAGTAAGCAGCGCAGTGGAATGATTCTAGGACGGATCGATCGTTGTACAATTGCGCTAGCGGTGCGTTCAATGCGACTAGAAAAGCGTTGTTGACTCCTGGATGGCCAACATCATGTCCAATGGCGGATATCAGAAGGGTAAGCGCGTCAAAGGGCTTGAGGAGCTCAGCGATTGGCGATTTCGGGGTGGACGTGTTGGACGAATCCGAAGGATAAGGAGGCAGGGTGCCGATTCGGACGAGGAAGTGGAAGAGAGCCTGGAGCACGTCGACAACGTGACGGAAGTTGTGGTACTTGACGAACTCGTTGTAGGCAGTACGGCTGGCCAAGAGAAAGACGATCATCTCGTCTACGAATCGGTCAGCAAGTAGCAGGTTTCTGGCATAAGCCGCACTTGCCTTCGGTTATCGCCCATCTTTCTAATTCGGGCATTTGTAGTGCATGCTTGAGCATGACGAAAGCGCCATAGAGAAGCTCGTCATCGGTGTAGTCGTGCGCGGAGAAGGCCCAAGTACCGATGGCAGCTTCAACGACGATTTGGCGATCTACGTCGAGATGGAAATCCCTACTCAAGTCAGTGGCGGGTCGCATAGTCACCGTTTGTACATACGTAGATTCAAGCGAGTCGCCTACTGTCTCCGGATTACAGATACCAGTCATGAGATTCGACACCATCGCCTCGCGCAGATATGCGTAAGGTTTTGTGTCGTCTACTCCGACCCAAGACAGCTTCCGATTGCGCTTAGTAGTCAGAAAGCTTGCTTCTTCTCGAGAGAACTCTTTCTGTAACCGATAGGCATGGACGGCTAAGCCAAGCATGCGATCCCTTGACATTGGACTCGTCAGGACGTCAACAGCGCCGGCATCCAGGTATCGCGTCAACCGAACAGTGTCGCCGAGTGAGAAAGACACTTGTAGTCCCGGCGAGGGCAACGGACCAGCTGAGGACGGCTCTTCAGTGCCCAGACCCGACAACATGACGACAGGTACGACGAGTTTGGAGAAGTTTCGCGACGAGATCTCGGAGGATATGTGGGTGAGTAGGTGCATGGCGTATATATCGTCGGGTTCGCTCGTATCTAAACGTGTGAGGCGCGAGGATGTAGGCGAGGGCGTGCGCGGCTCGCGGGAAAGGCGCTTCATGCGCTGTTCTTCGTCGTATGGGATATCTATTATGACGAACGTAGGAATGCTGGCTTTGGTACACTCGACGAGCTGGGTGATCTTCTGTAGGCAGGCCCTGCCGGTGCTGCAGATGTGTACTACGAAGTGTGTTAGTAAAGGCGTGGGCGCGGGAAGAGGACGGACTACCTTCGTTGGAAATGGACAGCATCGCCTCGACATTGTCGTGCACTTCGCGCGGCGACGTCTTGCCGATAGCAAAGTAGCTCTGTCCTACATTGCCAGTCGTGGTTCGCGCGACGAGCGACTTGGACAGCGTCTCCTTCCGCACGTGCTCGTCGTTGGCCCGCCGGTCAATGTAGACAACATTGCACGCGCCATGTTCCATTGTCTCCGCCTATGTGCGGCGACCAGACAGCACTGGTCTCCAGCGCAGAGGGGAGGTTGTTGGGGAGGTGTCGCAAAATGGGGAGGACGGGTGGTCGCAGAGAGACGTCTGAACGGGTCGGACAGCGTCACGGGAGAGTGCGAGGCGGAAGCGTGGTGGATGGGGTGCAGCCGAGGGCCAATTGGCGGTCGTGAGCGCAGTGGCAGTGGACACAGGAGAGCAGCGGACAGAGTCGAGCGTCCAGAAGCGTGGGGGAGCGCAGAGATGGGACGGCGGGAGTGCGCCGGTTGGTCTGAGATGCACTCTGAAACGACGACGTCGGTGGAAGCCCCAGGGAACCCGGCGAGGCGGCGAGCGGCAGCCAGTGCACACGACACTAGAGTGCAGTGTTTATTGTATACGAGGAAAGCGCAACGGGTGGATGCGACGAGGAAGGCGGGAAGCGACGTGGGAGGGCAGGCGCGACGGCGGGCGGGTGCTGGGCGCGGCTGCCTCTTGGTGTCTCTCACTCGGCGCGCGCGCAGCGGGACGTGTCGAGACTCGAGCAGCGCAGCGGGCGTCCTCAGGCGATGGCTCGCAGCGTGTTTGGGGAGCGTCTTGAGCGTCTTCAGGGCGCGGGTGAGGGTTGTAGAAGCATGCAGGGGCTCTAGCGGTCCTCGGTGTGTCGCATGAGCGGCACTGCTATGGGCTGCACGCTGAGCAGCATCGGGCGCACACGGTCGAGGGCAGTGAGGGCGTGGACGAGACGGGCAGAAGTCGGCTATAGGAATCGAGCGTGGTGTGGTGGAGGAGAGCAGCGGGCCTGGTCTGGCTGATTGGATCTGGGATACTCGACAAAAAGAGGCAGGCGCACTGGTGGATCCAGCCTATCCATCCACGAACCGCCCGGCTCGAAGCCCCCAAGCCTTCTGGAAGCTTTCGCGCCGTCACAGCCAAATGCTATACGAGCGCTCCGCTGCGTCAACGTCAGCCCTGCACCTGCGCTTGGCCTAGGGCGCGCTTTCATTTGCCTCCCAACGTGATCAAAGTGCCAACGTCGCCGCGCCCGCCCACTAGCTGTCGCTGCGTGAAGTGCGAACCCAGAGAGCCAAGCTCACTCTGAAACGCTTCCCCAGGGGCGGCCCAGTTCCCGCCTGCGCTGCACTGATTACATACAGCACGCCCGCCCCAGCCAACTCAACCTGCTACTCGCTGTGCGCTGGCATCGCACGCCCGTCTGAATGGCTGCAGCATGCATCGCACGCCCCCCGCTGTTGCCACACAGCGTCGTCATCTGCCCGAGCAACCCCATCACGGCCCCATGCAGAAATATTCTGGAAACCGAAAGTGGCGACTCGCTGTCACGCCCTGCTGCTACTTGCCGATGCCTCGGGCACGCTATCCACGTAAGCAGCCTGGTCCGTGACCACCTCGCAGCCTTGCTCGCTCCATACACTGGATTCAGCAAGGAGCTGCCTTGACCCTGCCGAACAAACACACGATAAGGCCGTGAGGCTGCTGATCTAATTCTTGGTCAGCGGAATCCGGGGTCGTCGCCCACACGGCAGTGGCCTGCAAGTACATGACAAGTACTGACAAGCTCTGCCTGCACGACTCAGTCCGATCCCGGCGCAACTCTGATAGGCAGCTAACCTCCACAAATAGGACGGTTCTTTATAGCCTGCGGGCGTGCAGATGACTGCAAGCGGCGCCTTCGTCTGTGTTGGTACATCGCACGACCCTGCAAATACACGGCACGCATAGTACTACAAAGACCGTTCGCCATTGAGATCCACCAACGGCCCTTTAAGCCACAGACTACGGTCGACTATGTTTGAGATAGGAGAACCAACCCATTCAGCTGACATGCCACCAGGCGCCGGTTGCGCGTTGGACATGTTGACGTCCAATCGAACAATTCCGAGTCAGTTACATGTACCAAACACATGGTTCACTATCTCTGCCATGGCGCCGTCTATCTCGTCTACATCTTACACTGCACTCATACAGAGGTAAGGTGTGAATTGCGATCGCCACAGGTGCATCGTGAAGCTCCCAGTTTCCTTCCCACAATGGCTCACCAGATATGAATTTACCTGGGCATGGCTTTCGTGGTGACTGCATGGTGCCACGAGTATGTCCTTTTGCTCACTCATCACGTGGGTCAAGACCATATGTCTAGATAGCAACTTTCTCAGTACCGAAAGACGTCTTCAAATCCATGCCAACAGTCGGGCTGATACTCGGAACTCGCGACTCTAGTAACTGAAGGACTCTTTAGTATTGGGCTGCCGAAGGTCAAGACACCAAGACATTCTCGACCCTGAACTACCGTCTATCTTCGCATAGCCATCGACATTCATTGCATTCGGTACGATTCTGATGCCATTGTCACAGATAGGGAGGCGCAGTTATGTTGACCTCTCTGTTCGGGCCGCAGTTCGTCCGGCGTTCATGTGGGGAGCACTGGATTGCCGACATGTTCGGACTCCTGTGTCTTACCTCAGCGGGCACGTTTGCATGCTGGAAGTACTGCAACGTCGGTGGGATCAGAAAATGAATTCGACTGGCTTCATCCATGATAGATCATATTTCTCATTCCACACATTATATCGTGGCGGCGCTAACAACGTACTCATAATCCTTCCTCAACGGCACGATAACGCCCTGGTAGAACCTCTCCCTAAAGTCATCATTATCGAGACTAAACACCGAGGCCTCGAAATTGCAATGTATACACCTCTGCGTCGCATCCGCATAGTTCGGCAGTTCCCGCGTACGCAGCCCCTCCGCCAACCTAATTGCTATGAGATAGTCGGTGAATGCTGTACGGCTACCTGTTGCGTCGTCGAGATCCTCCTTGGTCACAAAGGTTTGCAGTGACTTACCGTACGAGATCTCTAGCAATGCGACGCCGAGAGCGAAGATGATGCTGTTCTTTATTATACGCATTCGTTGGCTGTGGGCCGGTGGTGCTGCCGCGGCGGGGAAGTCTCGGGATATGTATGGTTGATCGGATAGTACGGATTGGCTCAGCATGCAGATGTCGTTCAGGTCCCAAGTTTCTTCTAGCCACGGTGTGTTGTAGAGATGGTAGACAGCGGAGGCGAGTGTAAGAGCTAGGGTACACTTTTCCTTGATCTGGAAGCTCTGACTTTGCTTCTCAAGTAGCTGTTGCAGGCTCACGCGTTTGTCAGTGGTGCTAGCGTCTGGTAGTCTGAGAGTGTGGATGTGGTGTCTGGCCAGCTTGCTACTCATGACTCCCATGCAATGTGGGCTTGGGCAGTGTTGCAGTGTTGCGCAGAGATCGACGATATCTGGGGCCTTTTGAAGGCATTTCCAGTGGTCGTGTATTTTTGTGTTCGATTGGACGACGATGCTGGGAAGCAGTGAGGTGTTGCTTGGGGTTGTCGGGTCAATCACATCGATAGCCTCAATTTCTACCGGTATCGGCTTCCAGGAATTGACATGGCTAGCATGCGGTGATGCGAAGGTGAATACAAGCTTGAAGCTGGAAGGGCTGCCTGTTTCATCGTCTCTCTGTATGTCAAGCCGCAAATTTGCCTGATGTGTACATTGGCATTTACATCTCGTTGCCCACCGCGTGTTGAAAGCGTCGTATAGCTTCTCTGCCTGTTGTCGAAACTTCAGAAGATACTCGGTGTTGGCTTTGCGTCTTCTTTGAAGTCGTAGTGGCTCCAGCGCAATTGCTCCTGCAGTGAGGCTGGAAATGCGGCAGATGTCCTCTTCGATGGACGATAGCAGTTGCTTGTAGTGCTTCGTCTTGAGGCCTCCTTTTATACGTATCCAAGGATCGTTGAAGAATTTGTTCCGTGCTGCTGCATCAACATTTCCCGTTGGTGTAGTCCAAGGTGGCTGCGGCATCTTAGCAAGTGCTCCCATCTTTTCAGGATTTGCCCACCTGAAAGTTCTCGCATAGCTGCAACTTCCGCGCGAAGAGGTTGATTTTCTTGTTTAACTGCTTCACTGAAGACCTGAACGGTAGATAGTTGCTTCCTAATCGATTGCGCAGAGCATCGTTGAGGTCGGGATTCTCCCATGATGAGCTGTCATGATCTTCGAGTAGCTGACATACTTGAGCATCTGAAAGTGCCAATGGACTCAGAAGCTCTTCGCATGAGTTCCTGTATATGCAAGCGTTGGTTACAAAAGAAGCATGAAGCCACTCAAATGCTTCCTCGTACTTTTGCATACTTTTGATAGTTGAAAGCTGCAGTGTGTTAGTCATGATCTGCTTACTTCTCGCGTCTGATGTCATACGCCCTCAGCATAGTGCTCCAGAGCCACTATCACCAACGGCAGCGATCCCAAAACTACCCCAGCTACTTCGAACCCAGACATAGTTAGGGAGTTGCGAAGGCGCTAGTGGGATGAGCTGGCTGGTTCGGTGAAAAGACGGCAAAATAGTAGAATCTGTGGATGGAGACCGAGTAACGCAACAATGGCAGTTAATCACGGATGCGTTATATCGGTAGAAGAAGCTGAGTAGAGAAGGCTGCGACGAAGGTGCGGGCACGACGACCTCGGGATACTCAGCCTTGCGACTAGGCTCGAAGAGCTCTAGTCCCGAGGTCGTCAGCTGAACCACGTGGTGTCATGAACAACCTCGCGATCCTGGCGTCTCAGCCTTCTAATGGTGTCATCAACTTCAATTCTCATTTTGATCGGAGAGATGTCACTATACGAAGATGCATGAATCTGTCGCCCAAATCCACACTCATTGTGTCTCCATCTTCATTGCCTTTATCGGCGCACTCAGCTCTTCTTATCGCTGGGACGATCGAAATGCGACGCAAGATGCATTTGATAAGTACAGGCTTTGGGCTGGAAACGTGGGTGCCATGCACAGCGGTACTAGGTACGAGTCGTCTCTAGACTATAGGCTGAGAGAGTCTTCCTTCTACAAAGATCAGGTATCCCGCTTTCATCCCAAGTCTACACATGGAGGCTTACACAAGGCTTAGGTAGTGAGATTGATGCAGGATCTGCGTAGCTGTGTAAGACACTTTGCCCCTTCCCACTGTCACTCGTCATAGTCAATCCTCTCATGGACTAGGAACAATGGCTGATCGAACGCTCACGCATTAGCTGAACAAAGGTACCACAATTGCATTGTATGTGAATAAAAGAGATTGCTGATGGAAGCGTTGCTCAGCATCGAAAGCCGTTCGGATCGACAACATGGCGGCTCACGAATGCATAATCGAGAAATCCGAGCCTTCAGACACGGACGAAGATGAATCCGACTCGTCTGGTTCCCCATGGGAGGTCTCTTCCGACTCAGAAGTGGAGTATCCAAGCAAAGGGAAGCTGCCTCGACAGAAGCCAAATCGACCAGTCCCCGAACCAGTGAAGCCGACGTCAGTGGACCCTATTAATTTCATCATTGACTGTCTTTGGAGGCTACCCATTCGCAGTCCTGCCCCTATCGATCGCATGAAGAAGAAGTATATGGCTGAAGCGATTGCCTACTTACCCTTTGATATCATGTATGTCAGGGATAAGTTCCCCGACCTCAACGAGACCGTTACTACTCGTTTAGCGAAGATGATATCGAGAAGAAGGCAACTGATAAAGTACCGCAAAGATCACACTGCTTCCTTGAAAGAGAAAGAGGTGACAGTGATTGACACCTCTCAATCTGAGCATGGTCATCTATCCAGACCTACTGAAGGAGATATAGCTAGCGAGTCGGCACCCAGCTCCAAGGGCCCAAGCCAACGTACAGAACTTACAAAAGCTACAACACTGAAGATTAACCCTCCGATGGCATCAATGTCTCCAGCGATCGGAATGTACACACCTTCGGTATCCGACTTTGCGTCCTCCACTGCATCCGAGCAAACCGCAGATGCGATAATAATCAAGCTTCCGAGTCGGCCTAGAGCAAGGGAAGGTCGGCCGTTGGAGAGATTCATATGTCCTTATTGCTCCACTGCTCAGGTCATCACTTCAGAGCGTAGATGGAAGTAAGTAAACTCAGGCACCTACCGTCGATTACTTGGCTTACATGTGCGCCCAAGAAAGCATGTCCTGTCCGATCTCCAACCCTACAGCTGTACTTATCCAGATTGCCAACTGCACGAATACTTCTTTGATAATATTGATGACTGGTTCCATCACGAATCCCGGACCCATCGCATGGAATGGTTTTGCAACACAGAGTCTCATCAGTCTTTTGTCGAGAGGGAAGACTTCCTGGATCATATGTGCACAGTTCATTTCGAGCCTCTCGAGGAGACAAAGCTTATGAGCTTGCATCGCGGATTACAGCGCCCGTCCAATGCTTCTTCGGGGACTTGCACGCTATGTGGTCGGCATGCAAACAAACTGAAGTCTCATCTCGCACGACACCTTGAGCAACTCGCATTATTTGCGATACCTCAAACGGACTATATGGCTGCTTTAGAAGAGAATGATACGTCGTCCAACGCTGCACGACAAGGTGTACCGGCACGGTCCAGCTTAGGCTCGACAAGGATAGCTTCAGACCCTTCGGGTTATGAGTCAGACTCGAAAGGCTCAGATGATAGCCTTGGTAATCTTAGTCATACAATGCGTTCTTCGAGGGCCGCAGTGGATGACCAACATATCGGAGAAAACGAGGGAACGGATTTCTTTTCGAGCGAAGATGACCTGGAGGAAGTAGATACTTCATGGGATCAGATCACCTCAAAATTCAAGGATGCCAGGGTCGGGGTGTACAACCAGCAGGAAGCGGCCGAGTACCAGCCAGTGATCCCGAGTATATTCACCGACGGAGAAGTCATGGATGTAATACCGAGCAGTCCGCAATTCTCATTCGTTTCATCGATTGAACTGCAGGCAAGGCCACGGTCACGGTCACGATCACGATCACGATCACGATCACGATCACGGTCACGGTCACCACCCTTGGAACGGTCACGATCACTGTCACGGTCACGAACACGAACACGGCCACGGTCACCACCCTTGGAACGGCAAGATACTTTTAGCGAAGTCCATCCATCTTTGGGTAGGAATGACATGTGGCCTGACCCTGACGTTCCGAACGTAGAACCTCGCACACCAACGAGGTTTCATCCTCGTCCTACTCCGCCTCTTCAGGGGCGCGCTCGCCGTATAACGTCGAGTCTCTTCGCACCCTTCCGTAGCCAAAAGGAGGATCAACATAGTACTACCCATTCTCCAACAGAATCGATTATCGCACGTACAGAGCCTGAAGCTTCTGTTCCGCTCAGCCAGCAGCTAGGCATACATTCAGCTAGGAGCGCTAAAAAGGGCGCCACCGCTGAAGAGAAGCAAACATTGCGACAGAGGTTCTCCAAAGCGATTGGAATTGGAAATAAACCTCCTGAAATCTACCCTGCTGTTGCATACCGTTATGAATCGAGCTCAGAAAGTGTTGCACCAAGGGAGGAGAGAAGAAGAAGAGTCGGAGTTGCAACACCAAGACCGCCTGACAATACACGCAACGGGTCCCCTGCTGGTGAGACATCTTTTGAGTTAGAGGGACCACCGGTGGAGTTAGAGTAAAGACATAGTAAAGAGAGATTCATTATGCTTCGAAAGTATGGACGTCGTCCTGTCGTCCCTCTTCCTATAATCCTGAGCGATACCATTATTTGTGTGAATGCAAGATATAAGCTAAGCAGGAGGGGCGTGTGACTTGACGTGCTTGATACATCTCATGCAAGACGGGTGTCTGTATACTTCTAGATATGTGAAAGTCGATGTATTGAGAATTCTACAGTAGTATACAAAGCAGCTCCTCAGCTACATCCAAATCTACACCCCACCCTGCTGCGAAACAACACCCTTACACCTCCCACAAATCTCCTCCTTCTCCTCTTTAACAAAGCGCCAACACCTCGGACACTTCTGCCCACTAGGCGGATGTACTAGCACCTTCGCTTTGCCCAACACCCCCGTGACGCTCGAAAGCGTTTCCTCCTCCCACCACTGCGACCGCTGCTTCATCGTATCCGCATCCTCCGCCGTGAACACGTTGTCCGCAAAAAACGACCCTGTCGGTGTCCAAAATCTGAGATCGCTGATAACAAAGAGGCCAGCGAGTTGGCTTTCGAGTTGCGCTAGATCGAGAAATGTAGGCTGCATGCAAGCAGAGAGTTCCAGGTAGAAGTTCTCGGGGTTGGTCGACTCTGGTAGGTAAACCGTCGCTGCGCTCTCGAGACTTGAACCAATCTTCTTTTCAGCACGGAGACGCTCTTGCGCGATCTTGATGGCTGCGCCTAGTGTACTAGTTGTCTCGCTCATAGCCTCTAGACTAGCAGATTCAGACGCCGCGAGCGCGGGAAGAGGCGACCAAACCGCGCGTGCAGGATGAGCACTCTTCTCCTTGAGCTCAGCAGGAACATGATCCCAGACTTCCTCAACGAGCAGCGGACAGACTGGAGCAAGCATCTGCAATAGCTCATAGAAAATGAGACCCAAAACGCGCTGAAGTGTCTCGCAGTCCTTTGTGTCGCCAGTGTACACACGATCTTTGAGCGTTTCGAAGTAGAAAGCGCTCAAGTCCATGGAGATGTATTTATTGATCGCGTTGACGCCTTTGAAGAACTCGTATTTGCCAAAGTGGTTGTGTACTTCAGCGCTGACCTGCACCAGTCGGTGGACAGCGAGTCGGTCAGTGAGTTCGCTGAACTCGGCGATGGTGGGTGTAAGTTCGTTGAAAGAGGTGAAGGGTGGTGGGCACGATGGAAGCGAGAAGATGCCTAGCAGCCATTTGAAGGTGACGCGGTACTTATGGAGAGCTTGGTTTACAGACATTAGGACGGGCTGCCCGATTGTGACGTCGCGTGTGTAGTCGCTGCTCGCGGCCCAGAGGCGGAGAGCATCGGCGCCCATGGCATCGTATGTTGGCGTGTGCTTAGTTGCTGGGTCTTGCTTGACGCCTTTCTGCTTCTTTCGTTTGACGGGTGGGAGAAGTTCGCCCGACATAATTTGAGATGGTGAGATAACGTTGCCGAGAGATTTGCTCATCTTGCGGCCGTCGGAGTCGAGCGTAAAGCCATGGGTGATCAGAGTCTTGTATGGTGCTTTGACGGTCTCTGTAGAGTAAGACTGGGTTGCGACGTGGGTAAGGAGTGATGACTGGAACCAGCCGCGGTGTTGGTCAGTGCCTTCAAGGTATACATCGGCAACAGGCTTGTCTTTTTGCTGCGGAAGAAGCTTCCAACTGGTACCACTATCGAACCAGACGTCCATGGTATCTCTACCGCGTACGTAGGTTCCGGTGAGATGCTTCGGCTTCCAAGCTGGATCGTCCTGCGCATCTGTCCACCAGGCATTGATACCACGTTCTTTGATCACCTCGATGATATGGTCGATGGTCTCAGAGTCCATGGTCGCTTTTAGTGTGTCGCCCTCGACCTTGTACAGAGCTGGAATAGGAACACCCCAAGCACGTTGCCGCGAGATACACCATTGGCTGCGTCCCTGGATGAAGCTCTCTAGACGACTTCTGCCGGTTTCAGGCATGAAGTTGACGTCGGCGATTGCTTTCATCGACGCGTCCTTAATCCCTTCTACGTTGGCGAACCATTGTTCCGTAGCGCGCGTGATGACAGGCTCCTTAGTTCTCCAGTCGATAGGATATTTATGGCGGTAGTTTTGCTTGCCTCGAAGCATGTCTAGTTTCTGGAGATAATTGCACACAGCATTGCTACCCGACTTCTTGACATCAGCAACAGGGAGACCTTCCAGAAGCTCGGGCTGTTCCGGAAACGCGTCCTTGGTGAGGGCGCCGGCATCGTCTATAGGGGCGAAAGCTGGAACGTCGAGCGCCATGCAGACGTTGTAGTCGTCCATACCATGTCCAGGAGCGAGATGGACTAGTCCAGTACCTGAGGAGTCGGTGACGAAGTCGGCATGGATTATCGGCTGTAGTCCATTTGCCTTCTGGAAGGGATTCTCGTACTGAACTTGACCGGCGAGATCTGCACCGCGCACGTCCGCAAGGACTACTTCGAGTTTCCGCTCAAGGATTATCTCGTACTCCGCTACTCGTGAAGCTGCGACCAAGATCAGCTCGCCATCCTTCTCAGCATCCTTGACTACGCAGTATTGCATGTCCTTGTGAACCGCGATTGCCTTGTTCGCGGGTAGAGTCCAGGGTGTGGTCGTCCAGATGGCTACGCTGACTTCACGGTCTACTTCCTTCAAAGCCCCGTTCTTCAAAGCCTCCGAAAGGTGTACTGGGTATCGCACAAAAGCAGCTAAGCTCTTATGCCCCTCATCATACTCTAACTCAGCTTCCGCGAGCGCTGTTCGCGAACTTGGGCTCCAGTAGACGGGCTTGAACTGCCTGTAAATCAAGCCCTTCTCAAATATGCTCTTGAACACTTCCAGCTGTCTGATCTCAAAGCCTCGCTCCATCGTCTGATACGCGTTGTCCCAGTCACCCATGACAGCCCATTCCTTGAAGCCGCGCTTCTGTTCTTCAATCGTTCGGGTCGCCAATTCGCGCGCGGCGTCCCGCACGCTTACAGGATCTGCTTGCGCCGCATCCTTCTTTTGCGCCTGAAGAGCCTTGATCTCAATGGGTAAACCATGACAGTCCCAGCCAGGTATATATGACACCTTCTTTCCCTGTCCGACCTGGTGTCTGCAGATGATGTCCTTGGTGATCTTATTCAACGCATGCCCAATGTGCAACGGCCCATTGGCGTATGGCGGTCCGTCATGCAAAGTAAAGGTCTCCTTTGGCGCGCTGCCTTCCGCCTCGCCATTCTGTTCATTCAACAGCTTCTCCAGGTGTCCATATCGTACAACGCGTTCGGGGCTCGCCTGCCACGAATACAGGTCATCGGTGCATCGTCGTAGGTAGGTAGGGTTCGTTGACGCTAATGGTCGCGGCGGAAAGCTAGATTTTGGCAGTCGGAGGGTGTTTGACCATGATGTGCGGAGGATGCGTGTTGGGGTTAGCATAATAGCATCATGGGCGGGCGAATCGGCGGGGAAGCGGTGTTGGAGTTCCAATATTTTTGGATCGACATTTGGGGTCGGTGATGGTTCGGCTGGTCCCGGTGATAACCCGGAGATAGTCTCGTGTACTGTGCCAAGTACTTAACACGGCTGTCGAAATGATAAGTTTGAGAAGCAGTACTATGTGATAAACAGTTGCTGCGTTTAATTCTAAACACTGAGTCACCATGGTACCTTCCACGGGTCCGGTCTCACTGATTTACTTGTAGAAGCCCACGCCATGGCCACAACGCGTCCCAGTTCCTTCAGGCACCACCAGCAGCAATCATGTCCTATCAATACACAGTCAACGAGCTCACAGCTCCGTTCTTCAGCACCTCAAACACCATGCCCGGAAATCCAAACAGCTCAACATTGCCAACATCCGCGGCACCCTCCATCAAGACACTGCCAGCATTCGCAAACTTGCTCTTCTTCCCGGAACTCTCTTCCCAGCCTCCGAGAAGCTCGCAGCTACTACCAGGGCTGTCACCCCAGCCTCTGTTCAAGGCCATGCCGCGTTGCTGTAATCTCTCTTGCTCTTCATTGTCGTAGTATGGCTTGAAGACTTCCTTTAGCCGACCTGAAATGTCTCCAAAGCCCATCTCCGAACTAAGGGGATCGCGGTACATGGCTGAGGGTACGTGCTCGAGCGTCCATCTGCTTCGTCTGTGCCGGTTAAATTGGTACGAGCCAGGCACGTTACCGTGGAATATGATTTTGATTGCAGTTAGGTGGTTTAGCGGTTGCGCGCTGAGCTCTCCTTGCGCATGCAGTTCCGACTCGTGTCTCTCCGCAGTAGGAGAAGGTGGGGAGATCTGCGTAGGTTGCGAGATGAGAATGTCAAAGCCATGGTGATAGTAGTTGTAGAAGTGCTCAGCCGCTGCGACTTCTCGCTCCTGAGCTTCTAGTGCGGCCTCGTCATCATCTTCCCAAGCATCTTCGTCGTCGCTTCTGACCACTGAGCCGTGGTCTGAGTCATCGTCTGGAGTGAGCCCACCAGGCGAGAGATCTGACGCGTCACTCGTCCTCCGGTCTTTATGTATTGATAGGCGATGATCGTTTTTGCGGTAGATGGAGTCTGGGGCACCAAGCTCCATGATCAAATCCTGTGGCGTTGTCTCGCTGAGGATGATCCAGAATGGAGGACTGGAGCGCCTGACGAGCTCTATTCTACCCTCTCCATGTACCTTGACCGTCTCGATCTCGTCTGGGCCACCATCTTTTGCTTTGCCTAGGGCCAAGGACCTCGGATTCGGCGGTATTGCTGTGAACAACGTTCCACGGGCTTTTTGCCATGACTCGCCGTTGAAGACCGCCATGGATGTTGCAGACCCAGTAGCTGACGAGGACAGAAGCGAGATGAAGTCCTTCTTTGGAGAGTAGGCGGAGTGTTGAACTGGGAAGTTGAACGCTATCCCTGGATACGATAGGTTGTATGTGCCGCTCGCATTTGGATCTTCGGATTTCGGGGGTATGTACTCTCCGCCATAGGTCGGTCCCAGCAGCTTGTCGTAGACATGTCGAAACCTTGGGCCTGATACGCCGCCCGAGAAGCCTCCTTCACCGGGCTTATATACGTCGATGTCCTTGTATACCAACTTGGCCTTTGCGAAATCGAGCACTTCGATGAGGCGCAGGCGCTGGTCGGGGCCGTCGAACTGTAGCCGCAGACCGTTGTCAGGGAGGACGACTTGAACGGGTGATGATATAGGTCGTAGTTCGTCGTGGTAGAGTTGGAAGCGTGGGAAAGCCTTGACTTCGGCTTTGATCGTCGTCAGTACCTCGTGTAAGGAGCAACCGAGGGCTGTGTCTCAGTCAGCTTGGTAACCGGGAGGGATGGTCGCAACAGACTCATGAAGCCTACACTGCGCCCAGGCTGTAGTTGCATGATGCCGTCTTCCATGATGAATATATGGTAAGCGTATGAGTGGAGTAAGTTATCGCGGTGTGTTTGTCAATCGATGTGCTGCCTAGTTCGTAGAGAGCAGGGAGCTCATAGGCGCGTGCTGTGTCCACGAGGACAAGGCGCCGGGTCTATCCGTGCAGCCCCCAACACAAGAATAAAGATCAACGAGGCCGAAGTGAAGCGATACGATAATCGATGTTGTGACAACGTTCTAATCAATGAAGTACAGACCGCAGCACGATCGCGGTGAATGAGGGGTGGCGGGGCAGACGCGCAGGCAGGTAGTTGGGTTGACTAGAAGCTCCAACGTTTTGCACAGGATGAAGCTAATGATACATCATTTGAATGTATTGCATCGACGCAGTGGTCAAGGCATGAAGACCTAATGTATGCGGAGATATGGATGGAGATGTGCATGCATGCTGCATTGACATTGACGTAGCGCGCCGTGTTCGCGAAGGCTGATAGCGTGTGGTCTGTGCCCCTGAGCTAAGCAGGATCCCTGCATGAACGTGTTTACTGACTGTTTACTTTGGTGCAGGTTCCGCAACACCAGACGCATGTCACCCTAACCCGCATATCCGCCTTCACCACTCCCCGAACGTCGCCATGTCTGGACTCCCGCGGCCAGGACCGCCGGTCAAGCGGAATACGACGAGCATGCGACCTCCCACGACGCGCCCGCCCCATCTGGCGCGTGGCCGTTCAGCGACACCCGCCATGGACGGCCGCTCATCGAGAGCCGAATCAGTAGCTTCGTCGGCGCGAGCTCCACGATCATCGCCCTTGAAGCGCAAGATAGACTTCGAAAGCGAGGGAGGAGAAGAGACAAACATCAACGTGGTCGTCCGGTGTAGAGGGCGCAATGACCGCGAAGTGCGCGAGAACAGCGGCGTCGTCGTGTCGACCAACGGAATCAGGGGCACAGCTGTAGACCTGTCCATGGGCCCGAGTGCGCTGAGCAACAAGACATATCAGTTCGACAAGGTCTTTTCTCCCGCAGCCGACCAGGCCATGATGTACGACGAGGTTGTGGCGCCTATTTTGGATGAAGTGAGTTGGAACGGAAGAGAACTGTCTTCCTCTGCTAACAATCATCTAGGTCGTTGACGGCTTCAACTGCACAATCTTCGCATACGGTCAGACCGGCACAGGAAAGACGTACACCATGACTGGTGACATCTCCAACGTCCTCCCTCTGCCAGACGCCGCCGGTATCATACCACGCGTCTTGTACGCGCTCTTCCAACGCCTCGAGACTGACGAGATCGAGAACTCGGTCAAATGCTCTTTCATCGAACTTTACAACGAAGAACTCCGCGATTTGCTTTCACCAGACGACGCGACGAAACTGAAGATCTACGACGATAACAGCAAGAAGGGCTCCACCACCACTATGGTCCAGGGTATGGAGGAGTGTCATCTCAAGACTGCTGCCGAGGGTATCACAATGCTGCGCAACGGCAGCCACAAGCGACAAGTAGCTGCGACCAAGTGCAACGACCTCAGTTCGCGAAGTCATACCGTCTTCACCATTACCGTCTACATTAAGCGAACAACAGAAGATGGCCAGGAATACCTCAGCGCCGGAAAGCTCAACCTCGTCGATCTTGCGGGTAGTGAGAACATCCAGCGCAGTGGTGCTGAAAACAAGCGTGCAGCAGAGGCTGGTCTCATCAACAAGAGTTTGCTAACACTGGGTCGCGTTATCAACGCACTCGTCGAACGCAGCTCACATATTCCGTACCGAGAGTCAAAACTCACCCGCCTGCTGCAAGACTCGTTGGGCGGTCGAACAAAGACGTGCATCATTGCAACCTTGTCGCCAGCGAAGAGCAACCTCGAAGAGACGATATCCACCCTCGACTACGCATTCCGCGCGAAGAACATCCGCAACAAGCCGCAAATGAACCAAGCCATCAACAAGAAGACCCTGCTCAAGGAGTACACAGCCGAAATCGAGAAGCTAAAGAGCGAATTAATAGCGACCCGGCAGCGCAACGGTGTCTATCTTACACAGGAGAATTACGAGGAGATCACAACAGTCAGCGAATCGAGACGAATCCTTAGCGAGGAACAACGCGACCGCCTTGAGACCATGGAGGTCAACCTGCGCAACAAAGTGGAGGATCTGTTCAAACTCACGACAAATTTCCAGACCTTGAAGAAAGACAACGAACAAACTCAGCTAGCTTTGGAAGGCACCAAGGGCATCCTAGAAAAGACTGAGATTGTTTTGGAGCACACGCGCCAAAACCTTACCGAAGAGGCGGAACTGCGAAAGGCGCATCAGAAGACTGAGCAAGAGCTCGCAGAGGTCGGGAAAGAGATGATTTCAACACTCGGCAAGACCACATCAGCTATCGACGGTTTACGGTCGAAGATTCGACGGAAATCAGAACTCCAATCGCAGAACCGACGGAATTGGAATTCCTCCCAAACCCAGGTTGTCGACACTACCCGTATGGTTGAGGACCGGATAGAGGAGCTTCAGCAACAGCAAGAACAGCTGATGAACGCGATATCAGAACGTATGCAGGCTTTTGTCAGAGATGAACTTGAGCAGCTTGGCGCCTCGCAGTCTTTCTTGCAGGAAAAGATGGAGGCATACCAGACTTCCGAACAAGAAGTCAACGGACAGACAGCCCAAGCGCGCGACCACATGAATGAAGTCCTGGAGGAGATCAGGACTCTTCGAGAGGACGTCAAGACGAAGATTGGCGCAGGCCTCGATGAGCTCTCAGCAGCGGCGGAGACAATCTCTGCAAACATCATCACAGAACTCGACGCCTTCCACACGCAAGTCCACGCGTCGTATGCGGGGCTAGGCCGCGACTTCAAGACCACTTTTGACGATCTTGTCAAGGATCTGAACGACCAGCAAATCGAGAACGAGCGACTACACCAACAGGTCGTGGAGGCCAACGCGGCCTTGGTCGAGGCGAACAAGACATCTCAGGGCCAACTCGAGAAGGTCGTGAACGAGGAGAAACAGAAGTCGGCCGAAGACCGCCAACAACTGCTCTCACAGCTTACCGCCATCATTCACGCAAACGCCGACGCGCAAGAGAAGAGGTTAGACGAGAAGCTCTCGGCTGTACGAGAGGAGATGAATGCCGCCAACGCTGCGTTCGAGACGAAGCAAGATGCTTATGCTGATGGCGTTATTGCATGGTCAGATAAGTCTAGAGACATTCTGGCGGGTGTATCCAAGTCAAGAGATGCCGTCAAGACCAAGATCAAGTCAGACTTTGCAGCCGCGACCCAGCATTCCACTTCGATCAAGGACACGACTACATCCGTCCACGAGAGCACTGTCAAGACTGTTGAGGCTCAGATGGCACACCTGGACACTCAGCTTCAATCCTTGGATGATATCGTAGCCCGCATACGCGAACAGAACAACACCCACCACACCGCCCATACAGCATCGCTGGCTGCTTTGTCGTCAACAGTGGCAGCCTCATACTCTAGCATCGGTGATCATCTATCCACTTCGTTCGATCGCGTTCAGTCTCTCGAATCGGACATGTCAGCACAAGCAAACACACTGAAGGACACTTTACCAGCACTTGCTGCAGATGCGGACATTCGTGCACCACTGCACGAGCTTCGTGAGGTCGTCGGGTCCCAGAACCTGATCGAATACAACCCCACTGGCGAAACACCCCAGCGCGTCTCCTACACCATCCCCTCCACCCTCCCACGCACCGAAGCGCACGAGAACATCCTCTCCCGTCTTCGCGACCGCCCCGCACCCGTCGACACCACAACGCGCAGCCCTTCAAAACAACCCATCTTCGACGACGCCACAGGAACGCTCAACCTCTCCTCTCCAACCGACATATTCGCCGACACGAGCAAGAAGCCCATTTTCTCGCACTCCATCAGTGCGCACGCCCACACCATCTCGCACCTCCCCACAGGCAACCCTTCCTCCCTGCGGGAGCTAGATGTTAACGTGGTGGCGCAGGAAGCTCATACCCAGCCACTTCCCCATCTCGCATCCCAGTCTTCTTGCGATTCGCTGAACGGCGGCCCTCCGAATAAGAAGGCGCGAACCAATGGCGATGATACAAGTAAGCTTCCGATGAAGAAGATGACGAGGAAGACGGTTGGCGTTGCTGGCGACCGTGGTGATAGGGAGAATATTACGAATTTCGGTAATAGCGTTGGTCCGGGTCTTGCGGCTGGGCGGAAGTTGAGAAGTCATGGGAGTGGGTAGTTTGGTAGGATTGTGGTGGTGTATAGTTTTGGCGTTTTACCCCCGAGTTGGACCTTTTTTGCATAGTCACGGCGTTTGATGTGGGCAGTGGCAGCGGTATATCTGTCTTGTCTACTTGTTCTTCTTCTGCTGGCGTTTGGACACTGGATTCAAAAGGCTGGGCATACATAGGCGTAATGACATTCCGAACTTCTTACCTTTATCATGATTTCTGGTCACTCTGCAACACGTTTCCGGAATCTTTGGATCCGCGCTGGTGAAAGCAGTCCGGCCCTACTTGTGGCACAGTCACAATGCCGTATGCTCACTTTCTGCCTTAATCACTTCTTTTGCGCTTGAGGTTGAGTTTTTCAATGTCTAGCTATACAAATTCTCCTGTCAACATCTAGATACCTTACAAGGCCAGCCAGACAGCTAGAGATACACTCGCGAAAGCTCCCATTATCGCCCGAGAAGACGAGAATCCATGCACAGCCGCGCCCAATTCCGAATGCAACCAGCACTTGCGGTCTGACCTCTGGTCGACTGAGGCAAGATTGAAACTATTGAGGGGGTAAGGTGTATTGCCACAATCACCCTCATCAGCACTCCAACAGCTGTACCCAAACCAGTTCAGCAAGTTTTGGTCATCGTTAGGATCGAGTTCAGAGCAGTCTTCCCCTCCGTAGACGGTAGCCATCATATTTGCGAGATGGCCCTCCTTCCATATGTCGTCATAAGCCTGCACTACGTGGTGGCGGTATAGGACCCGAGAGTAATTTGCTGATCTGTCGTACTTGTCCGCGTTGAGAAGCGTCCAGTATATACCCGCTTGTTCGTTACCAAACCTGCCAGAACCGAGATTCCATGTCTGGTTCACAAAGCCTTGCGTTGCGTTTCCTCCAAAGAGGTCTTCAAGACTGAAACAGTGCGGGACGATGGGAATGCTACTCGTAGTGAAGGTCAAGGCGTCGCGGGAGTCGTAGTAGTTACACGTGTCGTCGTGGCCATCCTTGAAGAAGCGAAGCGTCAGGTTCTGACTATCGAACGGTTAGTTGACTTGTGCCGATACATGGAAAGGACACGAACTTGTATGGGCTTAGTTCTTCCCCATCTGCGTTCTGGGATCTTTGCGCATGTGCGTAGAATGGAGAAGAGAGCAAGGCTAGAAAGGCCGATCTGTTGATGACTTGGAAGAGCTGCATTGGAAATGCTGAAGCAGAAGGTTTAGGGAGACCCTCGAAAGCAGTAAGAATTCTCAAATCCGTACGAGCTTTTGAAAGAGCTCGATTCCAGTAGATGCGAGCGTGTGGGGCGGCCAGTGTGGTTGTACTCCATCTCCAGACGGCCCTGCGTAATAAGGCCATCCGCTTCTCGCCAAGAGTAAGGCATACTCATGGGACATTTCGTCATGTGTCACATGGCGGCTTGTTCCATGTGAGGGATTCGCTGTTCGGGCCAACTCCACCGGCTATTCGGACTGAACGGAACGTTGTTCGTCCCCTCGATCGCAACTCGTAGGATGATCAGCTCTCATCACACCGTCGTCATTTCCTTCCCTTGGGCTGATGAATGGTTTGTGTCCGCTTTATCCGTATTGCTGGTTCATAACAGCACACATAACTTTGCCTAGCACTGCGACGTTGCGGCGGGGTTGGGTGGCACGGTTGGTCGCCTAACCATTGTATGTATTTGGTGTTTGTGTTTGCCAAGACCCCAGACGGGGCGTTCCGGGGCGCCTTAGGTACCCCATGTACCCCACGTGCCCCAAGGCGGCAGCTAGGAGTAACTGCCATCATGCAACAATACTTTGATCCAACGTCCTCGCTCTACCTTGTCTACAGACCCACTAATCTTCTCCTCCAGGGCGTATCCTGCGGATACACAACATCAACTTTGCGCGGTTCCATTTGTCAAAACGTGTCGGGCGTTAAACGGATTGCCGATTGAGCCTCACGATGTTGCGGCTAAACAAGAGATGGGACATCACACGGTGAACAGTGCAGAGATGAACTCTTTACGTAGCACGATGACAGCGACACAGTTGAAGGACACGTAGCTATGCAGGACTAAGGAAGGAGCCATTCATTGAAGGTTCTATGTGCAAGTACCTGGGTAATTTTTGCCGGAATGGACCTTCCACAAGCTTGCTTGTATAAGATTTCGGTGTAGGCTTCACTCCCTCGAAAAGCAGTTGTACACGCTACCTCCAGTCCAGAGTGGGGTTCCCTCGCAATACCCCTTGCAGATCTGACCGACCCTGTCCCCGGACTGTTCAGTCATGTAGCAGTCGTCCTCGCATTGTGCCCCTAAGACGCATCGGGTCAACTCGTGTTGCTTGAACAATCAAAGGCTACGTTGTTGTCACTTACCGGTCTGGTATGGTCCTCCATTGGTGTCACTAGTGTCGCCGTCCTCGCAGGAGGGGATGTCGTTCTGTCGTTTGGTCGAAAGCGCAAGAGCGCTCGTAAGAAGAACACTGATCAAAGCAATGGAGAGCTTCATGGTGCCTTCTTGTGGTCGGAGGTGGTTGGACTTGTTCTGGAAAGACGAAGTGGAATTGATGAGATGGGTGTTGCTGTATGTTGTGTTGTCAGGCGAGGCGGGTTATAACCATCACCGCGGACTTGGCAATGCAACCTCAGCCACGACCCAGCTCCTTTCCATCGGAGCTTCCGGACTCATCGCAGGGCGTTTCTATGTCACCATGTCGTAATGACCAACTTAGGCCCAACTCTCTAACGGTTTAGCAGCCGTCACGAGGCCGAATAGCCGCATAAACGACATCCTCCAAGTCATCTTTCAGGCAGGTCAAGACCTCTGTATTCACCAGAGTCTTAGAAGGATCAAATATACAGCGGGTCTGTAGCGAGTTAGACATCATCAACTTTGTCGATAGTCAGTTCAACACTCGCCAATGCTGGTCTTGGGCGTAAGCCGGAACTTCCCTCGATGTGGGTAAAGTATTGCCAACATTTTGGGGGCTGAACAAACGCTGCTCACGGTGTCATGATTTGCTACTTCGTTCAAGGCATGATACGATGGCATGCCGATTTTCCGGGCTGATGTGGTATCGCTCCACGTCTCATAGCTGACAGCCTTGGAAGTAATAATCTTGCGAGACTATGTAGATATAAAGACGTACTCGTTGGAGCTCAACTGCCATCAAACACGCCGAACTCTCCATTCCTCGAGAACACATCTTTCCTGCCAATTCCAACATGTCACAACTCCTTACTGTCATCGGTCTTTTCAGCGATGCCCTGACTACGACTGGGTTCTTCCAAGGCCTCGTCCCAGAGAGCACAGCAGATGGTGCAACCATCAGGATCAAAGGTACATCATATCAGTGCACATTGCTTTCTCCAATATCACCGCTAATACATCCTTCACCCTTATAGCCGGTTTGCCCGATCTAGGCAACGACGGTGACAGTCTTGTGAGTAGCATACTATAGTATGGACCGTTTGGAAGCGCATGCTAATAAGATGATAGTCTGGATCCATCAACAAAGTCTATTCCTACTCCCAAGCGAACGGATACCAGGGCCAGGCTGACGGTTGTGACATTGGTAACGGTGGAATCTGCGACGTCATAATAGATGCGGGTGTTCCGGGCCAACGAGCTGTCTACGTCAGCGTCTCAAACAACAACGACGCAACCTGCATCGCTTGGATCATTGTACAGCAGCGTGATGGCACGTTCCCCGGTGCATGGACTGGCGACATTGGAGCAGCATGTGGCCAATCCTGGTATGAACAGATTGAGGTAGCGGGGAAACAACCTGACGGCAGCGACTACGTTCCCAGGTGCACCTGGCTGGATGCTGATCACACCAACGACATACCTAGTGCTGCTCTGAAGTTCGATGTCACGGCGTACGGCGAGAACGTGAACGAAACCGCGGATGCCAACGCAGGATGCGACTACACAATCTATGGGGAAGACAACGGGCCTCTCGCTGGTAAGCTATCACCATTATACTTGCCGTATTGGAATGCATATCTAAAGTTCAAACTCAGGTAAACCTGGTGCCAAGCGGAGCACCCCAGAGCGATCACAGTGGATGACCGAAGCACTTGTCGTCTCCCACATTGCAAGTCACTCGGCGAAGGGACTTTGCGACTCTGCCACGTCTTTGGGACCAGACTTTGTTGATATCCATGGCAACTTCTGCGACATGGGTTCCAAGACTCTCACCCCACTCTGCTCCTCGCAATACGTTGATGGATGCGTGGAGCTAGACGAGGACGAGAAGGCTGTGGTGAAGCGCATGAGCGTTGCGAAGCGTACTGCGAGCGTCAAGCACAAGTCTTACAAGAAGATCTCCAAATGGGGATTCTAGACGACATTTGCCTATACGATCTCGTAAGAGGAGGTTTGCGTACACCCGCAGAGTATATACTCAATTACGCTCATTACCAATGACATTTTGACTTTTACGATCGATCCCACCAGTGTCGCAAGTGACAAGGTTATGTTTTGCCGTCTCTGAGTTCCTGTTGCACGACTTGCATGAGTATGCGATAGGACTGATGGGGTTAACTGTCGCGCAGAAGACATGTGACTCTGAGTATTGCGATGTCCCTCATTTGATGAGGAGTACCTTTTGCGTATGTGGTAGTTATGTAATTTAGGAGTTATAAGTAGCTCGTCTTGCTCTGCGTTATCGCAGTACTATAGATAAGATAGAAGAGAACTAGAATATTAAATCGCACACTGTAGTAAGTTAATAGTTAAGAAATATATAATGCGCATCTTAGCGTCTTTATTGCTTTTACAACTTACACAACTATAGCTACTAATATCCTTTTTATTAACGTTGCAGGCGTTAAGTACAGCCTCTAAGGAACGCTTATACCTATTAATAACATCTTAGCTGCTTATACCCCTCTTAATTTACCTAGCGTTAATAAGGTAGCTAGCGTCTTGCAAGCTAACTTTCCTGCTCTACCTGTTAGCCTTATTATTGCCTTGCCTGTTATCTCTATTGTTGCTCTACCTGCTGCCTTACTTATTAGTTAAGATGCTGTCTATTAGTAAGAGAATAGTATATGCCTCTTCTAGGCGCGAGGTATATAGAGGTACTATTAACCTAGAATCTAGCTAACTATATAGGCGAGACTTGTGCAGCATAACTATAAGTAGACTCTAAGAGACAGGTAATAGATAATTTACTTTACTATTTTCTGTAAGCTAGCTTTACGCTAACACTATAGGAGACTAGGTACCTTAGAAGTACTCTATTTTAGCTTAATATGCAACAAATACGCGTTAATAATATTATTTGCGGCTATAGCTTAAAAGTATAGATAAGGGCTTTAGAGTAAAGGTTTAGAGATAGCAGTAGCTATTAAGCAATAGAATCTATGTTTAGGCAAATGTGGTCTTATGTGTGTCTTATGTAGGCCGAACGCGAAGAAACGACCTCAGAAGACATGTGGCTGTATCGTATCATGTGCTGCCGGGTCGCAGTTTCCAAGGTTGAGTCCTCTGGCGTGTGGTCATCCGAGTAGCCAAAGAAAAGGCCGCCACTCGTCATGAGCGTGAACTAGGATGCCGAAAGCCCTTCAAGCGGACGAATGCTCTCGGAAATTTCGATGTCGAGGCAAAAAAAGAAGGACTCCGGGAGCTAGGTATTTAAAGTTGTTCCCCTTCCGCCTGCCGCTGCTTCCGTGCAGGGACTTGTCGCGCTAGCCGCTCGCAGCGGTCACCTGGGGGGGGGGGGGGGGGGGGGGGGGGGGGGGGGGGGGGGGGGGGGGGGGGGGGGGGGGGGGGGGGGGGGGGGGGCGGG